>NW_027099315.1:6689920-6989920 GCF_031753505.1 Anomalospiza imberbis
ACAAGCCTTTGTGCAGATCAAGCAGGGGATCGCTCATGTGGTAGCCCTTGGCCCAGTCAGGACAGGACCAGAGGTGAAGAATGTGCTCTACTCTGCAGCCAGGAACAACAATGGCTTGTCCTGGAGCCTTTGGCAGAAGGTGCCTGGGGAGACTCGAGGATGACCACTGGGATTCTAAAGCTGAAGCTACAGGTGGTCTGAAGCCAACTACATCCCAAAGGAGAAGGAAATCTTGGCAGCCTATGAAGGAGTCCAAGCCGCCTCAGAGGTGATCAGCACAGAAGCACAACTCCTCCTGGCACCCTGACTACCAGTGCTGGGGTAGATGTTTAAAGGAAGGGTTCCCTCTACCCACCACGCCATCAACGCCACATAGAGTAAATGGATTGCCTTCATCACACAGTGCGCCCGTTTTGGAAACTCGAATCACCCTGGGATCTTGGAAATAATCACAAATTGGCCAGAAGGTGAAACCTATGGTCTTATTGATGAAGAGGAGCAGGAACAAGTGACATGGGCTGAGGAAGCTCCACCATATAAACAACTGTCAGCAGAAGAAACACACTGCCCTCTTTTCACTGATAATTTCTTTTGCATCGTAGGGATGATCCGGAAGTGGAAAGCAGCGATATGGCGCCTGACTCAACAGATCACAGAAGCTACTGAATGAGAAGGTAGATCAAGCTAACTTGAACTCAAAGCCATCCACTTGGCCCTGGACATTGCTGAAAGAAAGAAGTGGCCATAGCTCTACCTCTACACTGATTCGTGGATCGCAGTCAATGCTCTGTGGGGGTGGCTGGAAAGGTGGAGAAGCTACCTGTGAAAGTCTGTCATGTGGATGCCCATATCCCCAAGAGTACGGCTAATGCTAATGAGGAGCACTGAAACAACGAACAGGTAGATCAGGCTGCAAAGATAGAGGTGTCAAAGATAGACCTAGATTGGCAACACAAGGGAGAGTTGTTTCTGGCTCGATGGGCCCATGATGCCTCAGGTCATCAGGGCAGAGATGCCACCTATAAGTGGGCACGAGACTGAGGGGTGGATTTAACCATGGACAGTATCTCCCAGGTTATCCATGATTGTGAGATGTGCGCTATGATCAAACAGGCCAAGTGGGTGAAGCCCCTGTGGTATGGTGGGCGGTGGTCCAAATATAAGTATGGGGAGGCCTGGAAGATTGATTGCATCACACTGCCTCAAACCTGTCAAGACAAGCTCTACGTGCTCAAAATGTTAGAAGCCATCACTGGATAGTTGGTGACCTACCCTGTGCCTCACTGCCCAGAACACCATTCTGGGCCTTGAAAAGCAGGTCCTTTGGAAGCATTGAACCTACAAGAGAATTGATTCTGACAACGGGAGTAATTTCAAGAACAGCCTTATCAACACCTGAGCTAGAGAACATGGTAATGAATAGCTGTACCATATTTCTTACGCACCAGCTGCCAGGAAAGTTAAGTGGTGCAACAGACTGCTTAAAACCACCTTGAAGGCACTGGGCAGGGGTACTTTCAAAAATTAGGAGATTCATTTAGCAAAGGCCACCTGGTTAGTTAACACCTGAGGTTCCACCAACCAAGCAGGCCCTGTCCAATCTGGACCCTTGCATACAGTAGATGGAGATAAAGTTCCAGTAGTACATGTCAGAGGGTTCTTAGGGAAGAATGTTTGGATTAATTCTGCCTCAAAGCAAAGACAAACCCATCAGTGGGGTTGTCTTTGCTCAATGACCTTATTGAACTTGGTGAGTAACAGAGAGGGATGGGGAAATACAATGTGTACCTCAGGGAGATTTGATTTTGGATGAGAACCACTTGTAATGTTGGAATGCCTATGTACCACTGCTTGCTGAATGTCACTGTGTCGTGGTTTGACACTAGTTAAGATGCCAGGCACCCACAAAAATCGCAACAAAAGGCTCATGAGTTGAGATAAGGACCGGGAGAAAACACTCTAAGGGCAAACTTAAAGGTATAAAGTAAATTTATTATTAACTAAGTCAGAGGAGGATAACGAGGAGTAAAATAAGCCTTTGAAACATGTTTTTCCCTCTCAGCCCCTCCCTCTTTCCCACCAACAGTGCAGGGAGACAGGGCATTGGGGTGTTTGGACAGTTCATCACTCTAGATTTTTCTTCAGTTCATTTAGGGAGAGGAGTCTTTTTCTTCTGCTATGCTGTGGGGTCTTTCCCACGGGACACAGCTCTCTGTGAACTTCTCCAGCGTGGTTCTAATTTCACCACGAGTAGCAGTCCTGCCCAACCTGCTGAAATGTGAGTTCCTCCTATGGGCAAAAGAGTCTTCCCAAAACTGCCATGGCATGGGTCACTAGTCCATGGGATGTAGTCTTTCAAGGATAAGCTGCTCTAATTTGGAAGCAAGGGCCCTCTATCTCTGGAAGCAAAGGCTCTCTCTCTCTGTTCAGGTTGCCCACTGGATTATAGCTTTTTTAATCATCCACCTGCTCCGGTGTGAGCACCTTTTCCCACAGGCTGAGAGTGGATCTCTACATCCCCACGGACTTCATGGATTACAGGGAGACAGCTTGTTTTATTATAGTCCTCACCATGGCTTGTAGAGAAATCTCGACTCCAATGATTGGAGCACCTCCTCCCCCTCTTTCTTTCCACTGACCTTGGTGCTGTCATCTTGTCTTTTTCCACGTCTTCACTTCCTCCTCTTTCACTGATTAGGAGAAAAAAGCCTGATGCTCCTAAGTAACACTGCCAAAGAATTCCACCAATTCAAAGATTTCTGCAGGATCTCGCAGTGCTGAGGAGTTGATTTCATCTAAGTTCTGCATCAGGGAATTGCTCACCATGTTTCCACTGCTGGCCACTTGGCCCAGCTGCCACTGCACAGACAGTGCTGGCCACCACAGCACGGGTGCCATTCAACGCCTCTCTTCATGCAGGGCATTGAAAAGCAGAAGCCACTGCAACCATCCCTGCCCTTCCACCCGCAGCACGGCTGGCTAAGGGCAGCTAGGCAGGCAAAGCTCGCTGCGTGCTGTGCTGAAATGGTGGTGACAGGGGCAGCCACATGGCTGCGCATGGCGCCTGAATCACCCCTGGTGGTGGCGCTTCGCCATCCCTTGGGAAAAAAGCTCTGCCCGCACTGTTTTGAATTTCCTTCTTAAATATGTCATCACAGAGGCATTACCAACCTCTCTAATTGGGCCAGCTGCATGTCCATCTTCAGAGCCATCAGAGATTGGCTCTGTCGGTTACAGTGGAAGCTTGTGGCAGATTCTCACAGAAGGCAGTTCTTTGTCTACCCTCACTGCCAAAAACCAGGCTGTGCTAAATCAGCACACACTGCCACTATTTGCTTATATTTATATGTATGCATGTATGGAGCTTAGAAGCTCACTGTGATCCCCTGCTTTGGCTTAGCCAGGAGGAGCTGGCTAAATAACAGGCACTGGAGTGAAGGAACTAGCCAAAAAATAAAAAAGTTTAATAATGAAAATAACAAATGTTGTGCAGGTATAGAAGCCAGATTCCAAAGACCCTGGGGGCAGGGGAAGCGCAGCCAGGTATAAGGACACAGACCCAATCAGAAAGGTGAACTTAGAACACGACCTTATAAGAAAAAGGTCTTGACCAATGGTGAAGGAAAACTGGAAACTTGACCAAATATAGGAAGGTCCTATTAACATACTGGCTCCCAAGAACCCACGGTTCCCACTGCAGCCATGTCAGATGTCCCCTCCCGTCAGTGCCCTACCTGCCATGATTTATGGTGAAATCCCTCTGTAAAAGCATCTGAGGTAAAAACATCAGCAGGGAGAGATCCCACAATTCCCCATCTTTACAAAAATACTTTGTAAACATTTCTGAAAAACTCTTAACAGACAACTTACAAAACAAGGTAGCAACATGAATATAAAAAACAACAACTACAAAAATTAGTAAACTGGTTTTGAGCAAAGATAAAGCCCAACCTGATAAGTTCCATTTTTTGAACAGTCCCTTGAACCAGTCTTCATCACTTTCCACTTGTAGTTTTTTGACTCACTCTTTGAGAATTTGGATGCTTTTGTGTATGGACTTGCTGTGATCTGAGAGGTTCATGCAGCACATGCCCTCGAAATGTCCTTGTGCTAGCAGCAGGAAGTCAATTGCAGCTCTATTTTGCAGGGTAGCATGTCTGATGCTGTCCACATCTGTCAGTAGATCACTCAGTGCCCAAGACGTGGCAATGGTTTGCCTACTTAGCCAGCATCCTAGATTGCCTAACATTTTCAAAGCTTTTGCTGCAGCAACCCCAGATACCAATATTGAGGCTGTTAATTTTTTTTCCTTTACTCCAAAAGTTAATTTCATCTTTGCAATCTGATTCAAATTGATGGCTAAATCTCTTATGTCTGACCTTTTTTTCAAGAATTGGGGCAACTTCAGGTGCTAGTACAGTAAGACTCTCCAAGCTACATGGCCTGCCCTTAATGCGAGATGGAATTGGCAGGCCATGCTCTGTCTCCACAAATGAGAAATGTCCCAGGTGGTAACTGTAACGGGGAATCACTGGACCAGGAAATGGCAAGTGAGGTGTAGTTACACCAGGTGCTTTCATTTTTATAGACTGGATGATGTGGGGAAATATCCCACCATATATTTGGTCGTTTTCTTATAGCGTCGGTGTCATGTTGAAAGCCTTCGGTGGGGTCCCCTAGCTAGCTCTGGACCCCGGCATCGCCAACAAGGACAAAAGCAAAAGACAAAAAGCGCTCTTCTTCTCAGGACCACAGACCCAGTTTACTGTGGATGGGAGCCATCTGGGGAAGAAGGAGGCGTCCCAGAGGAGAAAGAGATCTGGGAAGGAGCCGTTCAGGAAAAGAAAGAGAAAGACTGTCTAATGGCAGGAGGTTTTAAATCCGGGGAAAGGGGGGCGGAGGAGAGGGACTGTGAATGCCAGCCTGGTCAGGGAGAGAGAAACGGCAATCGTTTCTCACAGTGGCTTGTGCAAATTTTTAGGGAGTTGTAGGAATGTGATAACTTGTTAGTATAAACAATCTGCAGGTGGTGTTTTTCCACTTTGTTTTTCTGTTCTTCTCAAGGATGGTGTGTGAGAAAGATGTTTTTATTAACTAGCCAATCAAGTAGAATGTATCGTAATCTTTCAATTTGGTCTCTCGTCTGTTCTTGTGTCATTCTTGGCGCAAGGGTGACATCTGGTGACCCCGACGTGATTTTTGCACCAATCTGCCCTTCATGGAGCGCACGGAGATTCCCGGGACCCCCGCTGGACCTCCACCAGGGCGCGTGGCACCCACACGGGTTTGCCTGTGTTCAGACACCCTTTGTTTCCCCAGAGAGGTAACAACCTTTCCCCGCGTCCTTTGGAATCAGACTCAGTCTGTGGGGCTGCCCTGATAATTAAGACCTGCAGGTGAGGACGAACTCCCCAGATCGGTGGACAGTTTGTGAATTGCTGGGGCTGGGTGCCGATGTTTCCGCGATGGGGGACCAGGCTTCTGAAGGAAAAGTCGATGGTTTTTTTGTGTGGAGGGACCTCCTTTCTTATAGGGGGTTCTCGGTGTCGGACGACTCGCTCTGCGAGCTGTTTGGGTGGGCCAAGGCTCATGAGTTCCCAGTGAGCATGGCCGCTGCTTTTAGCCTGGTTCAGCAGCAGGCGCTGGGTCACTGGCTCGCTGAAGAGTTTTTTGGAGTAGACGATACTGTGCCCCCGCTCCTGGATGTGTGGAGGTCCCTGTTCGGCGCCCTCGTGAACCGGGACAGTGCTTCGGAGAGGGGAAGCTTAACGGGCAGGGGTGGTGCCAGTGCTTTGGAGGGACAGTAGTCAGACCTACCAGTGGCCAGTTTCTCCCCGGCTGCCAGACTTCTTTAAGCTCTGCACGGGCCAGCGGGAGGCGTGGGAAATCCCCGCAAAACCTGTCTCTCGTCTAGAGATAGAGTTCCCCCGACCAGCCCTGGTTCCTGCGTTTTTGGGTGGTCACCGCCTTCTCTTTCTGCGACAACACTGCCAAAGAGGGCGGTCGCTGCGTCTTGGCCGTGCCTGGAAGACTGTGGCTTGCCGCCTGCACTGAGTTCGGCCCCCCCATCCCCAGAAAATTGGCTTTCCCCCTCTTTGAGGGGTGGCGCTGGGGGTTCACTGCCTTTGCGGCCCAGGGGCCGGAATTCTCCCGGCCGGCAGGAGCCCCCCCTTTTCTCCCCCTCTGCCACCTGGGGGCCAGCATTCTCCTGGATGGTGGGAGATGCAGTTTCCTGTCCAGCAGCCCCCCTCCGAATTGCAGAAGGAGGTGGGGTCGGCTCCCGCCTTGGCAGTCGCCAAGACAATACGGGTCACTCTGCCAGCTTCCTTGTCATCAGCCATGGAGCTTGCACAGCTGTACCGGCCACGTCCATTGTCGGTGCCTGTGGGTGGCTGCCTGCTTCAGCTGACGTCACGCTCCCGGCCGGTTTTCCCCTCCTCCATGGCGCTGTAAGAGGCCGTCTGAAGCCCCACATTTGCCTACTGATTGCCATGAGGAGAAACTCCATCCCCCACTACAGTTCCGGCTTGGAGAGAGCAGCAGTGCAGGTGCAGTTGCTGTACCGTTATGTTAGCTTTTCCGAACAACGCCTGGCAAGGACTTGGCAAGGAGTTGGCAAGAACTTGGCAAGGAATCGGCAAGGACCTGGCATGGACCCAGCAAGGAACAGCCTACTGCATATTCATCCACTCTCCTCCTGAAGCCGAATAAACTTTTGGGGTGACTCCCATGGTCCTTCATTGAAGACCCCTCATCTGCCTCGTTACCACCATGACAGACAAATATTGAGAACCCTCTTCCCAAGGACTGAGACTGAGACCCCTACTACAGGGGGGGGGGGAATGGTGGTCTGACCACTAATGACATGACCTGTTTCCCTTCAGTAATTTCAATGGACTTATTCTTCATTGTGTTCGCCTTGCTTTGGTGGTTTCAGTGGACTCACCTGTTCCCCTGCAGCAATCACAATAGACTCTTATTGTCCTGCATGTTCCCCCCTCTTTCCTCTGTGGACTATAACTGGACCCCTGAGTTGTCCAGAACTTCGGAGGCTCCCCCGACACTATAGACGGATCCCCATCGTCCAGACCACTGAGGATCTCGCCTGTGTTGGTAGCTATTCCCATTCCCCTCTTCTCTCTCTCTCTGTCTATCTCTATCCTTTTATCTCCTTTCTGATCCCCACTATTGCATTTATTGTTTTGGCCCTTAATAAAGGTGCATTTATTGTGATTAACTGATAGTCCCTTGTTGTTTGCCTTTTTGCACTTTTGGGATCGCTGAAAAGAACCATCACGACACCCTGCACAAGTGGATTGTGACAGGTGCCTGCGCAGACAGCAATGGTTGTGACTGCGGCTCCAACACCGTCTCTCTGAACGGCAAATCATGCAGCAGGGGCAGCGCCTCTTCCTCATTCCAGTGCGGCGGCCGACTCGGTTGACTTAATGTCTTTTGGGCCTCCGCCAGGGCAGCCTGCAGCAGTGGTGCAGTTGGCTGCGACTGTGCTGCCTGCTGCCCCACCTCCGGCCTCAGTGGTGCCGGCGGCCGGTCTGTCTGAGTCTCGGCTTGTAATAAGCCCTTTGGTCTCGAGACCTGCAGTTGGCCGCTTGAATCCGGACCCTTTCATTAACATGCCACCCCCTGTTACCTGCTGCATGCCCCCCCCCCCCATCCTTGGGTGGGGACTTGGACAGTGATGATGACCAGCAGCCAGTTCCCCAGCGGGGGCATGCCCCAGTGGTAGACCGCCGGCACTGGCAGGTGGAGTCGGCATCTGCTCATAACCTCTGGGCACTGGGTCCCTGTAGGGCAACTGTGCTCCCCAACAATTGCCGTAGCTTTTGGGATGCAGTTAAGGTGCAGGTTTCAGAGGCTGAGTGTCGCTGTTGAGGCAGGGACGGGAAGGAAACAACTCCATGTTCAGAAGGCAAAGAATGAACTTTATTAGAAAATAGCGTTCCTCTTTTATAACCAGAATCACTAAGGTGAAATACGATTGGTCTCAAAGTGAAAACCTTTCACACCATTGGTGCACTATGAATAGCACATGGTGGTAGAACATATCTATAAACAATATGAACAGAAAGAGACATAATAGATTGTTTACATTCCTCACGGACTTTTTCCCAGGCTTAGCCTGACAGAAATCTTTCTCCTTTTCTCTCTGACTGAACTGAGAATATCCATAGCTGAGGATGAGGATCCCTTGGGGGGGGCAGGAAGGTCACAGTATGAAGCCGATGACGTCACACCCGCCTCGGGGGGAGGGGGGTGGGTGATTCGAGAGGGCCATGTTCTGCTCCAAGCCGAGGTGCAGGCTCATCCTGTGTTTAAGGCTATCCCAAATTCAGGAAAAGACAACAAGCACGAGGTGCTTCCCTGGCGGGTGATTCAGGATCTGCGAGGCCAGGTTGCAAAACACGGCCTTGGCTCAGAGGAAGTCATGCAGACTCTCAGGGTGATAGCCACAGATGTGCTCTCTCCATTTGACATCAAGCGTCTTGCTCAGGCACTTTTCCGGCCTCTGCAGTTTGCGATGTTCATGACGTTCTGGTCACAGGCTGCTGTGAAGGTTGTAGCAAGCAATGGGCTTCTGCATCCAGAGGATCCTAGGTATGGGGTGGGATTGGATACTCTCCTTGGGGAGCATGCCTACTCCAATCCTGATTTTCAGGCTACCTGGGACATTGCTGTTCTTGAGCAGTGTCAAAGTGTGGGATTTGGTGCATTGTTGAAGACCATTGAGGCGGAATCTCCCAGGCCACAATGCACAACGATAATGCAGGGGCCAGGTGAGCCTTTTATGTAATTTGTGGAGAAGCTTATTGCTGCCCTGGACAAGCAGACGGAGGATGCTAACCTAAGGGAATCCTTTTTAAAACAATTAGTCCGGTTCAATTCAAACAGCTAATGCCGGAGGATCATAGCTGCTCTTCCAGGCAACCCATTGGTGGTGGAAATGGCCATTGCATGGGTTAAGACAGGTGCTGTGGATCACAGGGTATCCTCTCTGGCGGTTGCTAAGCGGCCAGGCCAGGAACCCTTAGCGGGCAGATGCCGGAAGAATAACAAGAATAAGGGCAAGAAATAGCAAGGTGCACCCAAGCCGGCAGGTATGGGTGCCAACTTCTTGTGCGCTAGATGCCTTAAGACAGGTCACCTTGCAAGCCAATGCAGGTCAAAATTTTACGCTAATGGCCTGGAAAACAGGAGGAAGAGCGCAAAGAGGCACTGCACTCTGACAAAAGTGATTCCTCAGAGCATGGCACCGGCTCAGGTTTGCCCAGCCGGCTTAGAGACATCACCCATGTCTCCACCGGTGTGGATTTATGTACCGCCGGTGCAGTCATCCTGGAATCCGGTAGTGAGCATAAGATTCCTTTGAACGTCCTTGGACCTCTGGGACAGGGACTGGGCACGTTGCTGGTGGGGAGATCTAATGTCACCCACCAAGGGATCTTTGTTCACCCAGGAGTCATTGACTCTGCCTTTTCAGGTCTGGTTTTTGCCACAGTTTTCACACCCTCTCCCCCTGTCACTATTCCAGCAGGGACTCGGATTGCTCAACTTGTGCTTTTTCAGTCATGTGTCCCCAGGACTGACCTGCAGACTCATGGGACTGGTGGCTTCAGATCCAAGGGACTGCCACAAGCCCTCTGGTCTGCGACCATTTCTGTTCGGCGACCCCAGATGGTGTGTACCCTGACCCTGCCGGGTGCCCACCCACTGAAGATCGAGCTGCAAGGTTTGATCAACACGGGGGCAGACATGACTGTCATCTCCCTCTCTGTGTGGCCTTCTACATGGCCTTTGGCCCCCGTGGGAACACCCATTGTAGGGGTGGGGGGGGGTCCAGCACATACCATGATGAGCCAATGCTTTGTGCTCGTCGGCAACGCGAGTGGGCAGGTGGCTGCATTTCGACCCTATGTCGTTTCGGCCCCGGTCCCTCTGTGGGGGTGGGATGTATTGGCTGCCTGGGGAGTGCGAATTGGGGCAGATTTTTGATAGGGGCCACTGCATTGAAGAGCGAAAGGTATCCTACGCTGCCTTTACGGTGGCTGGTGGACAAACACATTTGGGTTCATCAGTGGCCCCTGACGGAAGAGAAACTGATCGCCCTTCGTGAACTGGTTCAGGCACAACTGCGGCAGAGACACACTGAGCCTTCTATGAGTCCCTGGAATACTCCTGTCTTTGTGATAAAGTCTGGGAAGTGGGAGGTTGTTACAAGACCTCCAAAAAATCAATGCAGTGAAGGAAGGCATGGGGGCATTGCAGCCTGGTATGCCCTCACCCACCATGATCCCTGCGGGATGGGAGATCTTGGTCATTGATTTAAAGGATTGTTTTTTTAAGATTCCTTTGCATCCTGATGATAAGCCAAAGTTTGCCTTCACAGTGCCTTCAGTCAACAATGCTGAACCTGTGCAGAGGTATCAATGGAAGATTTTGCCACAGGGTTGTCGCAACAGCTCGATTATTTGCCACTGGTATGTGGCTCAGCCTTGTCCGGTGTTTGCGTTCAGTTTCCTGATGCGTGTTGTTATCATTATATGGATGACATCCTGGTGGTGGCACCCACCCAGGATGAGTTGCTGAGGATATGGCCTCACCTGTTTGCTGCTCTGCATGCTTATGGACTGTGGGTGGCCCGGGAGAAGGTTCGGCAGCACCCTCCTTGGAAGTATTTGGGGGTCAAAATTCTTGACGGAACCATTCAGCATCAGGAGGTGCAATTCTCAGATTCTATTCGGACCTTGAATGATGCCCAGAAGTTGATGGGTGTCATCAGCTGGTTGCGTCCTTACTTGGGACTGACTGGAAAACAACCGTCCCCGTTGTATGATACTTTGAAAGGGGACCCTGACCTAAGGTCACCTTGGGAATTGACCCCTGCAGTGCTACAGGCACTGGAGGAGGTCCAAAGGGCTGTTTCTGCCCATCAGGTTCACCAAATAGATACTTCCATTGATGTCACCGTCTTCATTACCAATCCAGATTTTCATCCTATGGGTATCATTAGCCAGTGGAGTGACAAGTGGTCTGATCCCTTGCATGTTTTGGAATGGGTCTTTTTGCCCCATCAGCTAAAGAAGACAGTGCCCTCATTGTACAAGCTGATTGCTGGTTTGATAATCAAATGCCATCAACGGTGTTTGCAATTGATGGCTGCCGATCCTGTGGCAATCACTCTTCCTGTGGAGTGGGAAGATTTTGAATGGAGCTGGAAATCTTTTCTGGGCAGATTGCCTATCATATGCCCAGCCATAAGTTGTTGCTGCTGGCAAAGACAACGGGTTTGTCATTGCGGCCAAAGAGCAGCTGGGTGCCAGTGCCAGGCCCACTGTCTTCACTGATGGCTCTGGAAAAACGGGGAAGGCCATTGTTACTTGGAAGGATGAATCTGGATGGCAGACACTGGAGGGCCATGAGTCAGGCTCGGCTCAACTGGTTGAATTAAAGGCTGTTGCCATGGCGTTCCAGGAATTTTCCCAAGTGCCTCTGAATGTGGTGACCGATTCCACCTATGTCGCGGACATAGCCAGGCATTTGGATTGTTCACTTCTGAAGGAAGTCAATAATGCACCTTTGTTTCAGTTATTGAAGACCTTGTGGAATGCAATTCAAACCCGAGGCCATCCGTATTACATCTTGCACATTCGGAGTCACACAAATTTGCCAGGTTTCATAGCAGAAGGTAATGCCAAGGCTGACAGGTTGGCTAACCCTGCGTGGGTTGCGCCTCAGCCTAATGTGATTGCACAAGCCAAAGCGTCACATGATTTTTTCCATCAAAATGCACACACTTTCCAGAAACAGTTTCATTTGATGCCAACTGAGGCTCGTGACATCGTCAGCTTTTGTGCTGACTGTCATGGATTAGCACCTTTGCCTGTGGGGGTGAACCCCAGAGGCTTAAAGGCTTTGCAGCTTTGTCAAATAGATGTCACTCACACTGCTGAACTTGGTCGACTCAAGTATGTGCACGTGTCTATTGACACATTTTCCTCTGCCATGTGGGCCTCTGCTCACACTGGGGAAAAGAGTCGCAATGTGATTGCGCATTGGAGGATGGCTTTTGCAGTCTTGGGAATACCTTCTGTGAAAACTCACAATGGGCCTGCCTATGTCTCGCAGAAGATGCTGCAGTTCCTACGCCTATGGGGAGTGTCACACAAGCTTGGTATTCCGCACTCTCCAACGGGCCAGGCCATTGTCGAACGCACTCATGGTACCTTGAAGTGTGTTCTGGGCAGACAGAAAAGGGGAATGCCCTGAGAAACGCCACACAGTCAATTGGAAAAAGCTTTATACGCAATCAACCATCTGACAGTGCCACAGAACTCGGAAAACCCTGCCATTCTAAATCACTTTCTCTCATTGCATTCTTCAGGTGATATGCACCTGCCTTGAGCAAAGGTCCAGATACGGGATCTAACCACCAATAGGTGGGAAGGCCCATATGACCTTATCACTTGGGGTCGCGGGTATGCATGTTTTTCCACAGATACTGGAGTGCAATGGGTACCTGCGAGGTGTGTCCACCCTGACTTGCAACATCAAAACCAAAATGTGGCCAACAGGCAACCTTTGAATGATGACCAAGATGACAGCTACGATGATGACCATCAATCAGATGGCCCTTCCACGAGTGGGGACGGAACACTTCATCCTGTTTTCTGAAAATGACTGCTTTGAATTAGAATAAGTATATAATTTAGGATTGATAGTGCATTTTATAAGAGACAAACACAAGACCCATTTTAATCGGCATCTGATTGAGGAACCTCTGGAGCCGTGTTTGTTCTCCTTTCTGCAAGGGGACCCGCAGAGGACTACTCTGGATATTCTCAGTTCAGTCAGAGAGAAAAAGAGAAGGTTTTCTAACCAGACGAGAGCCTGGGAGACAGTTGGGAAAGAATGTAAATAATTCTCTAATCTATCTTGTTGTTAACATTGTTTATAGATAGGTTCTGCCACTGTGCGTCATTCACTGCACACCAATGGTGTGAGTGTTTTTACTCTAAGACCAATGAAATTAGTCCACACGATGTTCTCTATAAATAGAGCGGTGCATTTGAAATAAATCAGAGTTCATTCTCTTTGCCTTTGATTTGGAGTAATTTTCGTTCCTGTCCTGCTCTACAGCGACAGACTACAAACACTGCCTCCTTCTTTAAACAAAAAGGGGAACCTGTGGATGCCAGCCTGGTCAGGGAGAGAGAAACGGCAATCATTTCTCACAGTGGCTTGTGAGAATTTTTAGGGAGTTGTAGGAATGTGATAACTTGTTAGTATAAACAATCTGCAGGTGGTGTTTTTCCACTTTGTTTTTCTGTTCTTCTCAAGGATGGTGTGTGAGAAAGATGTTTTTATTAACTAGCCAATCAAGTAGAATGTATCGTATCGGTCTGTATAAGCTGGAGAATCCTTTGTATTAAAGCTTTTCTCCTCTTGCAATTCGGTCTCTCATCTGTTCTTGTGTCATTCTTGGCACAAGGGTGACAAGGGACTATAGCCAATGGGGTACAACTAATGGGAGGGGCGAGGGAAGGAAGTAACCCAGGTTAATACCACCACCACAGGGCTCGAAGGAGAGGGGGGGAACGGAACAAACCATGTGATACGAACAAATCACTTACTGCAGTATAAAAACCATTCAGTGCAAAATTCCAATCACCCAGTGCAAAATAATAACTAAATAAACTACTCAGTGCAACATAACATGTCGGCATTAATGATGGTATGTAATAAATTGGAAGTCATTTTGATATAATGAAATCGAACACAAAAATCCATTTTTACAGAGCCCATAATTTCCAATTTTGGGGGTTCTAGTGGTGCGTGAGGTAAGTTCCCGGCCCAGTGTCCTGGTTTGGCTATATGATGCTTGTATCCCTAATCGTCTGTTCTTTTTATGCTGGATAATAAGTTTTGCACCTTTAAGACTTGTTCCGAGAGTGAAGGGGGGAGACAAGAAGCGCCCAAAATTGCCCTAAACCAGGACACCCAGTAATCCCAGTTATCAACAAGATTATGAAACCATTCTTTGTGGGGACGCAAACATGGATGGCCTCCTAATTTAAGGGTCACATATCCATTGGTAACCCAACTAAGCAGGTGGAGAAGGGGTTATCAGGGGTGGCTAGTGACAGACACAGGGTCTCTTGCTTGGTGATGTTAGCTAATGTAACCCAGACATATTTCTTTGGCTGCGGGACTTCCCAGGTCTTAGCGAGGGGCATGGCATCAATCAGGTTGGCTATAGCAAGCAGGAGTCTCTTAGGAGCCATTTCTGATGGAACAGCCTGTAAATTAAACTCAAAAATTAATAATCCTTAAGGGGTTAAGAAAACAGTGGCATTAATTAGCAATAGATAGGAGGTGAGACATGTCTCTTCGCCAGCCTCAAGGTGTCTTTTCTGCAGGTTCTTCTCGAGGTTCCTCCTGTAGAGCTTCCTGGTGATCTTGCAGAGGCTGCAGATATGGCTTGATGTTCTTTTCTGTGATTTGTCGAAAAGAAACCCTCCACAACTTGTAAAGCTGTTATGATTTATTTAACCGCTGGATGCATGGTCCCCAAGGACATGCACACCCTCAAAAATTCCCAAGTCTACTTTATCCCCTAACCTGTGGCATATGCATAAAAGACATATGCATATGCATATGCATATGCATATGCATATGCATTAAACTGTTTTATCAATTTTATGAGCCTGCACAGTTTTTCAGTCACATAGTTGTAATGTGGTGTTTATAACCCAGATTCAGTTTTTCTGTCTGCTTCAGTCTCAAGGTCAGTGGGGGGCCTCTTCTTATGTCTCTTCAGCTTGGATGGTTGCATTCTTTTCTAAGTAGCCTTGAGTCTCCTTTGCTTTCTCTGCAGGCCTTTTTGTGAGCACACAAGTTAAAAGACTAAATTAAAAAAATCCAAAATTGGTTTCTACCCCGAGTTAAATTTCCAACCCCCTTTTTCAGCTGGAACCCACTGAGGTCCTTTACCTGTAGAGATACAAGCATACCCTTTCCCCCATGTAATAGGAAAGGATCCCATAATTTGGCCTGTTTCATGATCTTTAATTAACACTGGAGATCTCTCCTTTAATTGTGCCTGCATTGTGTTAGAGAAATGCCTGATAACTGGGGGATTTGGTTCCATGAAGGAATTATTCAAAAAATTGAATACATATGTAGCCTTAGCAAACCTTTCAACTATGGATAACGTTCCTATTTCTCCTTTTTTTTTTTTTTTGTTCTAGCAGGTGTTTAAGAGATCCATGTGCTCTCTCAACAATTGATTGGCCCATGGGAAAGTGCAGAATGCCTGTGATATATTTGATCCCTCACAGATGAAAAAGTTGTTGTGTTCTCTGGGAGACATAGGCAGGCCCACTATCTGTTTTTATTTTTTTGTGGTATACCTAGAGTTGAAAATACTTGTAGAAAATATTTAATAACATCTTTTGCTGCTTCACCTATGTGAGCAGACACAAAGAATGCTCCTGAGAAAGTGTCTTTTGAAACATGTATGTATTTAAAGTGACCAAAAGTTGCATAATGGGTCACATCGCTTTGCCAAATTTATAAACTGTGAA
Organism: Anomalospiza imberbis; assembly: GCF_031753505.1. Classification (NCBI taxonomy): domain Eukaryota; kingdom Metazoa; phylum Chordata; class Aves; order Passeriformes; family Viduidae; genus Anomalospiza; species Anomalospiza imberbis. The sequence goes on from NW_027099315.1 coordinate 6,705,523, forward strand.
GCCCTCTAAGATTTGATACTGCCCCAATGGACAGCAGAGAATGTTTCTGGCAGGCAGGGCATGTAGTGACAATGGCTCTAGCTTGATCTCTGGTAATATTAAACATGTGTATCAGGGCAGGTGCATTTTGATGGAAGAATGCATGGCTGATCCGTGCTTGCTCAACGATATTTGGAAGTGTAGTATGGTCATGGCTAAGGTATCGGCTTGTCTATTGCCTTCAGCTAGAAATCCTGGTAAGGAAGTGTGAGAACGGATATGCATGACAAAATACGGATGCTGTCTCTGAGAAAGAAGAAAAAATTATGTTTTTATCATGGCATATGACTGATCATTAGAAATCATCTTTAGGAACGAATTTTGACTCTCTCAACGATGCCTGCAACATAAGCAGAATCAGTTACCAGGTTAAAAGGACATATGAACTTAGAAAAAAGCTCTAACAACTGCAGCTAATTCAACTATTTGGGATGAACCTTCTACTGTTTCAATGTCAGATTCCCAGTCATGTGTTATGGGGTTTTGCCAGGTTATAACAGATTTATGGGACCGTCCTGATCCATCGGTGAAGATGGTTAGTGCATCAAGGGGTACAACATCTTTTAAAGGTTTAGGAATCAGGCTAAGGGAGGAATGCAACAGCCTGTGTTTACAGAAGTGAATTGAAATTTGCCCAGTAAAATTTTTGAGTGCAATTTGCAAGTATTCTGACTGTTGCAATAGCCAATCTAGATATAGAGTAATTGTAGGTAGGAATATAGCAGAGAGATCTTTTCCTACAAGAGAGAGTAAATGTGACCTGGCTCTTATAACAAGCTGCACCATCATCTCTGGCTTAGTTGTTATAGTTTTACCAGGCTGGTGGGGTAGGAAAACCCACTCTAAAATCAGCAAGGGATCAGATGCCTCAGGGTCCCATTGAAAAATTAAGGCATGGGGTTGGGGTACTTTTCCTAAAATAGCTAGGAAGAATGGTAAGTTTGGATTTATTCTGTGTGTCTGATGAGTTTGAATAGCATGGGATACCTCATCTAAGGTATCCCTTGCCTTGTCAGTTAGCTGCCTAGGTGAGTTTAACCCAGAATCCCCCCTTAACAAAGCAAACAATGGAACTAAATCCTCATTAGTAATTCCCAGCCGAGATCTGACCCAATTAATTGTTCCCAATAGTTTTTGTAAGTAATGGAGTGTTTCTGGTTTCTCATTTAGCTGCAAAGGTTGATGCTGTACAGTCTGAGAGAGAATTTTGAGTCCCAAATATTTCCAGGGCGATGTTTGTTGTATCTTTTCCTCTGCAATGGTCAGTCCCACTTGTTGGATAACTGTGACTGTGGCTTTTAAAGTTGTATCTAAAGATGGATTGTTTTCAGCTGCAACAAGTATATAATCCATATAATGGTAAATTATCACTTCTGGGTTACCTCAGTGAACTGGAAATAAAACTTTAGCTACAAACCATTGGCATATGGTTGGCGAATTTTTCATGCCTTGGGGCAGCACTGTCCAGTGGTACCTCAGGAGAGGTGCTTGTCTGTTAAGGCTTGGTATTGAAAAAGCAAATCGAGGGACATCTTCAGGGTGGAGGCGAATGTCAAAGAAACAGTCTTTTAAATCAATAACAGTCAATTTCCATTCCTTGGGAATCATGACAGGGGATGGCGGACCAGGTTGTAATGTGCCCATGTCTTCAATGACCTCATTAATTTTACATAGGTCTTGTAAGAGCCGCCACTTATTGCTATTTTGTTTTTGGATGACAAAGACAGGTGTATTCCATGGGCTTGTGGTCGGTATAATGTGACCCTTTTGGAGTTGTTCTTGCACTAGAGACTTAAGAGTGATGAGTTTTGCTTCAGGGAGGGGCCATTGATCAATCCACACGGGTTTATCAGTTTTCCAGGTCAACTAAAGAACGTCATGCTTTTCAATGGCCCCAATTAAAAATTTGTTTCTAGGTGCATTCCCCACTGGGACAGAATGCCTCTTCCCTACAGAACTATGGGGGCTCTTACCACGAAGGGTCTGGTGTTAGCGATGCAGCCTTCAGGTACCTTGAACTTAACCAGCTGTATACTTCTCAGGCTGTCGTTGGTACCTCCGATCCCTGCTAGAATTCCTGGAGCAGGTGTAAGAATCCAGTTGGGAGGCTACTCTGACAGTGAGATGACTGTCATGTCCACACCTGTGTCAATGAGTCCTGAGATAACAATCTTTTTGGTGTTAAGTTCTAGTGTGCAAGTTAGTTGAGGTCAATTGAGGCTTATTATCCAAGTCCACATTACTAAGGGCTCTGATGAGTTGTTAGAGTCCTCTTCAAGGAGCAAAATCGCTTGAGCAATTATCAGTCCTTGGGGAATAAAGCAAGCTGGGTCAGGGCACAAAGCTAACACAGTGATTTCTTGTTGGGATATTACTGATAACACAGAGGGCAACACAAAAAAATACCTCAGTCCTTGATCTGCATTTACCCAAAATTAACAGTTCACTGGGCCAATCTTCGGGCCCAAGCTGACCTATTGATATGGTGTGAGTAGAACAGTCAGTCAGTGTTACTGGCTTGGCACTTGCCAGCTCCAGCCTGGCACCTGGTGGCAAGGCTGCTGGTAGCCCTGAAAGGAGGTGTTGACGCTCTGGGCAACCTAGTCTCCAGTGGTCACGGGCAGAAACGGCTGAGGCATTTGTGTCATTGTGCAAGGTTGGTCCACGCTCCGCTGGAAGTTTCCCGAGGCCGGCTTGCCATATCCCCCCTGTTCTGAGTGACATTGGTTAGTGTGAGGGCAACTCCCTTTACACTGGGAACAGGCAGGAGCCTTGGCCCTCGTTCCTTGTCGGGGACAGCCTCTTTTGAAATGTCCGTGTTTGCCACATTCAAAGCATGGGCCAGGGCCTTTTTGTGGCCCTTGAGGGACAGTTTGTGTGGCAGGGCCAGGACCTTGCTGAAGTAGATGTCCTTAAGGAATAATCTGCATTGCTGCCAAAGCCTCAGCCACTCCCTGTCCCACTGCCTGAGTTTGCAGGGAAGCCAAGTGTTCTGGCATCCCAAGGCGATTACAGGCCCCTATCATTTGCATTAAAGGCGGCTCAGGCTATAGGGGAAGGGTCCGTAGTACCTTTTTGCATTCAGAATTTGCATTTGGCATGCCGAGATTTTTCACCAATGTGTCTTAAGCGTTGTCTTCTATGATTTGTTTTTCAATGGCTTGCTTAAGGCAGTCAATGAATTTCATATGTGATTCATTAGACCCTTGCTAGATATCTATAAAATCTTGAGTAGGTGTGTTACCATCAGGCACTTGCAAAAGTGCTTTCTTTGCTACATTTTTAATACCATCAAGTACTGCCCTTTGGAGATTTGCGACTTGCTCATTGGGCTGAGAATATGGCCCCTCCCCAGTTAGGTGTTCTAGTCTTAGCATTGCCTGTGCTTCATCTTCAGCATAATCAATTAATAATTGTTTCAGTAATCTTTTCCACTGCCCTTCCCACAGCATTGTGAAAAATATTTTCGTGATTTGTGTCAACTGGCAATGGAATCAACAAATGCTTGTATCTGCTGTGTCGAAAGTGGATGCGTTCCCTAGGATAACTACAAAGAACGGTTTGAACGATAACTACAAAGAACGGTTTATACCTCAAAGGAAATACAAGAGATGGAGAAACTAGGGGCTAAGCTAGAAGGGGATAAGTGGCTTTAACCAGATGGTAGAGAAATGTTATCTAAAAGTTATGCTAGAAGAATAATTCATCAGTTACATCAACAAACTCATTGGGGAACACGAGCACTATGCAACCACTTTTTAAAGTTTTTTGAGTGTATAGGAATATCTGATATAGCAAAACAGGAGACACAAGGATGCATTATTTGCCAGAAAATTAACAAGAAGACATCAAGACAGATGCTGCAGGGAGGGAGAAAAACTGCATATAGGCCTTTTGAAAAGATACAAGTAGATTTTTCTGAACTTCTGAAAGTGGGAAAATATAAGTATTTGTTAGTAATAGTAGACCAATTAACTCATTGGGTAGAGGCCTACCCTGTGGCACAAGCAACAGCACATTTTGTTTCAAAGATTATTTTAGAAGAAATAATTCCATTATTTGGGATGATTAGAGTGATTAATTTGGATCAGGGTTCCCACTTAACCTCGAAAATGTTAAAAAAAGTAATGAAAGCTCTAGGGATCTCTTGGGAATATCATACCCCTTGGCACCCTCAGAGTTCGGGGAGAGTAGAAAGAAGGAACCAGACCCTAAAGTATCAGCTAGCAAAACTAATGATTTAAACAAAACTATCTTGGTTTAAGTGCTTACCATTGGCGTTGTTAAATATTTGAACACTGCTGAACTCAGAGCATGGGATCTCCCCATATGAGATGTTATATGGGATGCCATATTCTCAAGAGATGCCAGTGGGAAATCCTATAGTAGACGATATGTCGATCCAAGGGTATGTCATGACTTTGGGAAAAAATGTTCAAGAACTTCGTAAGAAAGGAATAATGAATCAAACTCCTCCCCTTGGATTTGCAATTCATAAAATACAACCAGGTGATCAGGTATTGATCCGTGGTTGGAAAGAAAGTAGCTTGACTCCCTGTTGACCACAGATACAGCAGTCTGGACAGCAAAGGGTGGTGGACACACATCTCCCGAGTAAAAGGACCTATAACAACAAAGGAAGCAGACTGGAAAATTACCTCTCTTCCAGGAGAACTGAAGGTGAAAATAACACAAAAATCAGATGCCAGGAGATAAAATAACCTGTATTGAAAAGGATTGTAATTGCTATCCCTTTGTAAGCACTGAATGCAACTATTGTAAGGAGAGGCGGTATTGTCATTGTCGCAGGGGTTATCCTCCAAGTGGGTTGTGTCCAGAGTGTAAACACACCGAACAGATTTTAACTGAATATGTTTTAAAAAAGAGAATAGAGGAAGGAACATTAGAACTAGATTCTCAGGAGTGGTGGATGTTGTGGAAATATGGATTAAGAGGGGGACTATCAAGTGAGGCAAATATTAAAAAGACTGCGTGTCGCAAACGTAATCGAGTCCCTTGCAGATCCAAGCCAGTCAAAGCAAAGAATTGGGAAGTATTTAAGAAAAGGCACGAAATCCAGGAAAGCTCATACAGAACCCCTGAAGAATATCCTTGCTTCCGAGAAGATGGTACCCTCGCTGCCGAGAGCACCCCGGTAGGCGAAGGTGGCAAAGGGATAATAAAACTGTACGGTCTTATGGTACTGTTGAGTCTTCCACGGAATGGGATAACTGATCCCTGCTTAAAGTGCTACCAAAATGTGAAGTATGGCCAGACCATGGCCCGAGAGTTTGCAGCACACACTCATATTAATGCAAGATGTTATGAGCCAGGAAAACTTGAAACCTGTACAATAGCAGAGAAGAGTTACTGGGTGGCAACAAAAGCAAGAGCAGGAAGTGACCTGTATGAAAAAATTAGGAAAAACCTCAGTGACTGGGACGTCCCCATGTTAGGAAAAAAATTGTTTATTGATTTGATGCAAAAAGTTATGAGTTTGTGGGCCCCAAGTTGGGCAACTCCCTGGGGGCTGCCCGGGCAGGGGAAACCCTCCTGGAGCAGTTCTGTGTCAGGAACGAGTGACACATTGGACTTTTTCAGTCTTCAGCTTCTGTTTATTGTTATCTTATCAAAACTTCAGCACACTGTTTGCACCAGACTCTGCGTGCAGGAAAAACAGCACAAAAATGGCTAACAATCTCATGTTACAAGGCCTTTTAAGTCTAATCAAAAACTAAACTACCCAATTAAGAAATGACACCTAAATTATTTTCCTTTCTAGCCCAATAACTGACCCCTTAAGACCCGCAATGCAGCTTTTTCTACCCAATTACAAGATACCACTCAAACCCAAGAAGACGAAGGAAGAAGGAAGCAAAATGAACTCGAGACAACACCCTATACCCTCCATCTTGAACCCATCTATAACATACTAAAAATCCTAAAACCTAAATTTCTCACCCAGTGACATACTACACTACTCTCTACAATCTCTACAATCTATTTCACACTTTTGTGGTTTCTAGTTTACCTTGAGGCTTTGGAAGCTTTCTTCATGAATGAGGTTCAAAGTCAGTGCTCCCCTGGGGATCAGGACACCCCAGAGCAGACAGAGAAATATTGCCGGTGCCCTGGGTTTCCATAGTTCAGGCATTGAATGTGACTAACTGTTGGGTGACTAACTGTTGGGTTTGTGGAGGATCCCAAATGACCGAGCAATGGCCATGGAGAGGAGAAGGGGTAGGACCCGATCAGTTGATATTATGGAACAGGACACATAAATCAACCTGAGGGGTGGATATTGAGTCATGAAGTAGTAGGGCAAATTTGTATTTCTAGGGAAGGAAAAAATTTTACTCCATATGTAGGACATACTCCCTGCAAGATGATACCACCAACTCCACTTTTACGACCTGGTGGACAAAACCACCAACAGGTTATTGGTCTATCAATAGTACCAATGGAACTATTGCTGGGAAAGTGTAGCACATGCTAATCCTTTTGAGGTAAAAGGTCTTAAGGAATATTGGGAAAATCCGGGCCAGACAGATGAAAGTTGGAAAGCTCCAGATGGATTATTTTGGATATGTGGTAAAAGGGCATATAATGAACTATCAAAGAGATGGAGAGGTACCTGTACAATTGGAATTATACAACCTGCATTCTTTTTGCTACCAAAGAGCAAAGGTGAATATTTAGGATGACCTCTTTATGAAACATTACATAGAAGAAAATGAACTGAAATAGGAGGAAACAGACCTGGAATAATGAAGAACGAACTCCCCAACAGATCATAGATTACTATGATTCTGCCTCCTGGGCTCAGGACGATAGCTGGGGTTATAGAACACCTATTTATATGCTTAACCAAATCATTAGATTACAAGCTGTTGTAAAAATTCCTTCTAATCAAACAGCAGAGGCATTAAGGCTTGTAGCTAGACAGCTAACCCAGACCAGAGCAGCAGTATATCAGAATAGGCTAGCCTCAGATTATTTACTAGCTGAAGAAGGGGGGTTTTGTAGAAAATTTAATGCATCTGAGTGCTGTTTAGAGATTGATGATAATGGAGAGGCTTTTACAAATTTGGCAGATGAAATTAAATGAGTTGCACATGTTCCAGTGCAGAAATGGAATTCCATATTAACTGACAATTGGTAGACTAATTTGTTTAAAGGAGCCTGGTGAAAGAAGTTGGGATCCATGTTGCTTTGTTCTGCATTAGGCTTATTGTTTATATCATATATGATTCCATGCTTTATTAAGCTAACACATTCAGTAATCCAGGGAATGCAGATTTCAGCAACGCCCATAAATCCTAAAATAACAACCACGGGAGAAAAAACTCATGCCCTTATGATAGTCAAGGCCAAAGCAGAACGAAATAGAACTGCTACCCAAAGAGTGTTAGCTTAATTTGAAGCAAAGACACGAATCAATAACATAATGAAAAAGGGGAGGGATTGTGAAAATGTTTTTGTGATTCATGCCAATTGGCAATGGAATCAGCAAATGCTTGTATCTGCTGTGTCAAAAGTGGACGCGTTCCCCGGGATAACTACAAAGAACGGTTTTGAAACTTTCTGATCAAATAGCCAAATAATGTATTGAACAAGAAAATAGAAGAAGTAGAGTAGAGTAAAGAGATGAGGTGGCAAAAATGACTGATGCTTAGAATAAAATAGAGGCAGCTGTTGTAAAACTAAGGGATATTGCAACAAAGCAACTAAATGCTTATGTATAATAAGCATTTGGAACACAAGCCGTATGAGGAACGACTGAGGGAGCTGAGATTGTTTAGCCTGGAGAAAAGGAGACTCAGAGGTGACCTTATCACTCTCTTCAACTTCCTGAAGGGTGGCTGTGGTGAGCTGGGGGTCGGTCTCTTTCTCCGGGCAACAACAGATAGAACAAGAGGACACAGTCTCAAGCTGCGCCAAGGGAGATACAGGCTAGACTTAAGGAAGAAGTTTTTCACAGAAAGAGTGGTCAAATACTGGAATCATCTGCCCAGGGAGGTGGTGGAGTCACCATCCCTGGATGTGTTTAAAAAAAGACTGGATGTGGCGCTTGGTGCCATGATCTAGTTGAGGTGTTAGAGCATGAGTTGGACTCAATGATCTTAAAGGTCTCTTCCAACCTAGAAAATTCTGTGAAATTCTGTGAAATAAAAAGCTTAATGCACTTGTACGAGACTAAAATTATTTAGCAGACACTGGTGAAGGGCCTCCCTCCAGACAACCACAAGCAAGACAGGAAGCCAACGACCACCTGGAAAGATTATGAAATTGCTGATCCCAGCTTATTGATATCTGCAGATTCGGACTAACACAAGGACACTGGAAAATGCTTTGTAGGCTTAAAAACAGTATATATACTTTGGTGAACTTTTAAGTGGTGTGCGCCGTTAGTGGAGTGGTGACTTCCTGGCCACCCAGCGTTGCTTGCTTGCTTGCTTTAAAATAAAATATATAAAAATAAAATTTGGTTTGGCTATCAAAATTTTATATCAGCGTGAATTCTGTTGGGGATAGCAACACATTCATCATATGTTTTAAATCATGGGGAGTTAGTACATGTGCTGTGAAATTAGCCCGTATGAGATTGTTAAAAAAGGGAGAATCTCTGCCACGATGTTTAGCAGCTTTACAAATTCCAATACTTCCTCTTGGGGGCCTGCTTCCCAAGTTATCAAAGGCTCCAGATGGCATTTATCCCCCCAGAAAACAGAGCCCATGATCTTCCCACTCCTTCTCCGTGAAAACCCCCTGAAGCACCTCCAGGTCTCCCTCTAAGTGTGGGTGCTCTCCCCTGCTACAGCAGAAACAGGCATCCCTAGTCCTCTCCCGGGACCCTTGACCACGCCGGGGCTCTGCCTCCTTCTTGAACCCCTCCCACAGATACAGTGGGAGCTGGAATCACAGAGGGAACAAAGACAAGAGTGGGGATCAGCAGTGAGGCTGGAACCAATAAAGGGACAGAATTAGGAGCAGAAGTCAGCAGGAAAGCCGGAATCAACAAAGAAGCAGAGGTAGGAGCAGGCGGCTCCAGAGTCACGGCGGGGACGGGAGTGATCACGTTCGGTATGGGCGAGGAGGGCCGAAGCTCCTGACACAGGCAGAGAAGCTGATATGGATAGGGACACTGGAGCTCCTGGCATGAGCAGAGAAACTGGAGACAGGGAGGCAACATTTCCAGGGGGTCCCAGCCCCTTTCTCTGGTTCCCTGTCTCATTTCCCCCAGACCCCGCCTGCACGTCCCTGGCTTCTGTCTCCCTGCTCCGATCTCATCCATTCCTCCAACAACTTGAACACTTCCCACTCTTCACAGCATAGAGAATCCTTCCTGAAATGAACAGTGCTAATGCCTTTATAAATGTTCAGCTCTTTATTAAAAATATTAGCTGGGCAGGGGGCCTGACATGGAGCTCGCCCCTGCTGTGTTAGCTTTCCCAGGTAGCCGGAACTGAAAGAAGCGTGCAGAGTCTGTTGCTGAAGTCCAGAGCAGCAGCCGTCCCTTCTTTCCTTGTGGCACACCAGCAGTCGAAGGTGAGGAGACGTGCAGAGTCTGTTGCTGAAGTCCAGAACAACAGCTGTCCCCTCTCCTTCCCTGGTGGCAACCTCCAGAAGTTCTGTCTTTCCGTCTCTGCTTCCCACAGCCTAGTCTAGTCATTTTTATGTGATGGTGGCGGGCAAAAGTTGATTAGGGGTGTGTTTCCCTCTTCCTCAGCTAGGGATTTGTCTAGCCCCCTCTACTGTGTTTAGTTCTTTATTTAGGGGTGTCTTTATCCCCTAAAAACATTCCCATGATCCCAAGGGGTTCTTATTTGCATTTTAGTCCCAGATTGGCAGCATAGGGGGGTGGGAGGCCAGTTATCTCCAGGTAGTTTAGAGAAAACAAACAGAGCAATTAGCTAATTAACATTTAATATCGGTACTCAGCTAGAGCCAGCAGCCATTCCCGTGTTGCCATGGGAACTAGGAAGGCCCTTCCCACGTCTCTGGGGAACACCTGGAAACTTTCTTCATTACACTTCCTCTCCAATAGTATAATACAATCCACCTTCCTCCAGAAAATAAAGTTAAATTTTAAATCAACAATCTATATCACATATACTTTCATTCATTCATTCATACTCACTTTTATTTCGTTAATATCTTACTCTTTCTCACTCACAGCAAGACAACAAGGTACCTTTTACTTTCAAGTCACTTGTTAATATCCACCTACAGGTATTGTAAAATCTCAAATGTTTTTGGCCAAAACCCCATATTTTCTTGAGTATCCCTCAATCCGGCAATGTTGTCCAACCCCTGATTTTCTTGGGTATTTATATCCCTCAATCCAGTAGTGTTGCTCAACCCCAGATTCTTGGGTATCTCTCAATCTGGCAACTTTGTGGGGTGCCAACTTTTGACTCATTTTCCCAGTGGATTGTGCCAGGAAAACCCTCGGCTCCCTTCCTCCAAGGGGTGCAACCCCTCCCTGGGACCCCATCCCAGTTACCCCGGGGGGGTCTCTCTCACTCCTTTTATCTTTCACTTCGTCTCCTCGCTAGCCATTTTTCTCATGAAAAAACAGAAATGCAGCCCTTGGAAACCCCTCACCCACTTTGCAGGTCTGGAATAACCAGCCCGTGTCTCATGCATACACATTCATCCCCCGTATCTGCCCCCCCAAAAGAATACTCACAATCCTCTTTTCTTCTTCAGGTCTTCATGCACAATAGTTTTGTGGGGCTACCGTGGCTCTTAGGGAGCCTTTTTTTTCCCCCCCTTTCCTTTGCTTTATGTTTCTCCTTTTGTCCACCGGTTGGCAACCTGCAACTGCCGATCACAACCAAGAGAGAGCGAGGCTGCCTGAACCTGGCAGGGCATGCCTTCCCCACTCAGGATCTCCCAATGGTCTCAGAAGCGAGGTGTTACATCCCAAAACGAATGCCCATTTATGAAAAACACGTTCACTCTCCTGTGAAAATTTAAAAAGTTTAATAAAGGACAATAGGACACAAAGACCATAAAGATTATTATGGCCAGGTGTGTCTTGGCACTCAGCCAAGAGCACACCTGCTATTTTGGAAACACCCTTTACATACCATTTCTATTGCATCAGCCTGTTACATATTCATAAACAATTATGCATAGTAAACTTTTTGCCCAAATTAGTTTACATATTCTAAGAACTGTTTAGCATGGCTCATCCTTGGTCCCACCTTTTTAGAGCATGCATATTCCTTGGTTGTGGTTTTAGTCCATTCTTATCACCTCCAATTTTGGGCTTTGGTCCACACTCTCTTCAGACTGTAAGTGCTGATAGTTGGCATATCTGTAGCAGGTGTCATCATCATATGTTCATTGGATGTCATCCTATCCAAGCAGGCATTTTACTTATATCAGCTATTTCACTACTATGTCTAAGCTTAATTAACATCAGAAATAAAAAATATATCTTTATAACAAAGTTACTTTAACACTACAGATATAAAATCCATTTTAATATTTCTGAAAAGCCAATATTATAATATGTATCTATAACATGTGGACAGTTTAAACCCCATCCTACAAAGCAGTGAAACTCAGATTGGGGTAGGCGATGTCCCTCTGTTGGGGAAGGAGCGACAAGGAAAACTGTGCCATCTCTGCTTATCCAGCATTTCGTGCAGGCGCCCCAAGATGACTGGCCATCCTCCAAAAGTCACTCATAAGTGTCAGGCCTGACTTAAATAATCCACAGCAGAGAGAAAATCCAACCGGTTTGCCAAGGCCCGGCCAAACCAAAAACCCGGGAGGGTACCTCAATATGAGGTCCCTGTTCTCGGGGCTCCAGATATGGAGCTTAGAAGCCCACTGAGGTCCCTCTGCATGGCTTGGCTGGGAGGAGCTGGCTAAATAAGAGGAACAGGAACAATGGACTAGCCCGGAAAATAAAACTTTAATAGTGAAAATAACAAAACGTGGCAATTGCAGGTTACAGAGGCTAGATTCCAAAGACCCCAGGGGCGGGGCAAGCACAGCCAGGTATAGGGATGTAGGTACACAGTTTGTGGTAATTGGGAATGGGGCTGTGGCCAAGCCTCATCCCTAATGGGCTACAACTGTGAAAAGCAGGTGAACAGTATTGAAAGCAATGAGACATGGAGTGCCAAGGTGTACTGACCAATCACGAAAGAGAACAAAAGGCACACAGGTGCAATGCATGAACGATGAGGGGTATAAAAGGTTGGGCTAAAGAACAAGAAGTGCAGATGTTTGAAGCCTTCTGATGTGGTATGGTGTTACTCTGTATGAGCAGACACTTGAAGCATTCTGAAGTGGTATGGTGTTACTCTGTGTGGGTTGAAGTTTCTGAAATTGCATGATGATACTCTGTATATCGTGGCTGTCTCAACTGTGACATATGTTGTGACATATGCTGTGGCATAGGGACACAGACCCAATCAGAAAGGTGAACTTAGAACATGACCTTATAAGAAAAAGGTCTTGATCGACAGTGAAGGAAAACTGGAAACTTGACCAAATATAGAAAGGTTCTATTAGCATACTGGCTTCCAAGAACCCATGGTTCCCACTGTGGCCTGGTCAGGTGTCCCCTCCCCTCAGTGCACTGCCTGCCATAATTTATGGCCAAATCCCTCTGTAAAAGCATCTGAGGTAAAAACATTAGCCGGGCGAAATCCCACATATATGTATAAATGTGTGTGTTTAGAGTTGAAATGTATTAATTTGGGCACTAAGCTGACGATATGGAATAAGGGGTGGAATGTCTTGGGGTGATTTTACAATGATACTCTATTCCTGAATATCTGCTTTAGGCCCAGAAATGATTGCTGAAACTTTAAGGTGGGTTTGGGGGAGGGAGGCTTGGAGGCTTTTGCAGCAGCTTTGTTAAAAGCCTCACTCCCAGGCATGCTCAGTGCGGTGCAGACAGGTGTTACTTTGTTGCTTAGCTAGCTTGGGTTTTTTTTGTTAGTTTAGGCAAGAAGTTTTTTTCCCCTTTCCCTGGCCTTGAAGAGACCGCAGCAGCAATCCTTCAGCGGCTTTTGTTTTTTCTTAAACTGTTCAGCTTGATTTTGGTCCGAGATCAGACAATCAACAGGAGACGGCCAGGACCTGTGGGAGTCAACAAGAGAAAGGATGCCAAAATCCACCACCTTCATCTGCTCTGAGGAGGAGACCAGTGCCAGAGGTTCAGCAGGTTCCCATCTGTTTTGCCTGAGCTGCTGCATGAACTTTTTTCCCCTTCCCTGAGACAAAAAGCCAGCTCCATTTTGTTCCCCCTTGCCATGTGTCCAGCTGGTTTGTTTCCTCCCCTGCCATTCTGGTGGGGATTTTTGTTTGTTTTGTTCTGCTGTGGGTGTGGGGGGGGAGTGATCAATCAAATCGTTCAGGGTATCCACCCTGTTGTAGCCAATCTCTATACCCTGTTAACATTTCTTACAGAATATCACCAGTGGTTTACTGTAATAGTTTCGCCTTCTTTTACATACCTCTCTATAAACAGAGCATTTTTGCCTTTGAATGGGAAAATCCCCAAACCAGTCAGAAGACTCAGCTTACCTGGACTGTGTTATCACAAGGATTTAAATAGTCCAACAATTTTTGGGAATCAGCTGGCAAAAGAATTAGAGACCTGGAAGAAAAAGAACCCTAAAGTGTTGGTCCTGCAGTATGATGACATCTTACTAGCAATTGAAACTAATGAAAAGTGTATGGAATTGACTGTCAGTCTTCTAAATTTCCCAGGCCAAAGAGGCTACAAAGTACCCTGGGAAAAAGCTCAAATCATGGGGCAGCAAGTTACCTACCTTGAGTTTGAAATAATTCCAGGCCAGTGGAAATTGGGAACAGACAGAAAAGAGGCCGTCTGCCATGTACCCCAATCTGCAACTGCCCAAGATATAAGAACATTCTTGGGCATGGCTGGGTGGTGTAGATTGTAGGTCTCAAATAATGGACTTTTAGTTAAACCACTGTATGAGCATTTAAAGGAAGCCACAGAAGGACCTTTAATTTGAACTCCTGAAAGTGAACATGCGTTCCATAACTGAAAGATGGCCCTGATGTCTGCACCTGCCTTAGGACTTCCAGACTTAACAAAACCCTTGGAGCTTTTTGTGTGCAAATGACAGCATCTCACCCTTGGAGTTCTGGCTCAAAACATAGGAGACTTCAAGAGGCCTGTGGGGTACTTTCCAAAACAACTTGACAGTGTCAGCCAGGGATTGCCTGGATACCTGCGAGCTTTAGTAGCAACTTTTGTCCTCATCTAAGAGGCCAGGAAATTGACTTTGGGACAAAAGATAGTAGTGTGCACTCCACATGCTGTAACCACTGTATTAGGCCAAAAAGGGAGGCATTGGCTTTCCCTGAGCTGTATGCTGAAATATCAGACTGTTCTAATGGAGCAAGAAGATGTGGAGTTGAAAGTAACCACAGCAGTAAATCCAGACCAATTCCTGAACACCCCAATGCAAGGGGAAGAGCAACTAACCCATGATTTCTTACAGATAATTGAGCAAGTTTATGCAAGCCGACCAGACCTCCAAGATGCACCAACTGAAGATCCAGAGATAGTTTTTTACAGATGGAAGTAGCTTTACACAAGATGGAAGATGAGAAGATGAAAAGCCGGCTATGCTGTAGTCATGTCAATCAAGGTAATAGAAGCTGCACTGCTGTCTGTGGACACCTCAGCACAAAGGGCAGAACTCATAGCACTACAAAGAGCCCTGGATTTGGAAGCAGGAAAAAGAGTAAACATATGGACTGACTCGAAATATGCTTTTAGCATTGTTCATGCCCATGGAGCCATATGGAAAAAAAGAGGTCTGTTAACAGCACAGGGATCTCCAACTAAATATAAACAAGAAATACTGTCCCTCCTCAATGCTATCCAACTGCCCAAAGAAGTGGCCATACTACACTGCAAAGTATACCAATGTGGGGATTCCCAAATTCATTGTAGGAAATAGACTTGCAGATAAAGCTGCACAAGAGGTTGCATAACAAGTGTTAATACCTAAGAAAACTATTTCACTTCCAGAAGTTAGCCCTGGATATAGTCAAGCAGATTTAAAATTAGCTACTTATCTAAAAGGCCAGAATAAAGAGGGTGGATGGCTAGTAACTCCTAATAACCACTACAGCTAATGTTAGAAATTTTAAAGTAGAAACACCAGCAAACCCACTGGGGGATCAATGCTATGATGACAAGTCTATGGACTTAGATAGTATCTGTATGACAAAAATTGTCAAGTCTGCAGCAGAAAAATGCCCAATATTGTCACTATTGAGTAAGAAAGCAGCACAGACTCCAAGAAGGCTGGTTTGCACAAACAGCAACTTTAATGCGAAAAACTCTCCTCTTTATAGACTGTCCCGACACATTCTACCTGATTGGCTAATTAACAAAAACACTTTTCTCACAAACAATCCTTGAGATGAACAGAAAAACAAAGAGTAGAAAAACACCACCTGCAGGTTGTTTACAATGACAATCTATCATTGTTTCTCTACAACTCCCTAAAAGTCTCACAGGTCCGCTGTGCGAAAACTTATCTTGTTTTCTCGCTCTCTGACCAGGCTGTCACATCCACACAATAGGTCTTAAAAATAATCCTTTGAATTTAAAAATACCACCTCCAGGGATCATTAAAAAAGGAAAAACTCCCTGAGATTACTGGCAAATTGATTTTTCTTTTACCATACCCACAAAGATAAAGGTATCTCCTAGTCTTAATAGATACCTTTTCTGGGAGGCCAGAAGCTTTCCCCTGCAGCACCAACAAGGCTAGGAAAGTCACCAAGGTACTCCTCAAAGAGATCATACCCAAGTTTGGGGTGCCTTTAGGGATGCTATCTAATAGGGGACCCCATTTTATATCTGAAGTATTACAGCAACGTTGTAAACAGTTTTGTGTAAGTTGGGATTTACATACTCCATAGAGACTGCAATCTAGCGGAAGGGTTGAGCAAATGAGTCAAACTTTAAAGAGACAAATTAGCAAAATGTGCCAGGAAACTTCCTTGAAATGGCCACAGGTATTACCATCAGCTTTGTTATGACTTAGGGTGCAACCCCAAACTAACCTGAAGGTGAGCCCATTTGAGCTGATGTTTGGGAGACCATATTCTGTTACAACTTTCCCTGGACCCAAGGGACAAATTGGGAAACAGGAAATGGAACAGTATTTAATTTCATTGAGAGAATCTTTGAATGAGCTAATTCTCTCAGAACCTCTCAGCCTTGACACTTGTGGTGGTGCATTTGCCCCCTCCTTTTTTTTCCAGGCCACACTGTGATCTAAGAAACTCTTGTTAGGCATTGGCAGTGACAAACAGCACCTGGGCTCAGCTCTTCTTGAGCTTATCAGAAACTGTCTGCTCCCAGGAACTGCTGCTGTCTAAGGAGCTCCTGTTTTCTTTATGAACAGCCTTGGAAACTATTTTTCTTCCCTGAATGGCAGAACATTCCTGTTCTCACACTTTCTAAGAGTATCAACCCAAACTGTGGCCAGGATGAAGCATTGTCCTGACTAAAGCTTGCTCTCTTGCGACCCTATAAACAGCGGTCCAAAATGAGAACCTTTGAGCTCTTCTGGACCACAGCAGGCTGTGACCAGCAACCTCCCTCTCAGTGGGACACCTCTCAGAGTCAGCGAACTCTCAACTTTGCTATACTTGGGGGATCACCAAATGATGACGAGTCCTGGGCTGATACCCCCACTCAAGGCCTGACCCTTTGCCCATTGGGGAGATGCAAAGGCATCTGAAGTGAATATTGTCACGATCCGCTTATTGCGGGGTGTCGTGATGGTTCTTTTCACCGATCCCAAAAGTGCAAAAAGGCAAACAACAAGGGACTATCAGTTAATCACAACAAATGCACCTTTGTTAGGGGCCAAAACAGTAAATGAGATAGTGGGGATCAGAAAGGAGATAAAAGGATAGAGAGAGAGAAGAGAGAAGAGGGGGATGGGAATAGCTACCAACACAGGCGAGATCCTCAGTGGTCCGGACGATGGGGATCAGTCTGTCATGTCGGGGGAGTCTTTGAAGTTCTGGTCGACTCGGGGGTCCAGTTATAGTCCACAGAGGAAAGAGGGGGGGACCAAGTGTAACAATGAAAGTCCATTGTAATCGCCATGAGGGAACAAGTGAGTCCACAGAAACCACCAAAGCAAGATGAATACAATGAAGAATAAGTCCATTGAAATTACTGAAAGGAAGCAGGTCATGTCATTAGTGGTCAGACCACCAAATTCCCCTCCTCCCTATAGTAGGTGTCTCAGTCTCAGTCCTTGGGAGGAGGGTTCTCATTCTTTCTTTGTCACAGTGGTAACGAGGCAGATGAGGGGTCTTCAATGAAGGACCACGGGAGTCACCCCAAAAGTCCATTCGGCTTAAGAACGGAGATTAGAAGCAGGCCACGCATCAGGCTGTCCCGTGCTGGGTCCATGTCAGGTCTTTGCCAAGTCCTTGCCAACTCCTTGCCAAGTTCTTGCCAGGCCTTGTTTGGAACAGCTAGCATGATGGTTCAGTGGTTCCACCTGCACTGTGTCCTGTTCTAAGCCGGAACTGCAGTGGGGGAAGGGATTCTTTCTCGTGGCAATCGGAAGGCAGAATGGAGAACAAGGGGCTTCAGACGGGCTCATACACCCGGGACCGGACATCACCGGTGAGCTGTCCAAAGGAGTAATACCCCACCCAGATCCACTGTTTTCTGCTGCTGCTTTAGGGCTTTTGGCTACATTTTAACTTGACACCTTGTGTCTGCCCAGACCCCCGCGGCTTCTGCCATGGCTTCAGAGTTTTTGCTACACTTTGCCACCCCGTGTGTGCTCACCTCTGCTGTTCCACCCTGCTGCTCTGAGGTTCCTGCTACAGTCCTTTCAGCTTCCTGAGTGGCACTGAGACTGGCTGCTTCTCGTGAGTTGGCAAAGGAAGCCCCTTTTCTCTCTCTTCCGCCATCTGAGGCGCCATTACCATGTGGAGAGCTTGGCTGAGCTCGCGCCACAGCGTCCCCTGCAGCCACGGGGGAATCATCGTACCTGTCCTGCCTGGCTGGGAACCAACAGTCCCCCTGCTGGCTGTGATCGTAACTGCATCAAAGGGGAAAGTGCTTGCCGGCCAAGAGAAGGCTGTTATTTGGTCTCTTTTTCTGTTTGTTTTAGCTGCCGTTGTTGTTTTTCTTGTTATACATACATATATATATATATACATATACATATATACATATATATATATATATACAGGTAAAGAACTGTTATTATTTTTCCCATATCTTTGCCTGAAAGCCCCATAATTTCATAGTTATAATAATTTGGAGGGAATGGGGTAATATTTTCCATTCCAAGAGAGGTTCCTGCCTTCCTTGGCAGACACCTGTCTTTCAAACCAAGACAATCGCTCACTAAATACTATCAAGGGCAAAAGAGGCTCAAATTAGAGATCTAAACTGAATTTATTGTTCCACCCCGCCTTGCTCCAACACCGCCGTGCAGCCTGCCGCGTCTCCTCCTATCCCCGTAGCCGCGACTCTCCCCACCCCCGTTACCACCCCTGCCTGCCGCAGCCCCAGCGAATCTCTCTGTACCCCCTGCGGTGCCTGCGGCAGCAGCTCCTCTCAGCCCCACCGCCTCCTCTCCCACGCTTTTCCCTTGCCTGCATTCCCAAGCGCTGCACCCACCCACCTACCCTCAATGCCCCCCTAACGGCACCTCCAAGACCCCCCACGGTGGCACCCCACTCCTCCACGCACTGCAGCCCTGCACAGGCTGCACCACATGTGGCGCTGCCATTAGCCTCCCACTTCTGCCTCCCTCTAGCCAAGCCCAGCCAGCTGCCCCTCCACACTCTGTCCAGTCCCCCACACCCCTGCAAACTATTGCTCCAACATGCCCAAAAAAGCATAGAGCACCTCCGGACCACTCCCACTCCTCATCAGAGGACAGTGAGTCTGCATCTGACATAGAAGAAATTGATCCATGCGCTCTAATTAAAATGGAAGCAACTCGGGCAGGGGATTGGGAACTAGCTCAGAGAATTTCTGCCTTCCCAGTAATTTATATAAAGGGGAAAAGAGGGGGGACCACTAGAACAACGTGGGAACCTAACACAAATAAATAACTGATACAACTACGAAATATAGACAAAGAACATGGTAGAAGTTCCCATATTGTCAGAAATTTCCTAGAAGCCCTTTTTTCAGCACATGTTCTGGTCCCTCACGACCTTAAAAACATTGCCAACTGCCTTCTTTCCCCGGCAGAATATATGCTATGGGAAAGACAGTGGAAAAGGCAATTAAAAACATTATCAGGCACCTATGCTCAAGACGCAAATAGGCCAGATTTTACAGTCCAGCAGCTGTCTGGAGAAGGGGATTTACAGAAACCCTCAGACCAAGCTGACACCTTACCCAAGGCAGCACTACAAGACTTTTCTATTGCAGCAAAAACCTCCTTGCTTCTTACCCCAGATGACTCTATCCCTGCCCAAAACTTCTCTATTATTAAACAAGGAGTAGATGAAAGCTTTATCAAGTTTAGAGACAGAATTAAAGATGTTCTGGAAAAACAGATAGAGAGCACAGTGGCAAGAAAAGAACTGTTGTGCAAGCTTGCCTTGTTGAATGCAAACAAACAATGTAAAACAATTCTGAGGGCCTTACCCTTGGATACAGAACCCACCATAGAGCAAATGGTGGAAAGCTGTACACATCATCTGTCCACTGAAAACACAGATGCCCAAGCAGTTGCTAAGGGTATTGCAGAAGGAGTTTCTGGTGCATTTGCAGTAGTAACTTGCAAAGACCAGTCCCGCTGCTATCACTGTGGGGAATTTGGACATTTTATAAAGGACTGTCCAGACAGGTCACCTACCCGAAACCCCTGTAACACCCATCAAAGACCCCAGAACCAGCAGCGCTACCAACAGCTTTCGGTAAACTTCCAGCAGAGCGTGGCCAGGCCCCGCGCAAAGACAACAAATCAAAAGCCATCCAGATCCAGCCACGCGTCATCCCAGCAGATTCCAGGCCACATGGAGAGGAACCAACACACGGAGCGATACAGATGGGAACATGGTGCCAGTTGGTAACTGCTTTATCCATTGACTTTAATAATAAGGATGTTTATCGTGTTCCCACAGGCAGGCATGGGCCAAAAGGTGGTCCTACTGACATTTTAATTATAGGGGACACTCTCCATGGCCCAGAGGAAATCTTTGTTGTTCCAGAGGCACAAACAGTGCACCCAGGACAAGAAATCTCTGTCCAGCTGTGCTGCATGGACTCTACCATTATTTCTTTCAAAGGGAACTCCAATTACACAAGCCTTTTTGCTCTCAAAGAATCACAGGGAACAGCTTCCTCTCAGCCCTACAGCAATGTGGGCACAAGTTGTGGGACCAAGTAAGCCTACCATCGAGTGCAGTCTATCCTACAGAGGAGAAAAGATACACCTACCAGGGATGATGGACACCGGTGCGGACATGACCATCATCACTCGCTAGGAATGGCCAGCACGCTGGGAACTACAACCGGGAGCAGGAATGATTTCAGGGATCGGTGGAGCCACAGTGTCCATGTGAAGCAAGCACAACATTCTTGTCGAAGGGCCTGAAGGCAAGCTGGCAACTATCCGCCCATTTGTGGTAAGGGCCCCCATCACCCTTTGGGGCAGGGACGTCCTATCCCAATGGGGAGCTTCCCTACGTACTCCCAGTCAGGATTTCTGACTGGGGCTACTGAGGAGCGCGCACTACCAGATACCCCTCGGCTCACCTGGAAACGCCAAGACCGAATCTGGACCGAACAGTGGCCCCTTTCTAAAGTAAAACTGCGCGCACTACAAGCCCTTGTGGAAGAACAGCTCACCAAAAGGTCACATCGTCGAGACCACCAGCCCTTGGAACTCTCCAGTCTTCATACTGCAAAAACCTGGGACGGACAGGTGGAGGCTCCTCCATGACCTTCGCAAAATCAATGAGGTCATCGAGGACATGGGCCCCCTCCAGCCTGTCCTGCCTTCACCATCAATGCTGCCTCGAGACTGGACACTTGCCATCATAGATATTAAGGACTGTTTCTTCAGCATTCCGCTGCACCCCCAGGATGCTCCACGGTTTGCTTTCTCCGTTCTCTCTCTTAACAGAGAGGCTCCACTCAAAAGATACCATTGGTTGTATCTCCCCCAAGGATTAAAAGTCTCGCCTACTATATGCCAGTGGTACATCGCTCACATCCTGTCTCCTGTTCGGAATCTATTTCCAGAGGCAATCATCTACCACTATATGGATGATATCCTGGTCTGCGCATCAGAAAAAACTTACTTAGAAAAAGCAGTTAAAGGGACAATTGAAACCATAGAAAAAGCAGGGTTCGAGATCCATGAGGACAAAATACAATACACCAACCCATGGACTTATCTTGGATTTCTAATCCAGGAAAGGACAATTGTACCCCAGCAACTTGCCATCCGAGATGACCCAAAAACCCTGAGAGACTTACACAGTCTGTGCAGATCCACCAACTGGGTACGTCCCCTGCTAGGAATTACAACAGAAGACCTTTCTCCCCTGTTCAACGTCCTCCATGGCAATGAGGACCTAGACTCTCCACGCATGCTCACAACAGAAGCCCGAGACACCATTACCAAGGTCCAAGAAGCCCTGTCTTCACGCCAAGCCCATCACTTCGAGCCCAAGCTGCCTTTCCAGTTCGTCATTCTCGGAAAAGCACCCCAGTTCTATGGACTGATTTTCCAATGGGATCTTCAATTCCGAGACCCTTTATTGATACTGGAATGGATCTTTACAAACAACCAACCTTCAAAGACAATTACCTCCTTCCAGGAAATCATGGGACATTTAATAAAAAAAGCCAGAACTTGCCTCCGCTCCCTTGCTGGGTGTGAGTTCACATGCATATATTTGCCACTGACCATTGGGGATCTGGAACATTTGCTCCAGACCAATGAAAACCTCCAATTTGCCCTAGACAGCTATACCGGCCAAATTTCCAGTCATATCCCAAAACATAAACTTTTAAATGCAGTCTTTAATGTGATCCCAAAATTAGTCCAAAGTAAAACACCACTCAAAACTCTTAACAATTTTTACAGACAGCTCAGGGTCATCCCACAGATATGTAATGACTTGGAAGGACTCTAAGACCCAAAAATGGGAATCTGACATCCAAATAGTGGAGGGATCTCCACAGATTGCAGAGTTAGCAGCTGTTGTCAGAGCCTTTGAGAAATTCAAAGATGAACCCTTTAATCTGGTCACAGATTCTGCATATGTCGCAGGTATAGCTATGAGAGCAGAACACGCTCTTCTCAAAGAGGTTTCCAATCCAAAGTTACACCAATTGATTTAGGCATTAACATGCTTAATCTCTCACAGAAAGCAATCTTACCATATAATGCATGTGAGGTCACACACCAATCTCCCAGGTTTCATCACAGAAGGGAACAGGAAAGTGGACACATTGGCCATGGCAATAGAAACTGCTAACGTCCCTGACATCTTTGCCCAGGCAAAGTTGTCACACGTGTTTTATAATCAAAATGTACCTGCCCTTATCAGAATGTTCAAGCTTTCAAAAGATCAAGCAAAAGCTATTGTCGCCACATGCCCGAACTGTCAAAATTACCAGATACCCTCTATGGGGACAGGAGTCAATCCCCGAGGACTGAACAGCTGCCAGCTGTGGCAGACAGACGTAACTCACTTCCCACCTTTTGGAAGGTCAAAGTACATACACGTATTGGTTGATATGTTTTCGGGAGCAATATTTGCATCAGCTCATCCAGGAGAAACTACACAGTACACCATAAAGCACTTCCTCCTTGCATTCGCTACCCTGGGAGTACCAAAACAAATCAAAACAGACAATGGACTTGCCTATACCTCTCGAAAATAAAAAGAGTTCTTCAGTGAATGGGGAATAGAACACATAAAAGGCATACCAGCAAATCACACTGAACAATCAATCGTGGAAAGGACACATCAAACCCTCAAGAGTCCTCAGTCAGCAGCCAAGAGAAACAGAAATCATATCTCCAGTTGAAAGACTTTGCAAGGCTCTCTACATCACCAATTTCCTGAATTGTTCAACATCAGAGCTTGACCCCCCAATACTTTGCCACTTTGCAAACACCACCCAAGCAAAGCTCACTGAGAAACCACCAGTGCTAGTGAAGGACCCAGAAACACATCAAATTTCTGGGCCTTTCCAGTTGATTACTTGGGGTAGGTAAAGGGTATGCATATGTTCTACTACCATCTGGTCCAAGATGGTACCCAGGAAAAAACATAAACCATACCTAGGCACTGCAAACACTACTCCCACAAATCATTCCAGAGTTGCTCGCTAAGTTGCCTGCAGCTGGGAGCTAGCCTGGGGAACCCAGACAGGCTGAATTGATTAGCACAGTGCTATCCGGGACACCTATGGCAGCGGCTTCCCTGGGGGCCAGACAGACCACAGGGACCCCAGGCCGCCATACTGAAGACCGAAAAAGTCCTGTGTGTCTGCTTTTCCTGACAAACAACGGCTTCAAGAGGGTTTCCCCCTGCCAGGGGAGTCCTCAGGGAGTTGCCCGACATGGGGCCCGCAAACTCACAACTGGTGCCCCGTGTGAGGAAAATCCAGCTCTGAGGAGATCATGACACGCGGAGCCAGACTCTAAAACTCAGAGACAGAGTGAGTTTTAAAGTAGGTATGTTTATTCGGCGGGACGCATGTGGGACATTTCCCCAAATACATGCGTGCCCCTTGCTTACACACGTGTTCTTTTATCCCCTTGAGTGTTACATATGCATTAAGTTTCCCCATGGGTCATTTCCTGGCTCCCCTCCCTCTCCGCTCTGTATGCTAATCAGCTTGTCGGTCCTCAGCGCCTGCGCAGCTGTCTCTGGTGGTCGTCCCAGGCTTCAGGGGTCGTAAAAGGGATGAAGTAAGAATGGTCTTCTTCAGGCTGACTTTTCGACCCCACTGCTTTGCACATGCCCATTGATTCCTTGGCCACGGTCCAAGCCAGGGGCCAGGATCCATCTGTTTCCAGAACATAAGGGGCCCCATTTTCAGTTGTCTTTACACCCTGTATCCTGTTTTCCATATACATTCCTTCTCCTTATCAGGTCTCTCCTTGCTGCTCTGCACGTAGTCTCTTCCTTTCCCATAGGCCAGGATATGGTATATTCTCACGTAACCTAAGGATGTGGCCCTAAGCAATATCCATTATTTTATATGCCTATTACTATTCAATACCTTCTAATTTCTATGATTAATATCTTCTAGTTCTAACCCCATGTTTCAGTCCCCCCTTTTCAGCAAAATAGTAAATTCTTTTACTTAGTACAAGCTCCAATCTCTACGATATGTGTCTCCCAATGCTTTACCATGTATCTGGGATAAAGAGGTTAGTATTGTTATTCGTTGTAACAATTTGCAATTCCAAATGAGTATCACAAAGGATAGTGTTAAATTTATACACACTAATATTAGTAAAACAATAATGGGGTGACATAATGTATTTGTCGTGGTTTGACATGGAAGTGATTTTTTTTTTTCTTCAGGAAGTTGGGTCAAACCAATCAGTGGTCAAGTTTGGATATTGGCACCTGAAGTGACCACTGAAGATAGGGATACGCCTCTGAGAACACAGGGGGTTAAAAGCAAGAACTCCCAAGAGCTTGCTCTCTTTGGTTCCGGTCAAGGTGCTGTGCAGACCTCCCCTGCCCAGCCATGGGGCTGGGTGGGGGAGGGGGAGCCATGAGGCCTGGTCGAGGTGAGCCGAGGGGTAGAAGGACTGGAACCGAGCCAGCTCCTGTGGACGGAAGGGTGGAAAGAAGCGGAGATGTCTTTGTCATTCCCCCCCCCCCCAGAGGGAAGAGATAGAGAGTCGGGACGGCACCTGTAACTTTGCCGGCGCGGAGAAGAAGGAGGGGGGGGAAGGTGCCCAGCCTTGGCCTTGGGAATCGGCTGCTGGGCAGAGATATCAGCCGTCCAGGGAGTCTGAGCTTTTAACCCTTTCCTGAGAAATGAAGGCTTTGTAAAATATTCCTCCTCCTTGATTTGCAGTAGAAGAGAGACAGTCTGGGATCCGAGATGATGGAAGAAGAAATTCTTAAGTTGGAAGGAGATGATGGAGTGGCTTGTGGCTGGACTTCTCTTGTTAGCCATAGACTGAACCAAATTCTCCTAACAAAAGCTGCACTTAGGGTGATGCGTTGGTGTGCCAGGAGACCTGTTTCAGTGATTACCAGCAGAAGAGTAGAGAGAAGGTGTGGAGAAGCCCTCTATCTTCAAGGAAGAAGAAGAGGAGAAGAAGACCTCTGTTCTTGGACCCTCAGCCCCAGGGGAAAATGGGGGGGACTGTAGTCCCAAAATGAGAAACTGAACTGTTGTCTCTTTTGGTCCATGGCAAAGCATCCTTAAAAGAGCCCTGTGAGCAGTCTGTCCATGCACGGTGGTGAGAGCACTGTGACATGGAAAAGAGAGTGTCACCATGGCAGATTTTCTCTGAGTGGTTGCCATGTGTGGCATGGAAACACAAGGGTGGCAATTGTGTTTCCTGGGGGGTCTGTGGCACAGGAGAGACTCCTGTCTCCCTTGAAAGACTGAGTATTTGAATATCTGAAGGGTGGCAACTTGATCAAGATCCTGGGTAGTGTCTCACTGTTAAGTTTGTTTAGAAATTAAGTGGGAGGAGGAGGGGTGTTTTAGAAAGTCTTCATCCAGGATTTAGTGTTTGTAGTTTTCCTAGTAGTAGTAGTTTAATAAAGTTCTTTCCTTTGTTACTAAGATGGGCCTGCTCTGCTCTGTTCCTGATCACATCTCACAGCAATTATTTAGAAAAGTATATTTTCATGGGGGCGCTGGCATCGCGCCAGTGTCAAACCATGACAGTATTTAGGATTCCAGTTGCAGTGGGCGACCATCCAAAAAGGGAATCCCACCAACTGTGACTTGCATCTTGTTTCACTCTTTGCAGAACCTTGCTTATTTCTTTTATGTCATGATGGACAGTAATTAAGGTTTTCTCCCCAGTTTTTTGAATATTCTCTAGAATTTTGGCAAGGTCCTGATGTTTGATTAATTGTCTAATTAAAGTGAGGTTCATTCCAATAGGCGTGGGTGACAACTTGTGGTACATCTTATTGTTGGCATTAATTAGCTGATGAGACACAACTGGTGCCAAATACAGAAAGTCACACCCTGAAATCCTAACAAAGTTACAAATACAAAAGTTAAGATAATTCTTACCGAGCAAAGTTACATTACCCTTATCTATTTCTATAAAAGTACACGCAGTTCTCAAACATACACAACCTTGACCAATATATACAAGTACAGTCCTTTGATTCGTATCCGGATGAATCTCAAAGTGACAAACACCTTGTTCAGTATCAAGACATATATCTTGAGCATCGATTGTGTTACTCTCACAAATGAACCCCTGTTGTTCCCGGGTAACGCAAGATTCTAGATTCACAGTTTGCCATTTTTCACCCACCCTCCGTGCCCATGCCCTGTGCTCTAAAGGGTAGAGTACTGACTGCTCATGATTCAGTCCCAGTGCTATAATAGGATGAATAACATAAACTGTGGCATTGCGTATGGTGAGCACAAAGACAGTAACTACGTTGTCAGTCGAGTCATAGGTAAAGTTTACCAAAGTCCACCAAGACTGAAATTTCTTCTCAAAATCCGTAGCACTGTCCCACACGGCCTTTCGAATCTCAATTGGAAAGGCTCCTTCGCTTCCTTCCCTTATAATTGAGGCAGCTGTTGATTGCAACCATAATTGTGCCTGTATACAGCCAAAGGCCAGAGACACATTATCCTGAACCACAGCAAGTGCATCTATGATTGACCCATGGTCTTGGTCCTCTGCCTTTTTCAACTTTGGCAGTATTCTTGAGACCTGCCACTGACTGGTTCCCAGTGCTAACAAAGATGACTGTAAAGGTTGTTTTAATTTAGTTAAATCACTTGTTGCAGTGGCTAATTTGTTCATTAATATTTCAGAATCAATTCCGTTTAGGACTCCCAGCCCTGTCCCTAATATTCCAGTCAGATCTCTTCGCATTCTGCTTCCAGTATACGCTTGTTTCTGCAGCCAGGTCATCCAACCCTCAAAGGACGTTTTTTTAAAAAGGGAGAGCAGGCTGGTTGAATTTCAGAGATGTTAGTTTGCATTAGTAATTCAACACGCTTAAGAGACCATTCTGGGTTAAACAATAACTGCTGTTGGCCTGTATTTCTTATTACATATGGGCCGATTTTGTAAATTTCAGGTCCAGGCCCAAGAGGTGTGATTTGGGTTTGGGCTGGGGTCATGGGCTCAGTTGTGGCATTTATTTTAAACTTGAAGGAGAGCCCAATGGTATCCTGGGCCCAGAGACAAACTACCTCAACAGTCTGTATTAATGTAAAGTTACACCAACAGTCTATTTCACTTGAACGACTACAAACCTCCCAGTTTCCGTCCGTGGGAGATGTTAAAACACTAATTTGGGTTGCTCTCCTATGATCGGTTCCATTGATCATCCGACACCCTATCCTAATTTCTTCTCCTATGGTTCCTTGAAGTGACCATATTCTTTGTCTCTGCCACTCTTGTCTTTCGTATGCTTGGTTTCTGTGCATGACTACAGTTGATAGATTCAGACCTTTTATGTCAGAGTATTTTCCCATGGATCCAGTGTAACAAGTAAAGGCTTGGGACCAAGGCCATTCAGCATTACTCTGGCTAGAGATGGGTTTTAGTTCTAGGATTGTGATTAGGGTTGCTAACAAAACAATTCTCCTGATTAGACTTTTGCAACCTAAATTGCTAAACACCCCCGACCACAATATACTCATTTTGTTCGAGTGAATTTTAGTTTCAGTTCATTATCACCCGATGTTACTTTCCAAGGGGCCTCAGGAGCTTTCTTTACTCGAGAGTGGTGAATCCAGGTGTTCTGCTCTTGGATCTTAATCGCAGTGAAAGTGGTGAGAAGCACTTGGAACGGTCCTTCCCACTGCGGCTCCAAGGTCTTTTCTGTAAGAGACTTGACATACACATAATCCCCAGGCTGTATGTCATGCACTGGTCCATCTAGCCCTCTGCTCTGAGTTCCAGCCACGTGTTTTTCAATTTCTCTGAGCTGCTTACCTAAGGCCACCATGTAAACAGCCAGCCTTTCTTCCCCAGTTTGGGTGGATATTCCCTTCTGTACACCATATGGTCTCCCATAGAGCATTTCAAAGGGGCTCAGCTTTGTTTTGGTTCTGGGCTTAGTTCGGAGTTGCAACAATGCTAGTGGGAGAGACTGGGGCCAAGGCAAATTAACTTCTTGCCCTAGTCTCACAATTTGTTGCTTAATCAAATGATTCATTTTTTCAACTTGGCCACTTGACTGGGGGCGATATGGTGTGTGAAGTTCCCAATCTATGCCCAGAAGCTGACTGACCTGTTGTACTAATTTAGAAATAAAATGAGGTCCCCTGTCTGAGGATATTGTGGCTGGAACTCCAAAGCGTGGTATTATTTCTTGTAACAGCACCTTTGTTACCTCCCGAGCTTTTGCAGTCCTGGTGGGGAAAGCCTCTGGCCATCCTGAAAAGGTATCTGTTAGTACCAACAAATATCGATACCCCCCTTTTCTTGGCAATTCTGAAAAATCAATTTGCCACTGCTGACCAGGTCCATGGCCCTTTCCAATTTGGCCAAGTTTTGGTTTAGGGGTATTCTTAGGGTTAGTCTGGAGGCAAAGTTCACACTGTCTGTCTACCTGAGTGACAGTGGCATATAAGTTCCTAGCAATGATTTTTCCAGTCAAGTAGTTATGCAGGGCATCAATTCCCCAGTGTGTTTTCTGATGTTCCTCTTTTACTAATGACCATAATAAATGGGAGGGGTGTCTTGGTTTGAAAAGACAGGAGTCTGTGAAGGAAGGCAAAAGCCTCCTGTGAAATGGAAAAGGTAAACCCCGTCCTTCTGAATTATCACGATTTCAGAATTAAAGGGGCTCTCAGGCAAAGATATGAGAATGGGAATAACAGTTTTTTAACAGGAAGGAAAAAAACTAAATAACAATGCAATTTAGCACAAGCAAAAAAAAAAAAAAAAACCACTGGCAGAGTGAGAAAAACCTGACACCCTGAGAAGTCAGGGTGTTGATAGTAGTCCAGCCAGATGGTGGCTGCTCCTCCTGGAGTGGCAATCTGCAGAAGGGTGTAGGTCTTTTCTGAAGATGCGGCGAAGGAGCAGCTGGGCCTGGTTCTTGATTCCTCTGGGAAATCCAGCGAAGAAGGCTGTCTGTTGTCTCAGAAATGCTTGTTTTATGGTGGCAGGGATGCTTGGCTCCTCCCTCTGGGTGGAGCATCTCACAATGGGATGATGTAACTAGTCTTACCAGCCACAGTGAGTAATTCAATAGCCCATTAACAGGAGATTATCTTCCTGGCAGTGTCATTGTTCTTGAAAGAGATAAGAAAAACTGCCTAACTCCCAACAGATGGCAAAAATAGAACACATGCTTATTTTACAAGCCAGGACATTATCCACCCCTTATTCTATTTCCATCTGTGTCACAATGAAATCTTATACTCAGTTCTCACTTAAGACCAGGTTCCCCTGTGGTACACAACGGGTTTCCCCATCTTTCTGCATTACCCACCAAGTGTAACCAGGTCCTTGAGCAAAAACAATCCCACGGATGGGTTTGTCTCTGCCTGAGGTGAGATTAATCCAAAGAGTTTTCCCTAAAATACCCTTCATATGTACCACAGGGACTTTATCTCCATCTACTGTGTGCAAGGGTTCAGACTGGGCAGGGCCAGCTCGATTGATGGATCCTCGGGTGTTGACCATCCAGGTTGCTTTTGCCAGGTTATTTTCCCAGTTTCTAAATGTTCCCCCACCAAGTGCCTTCAGGGTAGTCTTAAGGAGTCCGTTGCACCGTTCAACTTTGCCGGCAGCTGGAGCATGATAGGGGATATGATATATCCATTCGATACCATGTTCTCTGGCCCAGGTGTTGATAAGGCCGTTCTTGAAATGGGTGCCGTTGTCAGATTCAATTCTCTCAGGTGTGCCATGTCTCCACAGGACTTGCTTTTCCAGGCCTAAGATGGTGTTCCGGGCAGTGGCATGAGGTACAGGGTAGGTCTCTAGCCATCCAGTGGTGGCTTCCACCATGGTCAGCACGTAGCGCTTGCCTTGGCGTGTCTGGGGCAGTGTGATGTAGTCAATCTGCCAGGCCTCCCCATATTGTACTTGGACCACCGCCCCCCATACCACAGGGGCTTTACCTGCTTGGCCTGTTTGATGGCAGCACATGTCTCACAGTCGTGGATAACCTGAGAAATACTGTCCATGGTTAGATCCACCCCTCGGTCTCGTGCCCACTTGTAGGTGGCATCTCTGCCCTGATGACCCGAGGCATCGTGAGCCCATCGAGCCAGGAACAACTCTCCCTTATGGTGCCAATCTAAGTCTATCTTTGACACTTCTATTCTCGCTGCCTGATCTACCTGCTCGTTGTTTCGGTGTTCCTCATTAGCCCGACTTTTGGGGACATGGGCATCTACATGACGGACTTTCACTGTTAGTTTCTCCACCCGAGAGGCAATGTCTTTCCATATATCAGCAGCCCAGATTGGTTTTCCTTTACGTTGCCAGTTGGCTTTCCTCCACCTTTCCAGCCAGCCCCATAGAGCATTGGCTACCATCCATGAATCAGTATAAAGGTAGAGCTTTGGCCACCTCTCCCTTTCAGCAATGTCCAGGGCCAGCTGAACGGCCTTGAGTTCAGCAAGTTGGCTCGATCCACCTTCTCCTTCGGTAGCTTGTGCAACTTGTCGTGTGGGGCTCCATACGGCTGCTTTCCACTTCCGGTTCATCCCTACGATGCGACAAGAACCGTCAGTGAAAAGAGTGTAACGTGTTTCCTCTGCTGGTAGTTGGTTATAGGGTGGAGCTTTTTCAGCTCTTGTCGCTTGTACCTGCTCCTCATCGTCAGTGAGACTAAAGTTTTCACTTTCTGGCCAGTTCGTAATTATCTCTAAAATCCCAGGGCGATTCGGGTTTCCAATACGGGCGCGCTGTGTGATGAGAGCAATCCATTTGCTCCATGTGGCGTCGGTGGCGTGGTGGGTAGTAGGAACCTTTCCTTTGAACATCCACCCCAGCACTGGTAGTCGGGGTGCCAGGAGGAGTTGTGCTTCCGTGCCAATCACCTCCGAGGCGGCTTGAACTCCTTCATAGGCAGCCAAGATTTCCTTCTCTGTTGGGGTGTAGTTGGCTTCGGACCCTTTGAAACTTCGGCTCCAGAATCCCAATGGTCGACCTCGAGTCTCACCAGGCACCTTCTGCCAAAGGCTCCAGGACAGGCCATTGTTCCCGGCTGCAGAGTAGAGCACATTCTTGACCTCTGGTCACGTTCTGACTGGGCCAAGGGCTATAGCATGAGCGATCTCCTGCTTGATCTGGGTGAAGGCTTGTTGCTGCTCAGGGCCCCAGTGGAAATCGTTCTTCTTGCGGGTAACCAGGTAAAGTGGGCTCACAATCTGGCTATACTCGGGAATGTGCATCCTCCAAAAACCTATGGCACCTAGGAAAGCTTGTGTTTCCTTCTTGCTGGTTGGTGGGGACATAGCGGTGATCTTGTTGATGACCTCAGTGGGAATCTGGCGCCGTCCGTCTTGCCATTTCACTCCCAGGAACTGGATTTCTCGGGCAGGTCCCTTGACTTTGCTTTTCTTGATGGCGAAGCCAGCTTCTAGCAGTATCTGGATGATCCTCTTACCTCTCTCAAACACTTCTGCCGCTGTGCTCCCCCACACAATGATATCATCGATGTACTGCAGGTGTTCTGGAGCCTCACCCTTTTCTAGTGCAGTCTGGATCAGTCCATGGCAGATAGTGGGACTGTGTTTCCACCCCTGGGGTAGTCGGTTCCAGGAGTCCTGCACGCCCCTCCAGGTGAAAGCAAACTGAGGCCTGCATTCCGCTGCCAGAGGAATGGAAAAAAACGCATTAGCAATATCAATAGTGGCATACCACTTCGCTGCCTTGGACTCCAGCTCGTACTGGAGTTCCAGCATATCCGGTACAGCGGCGCTCAGCGGTGGAGTCACTTCATTTAAGCCACGATAGTCCACAGTCAATCTCCATTCTCCGTCAGATTTGCGCACAGGCCAGATGGGGCTGTTGAAGGGTGAGTGTGTTTTGCTAACCACCCCTTGGCTCTCCAGCTCACGAATCATCCTGTGGATGGGGATCACGGCATCTCGATCCGTCCGATACTGCCGGCGGTGCACTGTTGAGATCGCAATTGGCACGAGTTGCTCTTCTACCCTCAGGAGTCCTACTGCAGACGGGTTTTCTGACAGTCCAGGCAAGGTGTTCAATTGCTTGATGTCCTCTGCCTTTACAGCAGCTATGCCAAAAGCCCACCTGAGTCCCTTCGGGTCTTTGTAATAGCCGTTCCGGAGGAAGTCTATGCCCAGAATACACGGGGCCTCTGGGCCAGTCACAATAGGATGTTTCTGCCACTCCTTCCCAGTCAGGCTCACCTCGGCTTCCACCAGGGTCAATTGCTGTGATCCCCCTGTCACACCAGCAATGGAAACAGGCTCTGCCCCCACATGTCCCGATGGTATCAGGGTACACTGTGCACCAGTATCAACTAAGGCATCGTATTTTTGTGGCTCTGATGTGCCAGGCCATCGGATCCACACCGTCCAGAAGATCCGGTTTTCCCGTGCCTCTCCCTGGCTAGAGGCAGGGCCCCTCTAACACTGGTTATTATTCCTCTCCTGGGTATACATACTAGAGGTCCCTTCAAGGGGATCTGACAGATCGTACCCAAAAGCTTGGTCATGGGAGGTTGAGGCTACCTTCACCTTGGTGGAACTCCCCCGGTTAGAGTTTCCCTCCTTGAGTTGACGGACCCGTGCTGCCAGGACAGAAGTGGGTTTCCCATCCCACCTCCCCATGTCTTCCCCGTGGTCACGCAGGAAGAACCACAGATTAGCCCTTGGGGTGTACCCTCTCTCTCTAGCTGGGGAATGTTGGGGTCTGACTTTGGGGCCTGTGACTCGTATGGGTGCTGCATTAACCTTCCTCATTTCCTCCCTCATCTCTTCTTTGAACTCCTTAATCACAGCTGAGATATGAGCCTGCATTGGGCCATTAATCATACTCTCATAATTCCTAAGTTTGTTGGCAACAGAGCCCACTGTCTCTCGGTTAGTGTCAGCATCAATTGTTGCAATGAAAGTGGTGTACTGAGATGGCCCAAGATTTGCCAGACTCCACAGCATTTGCCCTGTGCACCTGACCTTGTCGGGGTCATTATTATGTTGTCCATCCCTCCCAAAGAGTACCTCTAATACTGCCACTTCCCTCAGCTGTTGGATCCCTTCCTCCAGGGTCTTCCAGCGCATTCTATGGTGGTGCTCCTGCATTCTCTCCCTGTGGACAAACCTCTCTCTGACACTCATTAAAAGCCGCTCCCAGAGAGAAAGGGGATCCTGGCTCCCTTACAAAAATCTGATTCATACCTGAGTCCTGGGTTAAGGGTCCCAAGTTCCTTGCCTCACCACCGTCCAGCTGCATGCCTGTACCCATAAGGTCCCAGACCCGGAGTAACCAGGTAGTATAAGCCTCACGCCCTCGTCGCACAATGTCTTTGTGCAGATTACGGAGACTTTCGTACGTCAGGGACTCGGTGATGATTGCAACCTCTGGCTCCCCTGTGGGTTGTGAGGGCCCTCCCCTATCTGGGTGCTCTGCTTTCATCTTAGACCTCCTTGTTTCTACCAGGGCAACTGCTGCTGGCTGTGACTGCCTTTGCGGTTCAGCTGGAACCTGGACAGTTGTAACATTTGTGGGTTCCACAGCTGTACTATTAGACTGTCCCTCTTCAAGGCAAAGGGCGGGTTTCTCACCAGCTGGTGAAATGCACTCCTTCAGCATCTCTTGCATTTCCTGCATCTCCTTAACCAGCACCCTCACCCAATCTGGGTGGTTCGTTTCTGAGGCAGGCTCTGGGGCAGGGTCAGGCTCTGGAGCAGCAGCATCTCCAGTCTCTGGGGTAGTGTCAGTCTCTGCAGCAGCATCTTTAGTCTCTGGTGTAGGTGTCAGGGTAGTTATCCAGGTTAATCCTCTCTTATCTCTGAGTGCTAAACATAACAGGCATATCAGCAACACCACCCATTGTATGATATCATTAGCACTTAGAGTGGATCTTAACCCTTCGAAAACTGGTGGAGCAGACCCAAAAAGATGGTTAAAAGGTTGGGACAAAATTTCCCCCGGTGTCATGTCCTCACAGTAGGTACCATTATTAAAGTAACTCCAAAAACATGCAGTTAGTGTGTGATAGCTCTGAATCCATGTACCTGCCATCCAGAGGAAATTAAAGATCCATGAATCCTTCACCCAGAGGACAAACTTGATAACAGACACAGTAGCCTTAGTTATAGGACACATATTTAGATAAGGGCCTGTAAATGGGAAGTATACACTTGCGACCACATGCCACCCAAACCAGGGAAAACTAGACCACATGGTGGTACTTTAAATTACCTAAGAACTGTTAATCCCTTTTTTTTCTCAATGCCCTCGAGCCCCACGTTGGGCGCCAAAATCTGTCTTGGTTTGAAAAGACAGGAGTCTGTGAAGGAAGGCAAAAGCCTCCTGTGAAATGGAAAAGGTAAACCCCGTCCTTCTGAATTATCACGATTTCAGAATTAAAGGGGCTCTCAGACAAAGATATGAGAATGGGAATAACAGTTTTTTAATAGGAAGGAAAAAACTAAATAACAATGCAATTTAGCACAAGCAAAAAAAAAAAAACACTGGCAGAGTGAGAAAAACCTGACACCCTGAGAAGTCAGGGTGTTGATAGTAGTCCAGCCAGATGGTGGCTGCTCCTCCTGGAGCGGCAATCTGCAGAAGGGTGTAGGTCTTTTCTGAAGATGCGGCGAAGGAGCAGCTGGGCCTGGTTCTTGATTCCTCTGGGAAATCCAGCGAAGAAGGCTGTCTGTTGTCTCAGAAATGCTTGTTTTATGGTGGCAGGGATGCTTGGCTCCTCCCTCTGGGTGGAGCATCTCACAATGGGATGATGTAACTAGTCTTACCAGCCACAGTGAGTAATTCAATAGCCCATTAACAGGAGATTATCTTCCTGGCAGTGTCATTGTTCTTGAAAGAGATAAGAAAAACTGCCTAACTCCCAACAGATGGCAAAAATAGAATACATGCTTATTTTACAAGCCAGGACAAGGGGATAACTAGTTTCTTTTCTGCTGTAACAGCCCATCCCTCTTGGTTATACGTTCCCTTTTCATCTTCAATTAGCTTTCTGTCCTTCTTATCATACACTGGCTTACCTTCTAGGGAGATTTGGCCATCAGGAATTAAGGGTCCCTCCACTGTTACCTCACCTTTTGCTGCTTCTTTTGCCTCTCTGTCCGCCAGCTCGTTTCCCTCTTCCAATTCTGAGTTTCCTTTTTGATGTGCTTTAATGTGCATGATTGCCACCTTTTCAGGCAGTTGGACTGCTTCCAATAGTTGTAGTATCTCTTGCGCATGTTTAATGTTCTTTCCCTGTGAGTTTAATAGTCCTCTTTCTCTCCAGATAGCCCCATGGGCATGCACCACTACAAATGCATATCTTGAATCTGTATAAATGTTTATTCTTTTTCCCTTTGATAACTCTAATGCCCGAGTCAGGGCAATTATTTCTGCCTTCTGTGCGGAGGTACCTGCTGGTAATGATCCTGATTCGATTAGATCCCTTGATGTGGTAACTGCATACCCAGCATGTCGCTTTCCATTGATGACGTAGCTGCTTCCATCAGTGAACCAGTTTTCCGCATCATCTGAGCGGCTGGAATAAGTGGCTTCGATGGTCTCCAGGCAATCGTGATGAATTGGTTCTCCTTGGTTCCCACTGAGAAAGGAAGCTGGGTTGACAATGTTAGTTACCACTATCTCAACATCATCTTGTTCTACCAGGATAGCTTGGTATTTCAGAAATCGTTGTGGGGAGAGCCAGTGGCCACCCTTGGTTTCTAGGACTGAGGATACTGTATGAGACACTAGCACAGTCATCTTCTGGCCCAGGGTGAACTTACGGGCTTCCTGAATGTTCAGTACAACTGCGGCCACTGCTCTGAGGCAACCTGGCCATCCTTTCGCTGCTGCATCTAGCTGTTTAGAAAGGTAAGCAACTGCCCTTCTGTATGGGCCCAGGTCCTGTGCCAGTATTCCCAGGGCAATTCCCTGTTTCTCATGAGAGAAAGAATGGTTTACTCACATCTGGAAGTCCTAGAGCTGGAGCTGACATGAGGGCCTTTTTCAGCTGACCAAAGGCCTGTGTGGTTTCTTTTGTCCACTGAAGGTCTCTGCTTCCATTTGCAATGAGTGAATACAGAGGTTTCACGAGCAATCCATAGTTGTATATCCATAGTCTGCACCATCCTGTCATACCCAGGAATGTTCTCAGTTCCTTTATCGTCTGAGGTTTTGGGGTTTGGCATATTGATTCTATGCGTTCTTTCCCCAAAGTCCATTGTCCAGCACTGATTTCATACCCCAGGTAGATCACCTTCTGTTTTACCACCTGAGCCTTTTTCTTTGACACCCTATATCCCTGGAGCCCCAAAAAGTTTAAAAGGCTTACCGTCCAAGCCACGCACCCTTCTTCTGTGGGGGTGGCTATGAGGATGTCATCTACATACTGCAACATTTTGCCTTCTCCTGGCAGGGCTTCCCAGGATTCCAAATCCTTTGCGAGTTGTTCTCCAAACAGGGTGGGCGAGTTTTTGAAGCCTTGTGGTAAAACTGTTCATGTGAGCTGAGTTTTGCGTCCACTTTTGGGATTTTGCCATTCAAATGCAAAAATTTTCTGGCTAGTCTCATGGAGAGGGAGGCAAAAGAAAGCATCCTTCAAATCTAAAACAGTGAACCAAGTTAGTTCTGGTGTTAAACATGTCAACAAGGTGTAGGGGTTGGCTACCACAGGGTAGAGATCCTTAGTGATCTTGTTAACAGCCCGTAAATCCTGCACGATCCGGTAAGTCCCATCAGGTTTGCGGACAGGCAGGATAGGAGTGTTAAAATCGGACTGGCATTCTTTCAATAACCCCAGCTGTAAGAAATTTTCAATTATCGGGCTAATTCCTTCTCTATCTTCTCTCCTCAAGGGATACTGCTTAATTCTAACTGGTTGTTTTCCTTCCTTGAGCCTAATTTGTATTGGTGTTGCATTTTTTGCCCTCCCTGGTACGTTGGAGGCCCATACTCCCGGGAAAACTTGATTCAGAATCTCTTCACTAATTTCTTCTTTACCCTTAATGGTTGTCAGTATTAAGCTCAGCACTTCTACATATTTTTGTTCATTCACCTCCAGAATACCTTCCCCATTTTTAAATGAAATAGTTGCCTCCAGTTTCTCCAATAAGTCTCTCCCTAGGAGAGATTCTGGGGCATTGGGCATGTATAAGAATTTATGGATGCCCCACTGTTTCCTATATTTGTATTTGAGTGGCTTGCAAAAATATGCTATCTCAGGTTGGCCAGTTGCTCCCCTGACCCTGACATAATCATTCCCTACTGGCACCAGAGCTTTGTTTAAAACTGAAAATGTTGCTCCTGTATCCACCATGAATTCCACCTCTTTCCCTTCCTCCCCCCGTTTCATTTTTATAACCAGCGGATCTCCTGGGGTAAGGTCCCCCGGTCCCCTTCAATTACTTTCTGTGTGAGCAACCACCACCTCCCTTCCCCGGTTCCCTTTCCCATTTCCTTTTCGTTCAGGGCACTCGTTTTTCCAGTGTCTAAGTCTTTTGCAATTTGCACACTGATTTTTACCCAACCGGGGTGGTCCTTGCCTAGGTGGTCTTTGTCTCTGCCCTCCTTTATTTTCTTCTTTTACTACAGCCATTAATTTTCTCCTTAAAACTAGCTGTCTTTCTGTGTCTGTCAATGCATAACTGAATATCTGACCAGTCTGGGTTATGCTGCTTAATCATGTATCTTTACCTTTTAGCTGTTCCTATTGGGTCACTTCTATAGTTTTTGGCAACTCTTTCCCAACCTTCTAAATCAATTGTAGAGAAGGGGACTTTTATCAACACCCTTTCCTTCTCAGGTCCTATTGCTTCCCTTAAAGGGGCTTGTATGATTTCCTTTGTTTGTTTTCTAGTCCGATATGCTATGGGGCTGCCTGCACTCTCATCACTATCACTCTCAGGCAATGGTGGATACGATATAGTCTGTAACTCAGAGGTGGGTGGGGGAGCAGACGGTCCAGCCTGTCTCTCCTCCAAGGGGGCTGAACCTGTTCCTCCCCTTAGTCCCCTTTGCTCCTCAGGGGGTGACACAAATAAATCCAACAACTCCTGCTTTTGTGTTTCTGCTTGATAGACCTTATCACGATGTGTGCAACGCTGGTTTATTGAGCAGGTGCTACAACATCGTTTAGGCTGCTTCCTATTAGCTTTGCCTTCCCTTTCTAGGGCTAATACCAGGGGGTCAGAAGGGGCCCTGATCCCACAATCCCTCTGCCATTCAGGGTGATTTCGGAGGGAGAAAAACATATCTGCATATGAAACTTCAGTCCACTTACCCTCACGTCTAAGAAATAGCATTAGTTCCAATAAGGTATCATAATCTAGGCTCCCAGTCGGGGGCCATCTGGCTCCGTTTTCCAGACGATACAAAGGCCACCACTGGCTACAGTATTTTACCAGGGTGCGTTTGGACTCAACACCCCCCCGAGCCTGCAATCTTCTTCCAATTAGCTAAAATGCAGCCCAGAGGGCTTGCCTTGGGAATTTCTCTGCTCTCTCCCAATCCCATTATTTTCTTATCTTATGGCTTTTATCCAGATCTTTCTCACACTCTTACACAGTCTTTTCCTAATCCCTTTCTCCTAGCTCCAGATCTCTGGAATTAAATAGATCCTAAAAAAACAAAACACCCTTTAAAATTTCGAGCT
Organism: Anomalospiza imberbis; assembly: GCF_031753505.1. NCBI lineage: Eukaryota > Metazoa > Chordata > Aves > Passeriformes > Viduidae > Anomalospiza > Anomalospiza imberbis. The sequence goes on from NW_027099315.1 coordinate 6,744,577, forward strand.
CTGGATTCTCCTGACTCTGCAGCTTATACTGAGCACAGTAACTGTGTCTCATACATGACGGGCAATACCACCACTCCCTGCAGGTCCTGCACTCAACCAGCTCCCACTCTAGATATTGCCCTTGTCAAAACAGAGGGTCCTAAGGTTCAAATCCAAAACCACTGGGGGAAAAGGATCCCCTCCAGCTGTCCTGCCTCGGCTAGTAAAGTACACTAAACAAACCCTAAAAACAATACTCACAGCAAAAACATCAAACAAATAGCAGTAGCTGAGAACAACATTTATCAGAGCAGGCCTCACAACGAAATACTTTACACAAAATACTCACAACAAAACCTTAAACAGCATTAAGCAAACCTAATACTCACAGCAAAAGCATCAAAACAAACAGCACCAGTAGTGCTTCAAACAAAATGCAATATCCAAAAACGACGCAAGGAGTTCAAAGAGTCCACACAAAGTTGCCACAATTATAACTTTTGACGCAAGCATCAGAAATATGCTACAGTTTCCCAAACACGAGCTACTTCACACAAAACCTTTAAAACTCACACATACGCCCAGACAGCAACAAAGCTCACACGCACATCAGTGCAAAATTCACACACATAAACACGAGTTACTTCACACAAAACCTTTAAAACTCACACATCAGTGCAAAATTCACACACATAACAGACAAAACTCACATACACCTAGACGGACAAAACTCACACACACATATCACAAACCCAGACAGCAACCATACACCAAGGATTCAGTGAATCCTCCCCCGCTGCCTTTCCGTCGGTCAGCGGCCCTAACCGATAGCTGCCCTTTCAGCTACCGGTTACTTGCAAGTCCAAACCAAACCAAACCTCCCCCGCTGCCTTTCCGTCGGTCAGCGGATAGCTGCCCTTTCAGCTATCGGTTACTTGCAAGTCCAAACCAAACCAAACCAAACCTCCCCCCGCTGCCTTTCCGTCGGTCAGCGGCTCTTACTGATAGCTGCCCTTTCAGCTACCGGTTACTTGCAAGTCCAAACCAAACCAAGACCATGCTCTATGCGGTCAGACGTCTCTGATCGGCTTACTAGCGGTCACTACGGGGCCCCCCCCTTTTTAAAGATACATACCGTTTCTCCGCTGGTTAGGAGGTCGTTCTCTGCCCCCGCAGTAAGCGACACGAGAAGCGGAGTTCCTCCAGAGAAATCCAGGGGCGCGCCTTAGGAAGTCCGCCCCCGAGCCGGTCCCACGGCTGGCAGAGAAGTCCCTTCGTGGTCGCCAATTGACACGCGGAGCTAGACTCTAAAACTCAGAGACAGAGTGAGTTTTAAAGTAGGTATGTTTATTCGGCCGGACGCATGTGGGACATTTCCCCAAATACATGCGTGCCCCTTGCTTACACACGTGTTCTTTTATCCCCTGGAGTGTTACATATGCATTAAGTTTCCCCATGGGTCATTTCCTGGCTCCCCTCCCCGCTCTGTATGCTAATCAGCTTGTCGGTCCTCTGTGCCTGCGCAGCTGTCTCTGGTGGTCGTCCCAGGCTTCGGGGGTCGTAAAAGGGATGAAGTAAGAATGGTCTTCTTCAGGCTGACTTTTCGACCCCACCGCTTTGCACATGCCCATTGATTCCTTGGCCACGGTCCAAGCCAGGGGCCAGGATCCATCTGTTTCCAGAACATAAGGGGCCCCATTTTCAGTTGTCTTTACACCCTGTATCCTGTTTTCCATATACATTCCTTCTCCTTATCAGGTCTCTCCTTGTTGCTCTGCACGTAGTCTCTTCCTTTCCCATAGGCCAGGATACGGTATATTCTCACGTAACATAAGGATGTGGCCCTAAGCAATATCCATTATTTTATATGCCTATTACTATTCAATACCTTCTCGTTTCTATGATTAATATCTTCTAGTTCTAACCCCATGTTTCAATCATCCCTGTGAAAAATGCATATTATATGGCTCTACGCAGATATTTACTATATGTATTATGCTAGGTTGGAAAGTTATGCTGTAGTAACATTTTAATAATATAGTGAATGTAGTTTTGTAATTGAAATTAAGCTTTAGTAGTTAAAATAGAAAATATGTGTGTGTGGTATTCTTTTTGCTCAAGAGAAGGAGAAGATAATCAAGAAATTCTTCACACAGAGATAACAATTACAGAAACCCCTAAATCTTCCAGAGGAGAGGAATTTATGGCTTTCCTTATCAACAAAAAAACCGAACTTCTCCAAACTCGACTTAGACTTCAAGGCGCCTGGGATTAACAGGAATTCCTCAACAAGTACCAGACGAATTTCTTGTTTTAAATAAAAAAAAAAAGCATATTCATGAAGTGATTTGTGTATGCAACAGGTTACCCCTCTTAAGGAGGGAATTCTCTTTTATTGGGGTCCTTCTCCTGGCTCACTTTTGTCCAGAGAGAGGTACCCAGCCCGGGCTGTAACGTTTTGCTGTTATTGTCTCTTTAATTGTCCTAACTCTGATTGTTTAATCTTTATTACTATACTTGTATTAATTTTTTTTCCATTTTATTTTTATTAAACCTTTATAAATTTTTAAAACAAGTGATTGGCTTTTATTACAAATGGTAGCAGAGGATGGTTATTAATACCTCGCTGTGGGTGCTGTAGGTGAATTAGAGTGAGAAGACGCGTCCTGCCCTGATTAGGCAGCCTCGCTCTGTTCCCCTGGTGTGACCACAGACCACAGGTTACGATCCGATGGACAAAAAGAGACAATAAAGCAAAGAAAAGGGAAAGAATTCCTAAACCGCGGTAATTAGCTGCGAAGATCAACGTTTCTTGGGTCGGGGCGGATAAGGGGGGATGAATGTGTGTGAATGAGAGGCGGGCTGGGTACCCCAGACCTGCTAAGCGATTGCAGAGTTTCTTATGCTGCGTTTCCGTCTTTTTCGCGAGAAAAGCGGCCAGTACAGAGACGAAGCGAATGATAAAAGAGTGAGAGAATCCCCCCGGGGAAAATTGGCATTGCGTCTCTGGGAAGGAGTGGGACCCCTTGGAGAGAAGAAGCCGAGGGTGTTCCTGGCATAATCCATTGGGGAAAATAAGAAGGTAAAATGTGTGGAAGGGGCCTTTAAAATTTTTTTTTTTTGCTAGGTTGAATTGAATGGGCTGGGTTGAGGGATTAATATTCAAGAACACCCAGGGTTGAATAAAAGTCTGCTGGGTTGAGATATTAATCTTCAAGAGCACCCAGGACTGAGTAAAATTTTGCCGGAGTGAGGGTACACCCGAGAGAATCTGGGGTTGGGAACAACAATGCCGGATTGAGGGGTATCCAAGAACACCGGGACTGGCTAGGGACACCTAAACGTGTAATAGGTGTTAAAATTAGAAGGTACCTTGTTGTTGTGATTGTTTTGTTGTGTGTGAGAGTAGGTGAAAAATAAAGTTGAGTGAATGTGGACGAATGAAAGTATATGTAATGTAGATTGTTTATTTTAAGCTTTATTATAGTTCCTCGGAGGAAAGTGTATTGTATTGAAAAGGAGAGTGAGAAAAAGGAGGTTTTTTAATATAGTTGAAAGAAAAGTGGTATTTAGGTAGTGAGAGGAAAGTGAAAAATAGAGGCAGGGGGTGAATAGATAAGATCTTGAAAAATGGGACAGAAATCCAGTAAGGAGAATACAGGAAAGAAAAAAAGGAGTAAGAAATTATCAACAGAAATACCCCAAGATAGTCCTCTGGGAGTTATGATAGCCAACTGGGAAAAAAACCCATGTACAAAAAAAAAAAAGACAAAGTCAAGATGATACAATTTTGTATGCTTGAATGGCCAACAAAGGAAATAAGATCTGACCACGTTTATTGGCCTAGATATGGTTCTTTTGAGAAATGGATTTGTCAGGCTTTAAATGTATTTGTAAACTCAAAGGAACCATTTAATTCAGAAGAAAGAGAATATGCCACGTGTTGGACAGGGGATTTTAGGAAAGTAAAAATCTTTAAGGTATCAGAAATCCCCGAAACAAAACAAGAAAGGAAAAAAGGGAAAGAGAAGGGAGGGGAGCAAGAGGAAAAAAGAGGAAAAGAAAAAGAATGGGATCCTTTAGAAATGTTACCTTCTCCCTTCCCATTCGCGCCTGCACCGCCTGCGGCCCCAGCACCGGTTTCGGGTCCCAGCGAGCTGCTCCCCTCAGCTCCGCCGGCGCCGGTGCCGGTGCCTGTCCCGGTCCCTGCGCCCACCCCGGGCTGACTCGCCGCGTGTTCCTGCCCCGGTTCCCGTGCCCGCGGCGGCGGCTCTGCAGGCTCCCGCCCCGCTGCCCGCAGCAACCCCCCTGGTCCCTGTTTCGCCGCCTGCCGCGTCGGTACCGGCCCCCGCCTCGCTGCTCGCGGCTGCCCGACCGACCCCCTCCCCCATCCTGCCCGGATTGTCCGCGGCTGGTCCGCTGGCCGCGCCCGGCGGGCTCCCGTTAGTCCCGGCTGTCCCGTCTCTGGCCGCTTCTCCCGCAGCAGTTTTCTCGGCCCCATCCCCCGCGGCTTTGCCCATTCCGGCTACGCTGAGCGCTGCCGCCGCTGCCCTGCCTCTGCTGGGAGCGGCCGGCCCAGCCGCCGTGAGCCACATGGAGGCTGACCGCACTCCCATCCGGTATCCCCCGGAAATGCTTCCCCCTTCAGCAGCTCCGGCAGCAAACCCCGCCCGTGCTCCGCCTCTGGAGAACCTGGCCTCTATGGTATGTCCTCCTCACACCGCCCTTCCTGCCCGGAGCTCCGTTCCCTTGGAAACCGCAGCTCCGGCTCCAAGGAACTCCCTGTCCCTGGAAGATGCTCCTTATAAAAATACTAGAGGTGCAGTTAAGAGGCAGCTTTCTCATGATTTTTCCTCACCACACGAAAATAAGGCTACAGAAAAATACGGGGAGAAAGAAATTGGTCTATTTCCACTGAGAGAGGTCCCGATGGGAGGGGGTTGGACTGGATTTGTGAATGCTCCCCTGACTTCTTCCGAAGTCAGAAATTTTAAAAAGGAAATCAAAGGGATTTTAGAAGATCCCATTGGCACAGCTGAACAACTGGACCAATTTTTAGGTCCAAACATTTACACTTGGGAAGAGATGCAGTCTATAATAAAGATACTATTTTCTCAGGAAGAAAGGGAGATGATCAGAGTTGCAGGCATAAAAGCCTGGAATAAGGAACATCCACAGGGGCCCTCTGGAGAAGAAATAATGCCAACTGAAAGTCCGGGGTGGGGTCAGAATAGTGAGGAGGGGAGAAAACTTATGAATGACTATCGCAATACAATAATCAAGGGAATAAAAGGGGCGGCACCTGGAGGGCAAAATGCTAAAAAGGCTTTTGAGGCACAGCAGGGGAAAGAAGAGACTCCAACTGAATGGTTAGACAGACTTAGGAGAAATATAAAACAATATTCCGGAATAGATCCTGAAACTGATGTGGGAAAAGCTTTGTTAAGGATTAACTTTGTTACAAACGCTTGGCCAGATATTAGAAAGAAATTAGAAAAAATTGAGGATTGGCATGATAAACCATTAGATGACTTATTGAAGGAAGCTCAGAAAGTTTATGTCCGGAGGGATGAAGAAAAAGCTAAACTGAAGGCAAAAATTATGGCAGTCACTATGAAACATGGGGTTAGAACTAGAAGATATTAATCATAGAAATTAGAAGGTATTGAATAGTAATAGGCATATAAAATAATGGATATTGCTTAGGGCCACATCCTTAGGTTACGTGAGAATATACCGTATCCTGGCCTATGGGAAAGGAAGAGACTACGTGCAGAGCAGCAAGGAGAGACCTGATAAGGAGAAGGAATGTATATGGAAAACAGGATACAGGGTGTAAAGACAACTGAAAATGGGGCCCCTTATGTTCTGGAAACAGATGGATCCTGGCCCCTGGCTTGGACCGTGGCCAAGGAATCAATGGGCATGTGCAAAGCAGTGGGGTCGAAAAGTCAGCCTGAAGAAGACCATTCTTACTTCATCCCTTTTACGACCCCCGAAGCCTGGGACGACCACCAGAGACAGCTGCGCAGGCGCAGAGGACTGACAAGCTGATTAGCATACAGAGCGGAGAGGGAGGGGAGCCAGGAAATGACCCATGGGGAAACTTAATGCATATGTAACACACCAGGGGATAAAAGAACACGTGTGTAAGCAAGGGGCACACATGTATTTGGGGAAATGTCCCACATGCGTCCGGCCGAATAAACATACCTACTTTAAAACTCACTCTGTCTCTGAGTTAAAGAGTCTGGCTCCGCGTGTCAATTGGCGACCACGAAGGGACTTCTCTTCCAGCCGTGGGACCGGCTCGGGGGCAGACTTCCTAAGGCGTGCCCCAGGATTTCTCTGGAGGAACTCCGCTTCTCGTGTCGCTTACTGCGGGGGCAGAGAACGACCTCCTAACCAGCGGAGAAACGGTATGTATCTTTTAAAAAAGGGGGGGCCCCGTAGTGACCGCTGGTAAGCCGATCAGAGACGTCTGACCGCACAGAGCATGGTCTTGGTTTGGTTTGGACTTGCAAGTAACCGGTAGCTGAAAGGGCAGCTATCAGTAAGAGCCGCTGACCGACGGAAAGGCAGCGGGGGAGGTTTGGTTTGGTTTGGACTTGCAAGTAACCGGTAGCTGAAAGGGCAGCTATCGGTTAGGGCCGCTGACCGACGGAAAGGCAGCGGGGGAGGATTCACTGAATCCTTGGTGTATGGTTGCTGTCTGGGTTTGTGATATGTGTGTGTGAGTTTTGTCCGTCTAGGTGTATGTGAGTTTTGTCTGTTATGTGTGTGAATTTTGCACTGATGTGTGAGTTTTAAAGGTTTTGTGTGAAGTAACTCGTGTTTATGTGTGTGAATTTTGCACTGATGTGCGTGTGAGCTTTGTTGCTGTCTGGGCGTATGTGTGAGTTTTAAAGGTTTTGTGTGAAGTAACTCGTGTTTGGGAAACTGTAGCATATTTCTGATGCTTGCATCAAAAGTTATAATTGTGGCAACTTTGTGTGGACTCTTTGAACTCCTTGCGTCGTTTTTGGATATTGCATTTTGTTTGAAGCACTACTGGTGCTGTTTGTTTTGATGCTTTTGCTGTGAGTATTAGGTTTGCTTAATGCTGTTTAAGGTTTTGTTGTGAGTATTTTGTGTAAAGTATTTCGTTGTGAGGCCTGCTCTGATAAATGTTGTTCTCAGCTACTGCTATTTGTTTGATGTTTTTGCTGTGAGTATTGTTTTTAGGGTTTGTTTAGTGTACTTTACTAGCCGAGGCAGGACAGCTGGAGGGGATCCTTTTCCCCCAGTGGTTTTGGATTTGAACCTTAGGACCCTCTGTTTTGACAAGGGCAATATCTAGAGTGGGAGCTGGTTGAGTGCAGGACCTGCAGGGAGTGGTGGTATTGCCCGTCATGTATGAGACACAGTTACTGTGCTCAGTATAAGCTGCAGAGTCAGGAGAATCCAGAGCTCGAAATTTTAAAGGGTGTTTTGTTTTTTTAGGATCTATTTAATTCCAGAGATCTGGAGCTAGGAGAAAGGGATTAGGAAAAGACTGTGTAAGAGTGTGAGAAAGATCTGGATAAAAGCCATAAGATAAGAAAATAATGGGATTGGGAGAGAGCAGAGAAATTCCCAAGGCAAGCCCTCTGGGCTGCATTTTAGCTAATTGGAAGAAGACTGCAGGCTCGGGGGGTGTTGAGTCCAAACGCACCCTGGTAAAATACTGTAGCCAGTGGTGGCCTTTGTATCGTCTGGAAAACGGAGCCAGATGGCCCCCGACTGGGAGCCTAGATTATGATACCTTATTGGAACTAATGCTATTTCTTAGACGTGAGGGTAAGTGGACTGAAGTTTCATATGCAGATATGTTTTTCTCCCTCCGAAATCACCCTGAATGGCAGAGGGATTGTGGGATCAGGGCCCCTTCTGACCCCCTGGTATTAGCCCTAGAAAGGGAAGGCAAAGCTAATAGGAAGCAGCCTAAACGATGTTGTAGCACCTGCTCAATAAACCAGCGTTGCACACATCGTGATAAGGTCTATCAAGCAGAAACACAAAAGCAGGAGTTGTTGGATTTATTTGTGTCACCCCCTGAGGAGCAAAGGGGACTAAGGGGAGGAACAGGTTCAGCCCCCTTGGAGGAGAGACAGGCTGGACCGTCTGCTCCCCCACCCACCTCTGAGTTACAGACTATATCGTATCCACCATTGCCTGAGAGTGATAGTGATGAGAGTGCAGGCAGCCCCATAGCATATCGGACTAGAAAACAAACAAAGGAAATCATACAAGCCCCTTTAAGGGAAGCAATAGGACCTGAGAAGGAAGAAGGAAAGGGTGTTGATAAAAGTCCCCTTCTCTACAATTGATTTAGAAGGTTGGGAAAGAGTTGCCAAAAACTATAGAAGTGACCCAATAGGAACAGCTAAAAGGTAAAGATACATGATTAAGCAGCATAACCCAGACTGGTCAGATATTCAGTTATGCATTGACAGACACAGAAAGACAGCTAGTTTTAAGGAGAAAATTAATGGCTGTAGTAAAAGAAGAAAATAAAGGAGGGCAGAGACAAAGACCACCTAGGCAAGGACCACCCCGGTTGGGTAAAAATCAGTGTGCAAATTGCAAAAGACTTAGACACTGGAAAAACGAGTGCCCTGAACGAAAAGGAAATGGGAAAGGGAACCGGGGAAGGGAGGTGGTGGTTGCTCACACAGAAAGTAATTGAAGGGGACCGGGGGACCTTACCCCAGGAGATCCGCTGGTTATAAAAATGAAACGGGGGGAGGAAGGGAAAGAGGTGGAATTCATGGTGGATACAGGAGCAACATTTTCAGTTTTAAACAAAGCTCTGGTGCCAGTAGGGAATGATTATGTCAGGGTCAAGGGAGCAACTGGCCAACCTGAGATAGCATATTTTTGCAAGCCACTCAAATACAAATATAGGAAACAGTGGGGCATCCATAAATTCTTATACATGTCCAATTATATCCACACAAATTGGGGAAGAAAGGTTGGCTGTTTACATGGTGGCCTTAGGTAAGCAGCTCAGAGAAATTGAAAAACACGTGGCTGGAACTCAGAGCAGAGGGCTAGATGGACCAGTGCATGACATACAGCCTGGGGATTATGTGTATGTCAAGTCTCTTACAGAAAAGACCTTGGAGCCGCAGTGGGCAGGACCGTTCCAAGTGCTTCTCACCACTTTCACTGCGATTAAGATCCAAGAGCAGAACACCTGGATTCACCACTCTCGAGTAAAGAAAGCTCCTGAGGCCCCTTGGAAAGTAACATCGGGTGATAATGAACTGAAACTAAAATTCACTCGAACAAAATGAGTATATTGTGGTCGGGGGTGTTTAGCAATTTAGGTTGCAAAAGTCTAATCAGGAGAATTGTTTTGTTAGCAACCCTAATCACAATCCTAGAACTAAAACCCATCTCTAGCCAGAGTAATGCTGAATGGCCTTGGTCCCAAGCCTTTACTTGTTACACTGGATCCATGGGAAAATACTCTGACATAAAAGGTCTGAATCTATCAACTGTAGTCATGCACAGAAACCAAGCATACGAAAGACAAGAGTGGCAGAGACAAAGAATATGGTCACTTCAAGGAACCATAGGAGAAGAAATTAGGATAGGGTGTCGGATGATCAATGGAACCGATCATAGGAGAGCAACCCAAATTAGTGTTTTAACATCTCCCACGGACGGAAACTGGGAGGTTTGTAGTCGTTCAAGTGAAATAGACTGTTGGTGTAACTTTACATTAATACAGACTGTTGAGGTAGTTTGTCTCTGGGCCCAGGATACCATTGGGCTCTCCTTCAAGTTTAAAATAAATGCCACAACTGAGCCCATGACCCCAGCCCAAACCCAAATCACACCTCTTGGGCCTGGACCTGAAATTTACAAAATCGGCCCATATGTAATAAGAAATACAGGCCAACAGCAGTTATTGTTTAACCCAGAATGGTCTCTTAAGCATGTTGAATTACTAATGCAAACTAACATCTCTGAAATTCAACCAGCCTGCTCTCCCTTTTTAAAAAAACGTCCTTTGAGGGTTGGATGACCTGGCTGCAGAAACAAGCGTATACTGGAAGCAGAATGCGAAGAGATCTGACTGGAATATTAGGGACAGGGCTGGGAGTCCTAAACGGAATTGATTCTGAAATATTAATGAACAAATTAGCCACTGCAACAAGTGATTTAACTAAATTAAAACAACCTTTACAGTCATCTTTGTTAGCACTGGGAACCAGTCAGTGGCAGGTCTCAAGAATACTGCCAAAGTTGAAAAAGGCAGAGGACCAAGACCATGGGTCAATCATAGATGCACTTGCTGTGGTTCAGGATAATGTGTCTCTGGCCTTTGGCTGTATACAGGCACAATTATGGTTGCAATCAACAGCTGCCTCAATTATAAGGGAAGGAAGCGAAGGAGCCTTTCCAATTGAGATTCGAAAGGCCGTGTGGGACAGTGCTACGGATTTTGAGAAGAAATTTCAGTCTTGGTGGACTTTGGTAAACTTTACCTATGACTCGACTGACAACGTAGTTACTGTCTTTGTGCTCACCATACGCAATGCCACAGTTTATGTTATTCATCCTATTATAGCACTGGGACTGAATCATGAGCAGTCAGTACTCTACCCTTTAGAGCACAGGGCATGGGCACGGAGGGTGGGTGAAAAATGGCAAACTGTGAATCTAGAATCTTGCGTTACCTGGGAACAACAGGGGTTCATTTGTGAGAGTAACACAATCGATGCTCAAGATATATGTCTTGATACTGAACAAGGTGTTTGTCACTTTGAGATTCATCCGGATACGAATCAAAGGACTGTACTTGTATATATTGGTCAAGGTTGTGTATGTTTGAGAACTGCGTGTACTTTTATAGAAATAGATAAGGGTAATGTAACTTTGCTCGGTAAGAATTATCTTAACTTTTGTATTTGTAACTTTGTTAGGATTTCAGGGTGTGACTTTCTGTATTTGGCACCAGTTGTGTCTCATCAGCTAATTAATGCCAACAATAAGATGTACCACAAGTTGTCACCCACGCCTATTGGAATGAACCTCACTTTAATTAGACAATTAATCAAACATCAGGACCTTGCCAAAATTCTAGAGAATATTCAAAAAACTGGGGAGAAAACCTTAATTACTGTCCATCATGACATAAAAGAAATAAGCAAGGTTCTGCAAAGAGTGAAACAAGATGCAAGTCACAGTTGGTGGGATTCGCTTTTTGGATGGTCGCCCACTGCAACTGGAATCCTAAATACTGTCATGGTTTGACACTGGCGCGATGCCAGCGCCCCCATGAAAATATACTTTTCTAAATAATTGCTGTGAGATGTGATCAGGAACAGAGCAGAGCAGGCCCATCTTAGTAACAAAGGAAAGAACTTTATTAAACTACTACTACTAGGAAAACTACAAACACTAAATCCTGGATGAAGACTTTCTAAAACACCCCTCCTCCTCCCACTTAATTTCTAAACAAACTTAACAGTGAGACACTACCCAGGATCTTGATCAAGTTGCCACCCTTCAGATATTCAAATACTCAGTCTTTCAAGGGAGACAGGAGTCTCTCCTGTGCCACAGACCCCCCAGGAAACACAATTGCCACCCTTGTGTTTCCATGCCACACATGGCAACCACTCGGAGAAAATCTGCCATGGTGACACTCTCTTTTCCATGTCACAGTGCTCTCACCACCGTGCATGGACAGACTGCTCACAGGGCTCTTTTAAGGATGCTTTGCCATGGACCAAAAGAGACAACAGTTCAGTTTCTCATTTTGGGACTACAGTCCCCCCCATTTTCCCCTGGGGCTGAGGGTCCAAGAACAGAGGTCTTCTTCTCCTCTTCTTCTTCCTTGAAGATAGAGGGCTTCTCCACACCTTCTCTCTACTCTTCTGCTGGTAATCACTGAAACAGGTCTCCTGGCACACCAACGCATCACCCTAAGTGCAGCTTTTGTTAGGAGAATTTGGTTCAGTCTATGGCTAACAAGAGAAGTCCAGCCACAAGCCACTCCATCATCTCCTTCCAACTTAAGAATTTCTTCTTCCATCATCTCGGATCCCAGACTGTCTCTCTTCTACTGCAAATCAAGGAGGAGGAATATTTTACAAAGCCTTCATTTCTCAGGAAAGGGTTAAAAGCTCAGACTCCCTGGACGGCTGATATCTCTGCCCAGCAGCCGATTCCCAAGGCCAAGGCTGGGCACCTTCCCCCCCCTCCTTCTTCTCCGCGCCGGCAAAGTTACAGGTGCCGTCCCGACTCTCTATCTCTTCCCTCTGGGGGGGGGGGGAATGACAAAGACATCTCCGCTTCTTTCCACCCTTCCGTCCACAGGAGCTGGCTCGGTTCCAGTCCTTCTACCCCTCGGCTCACCTCGACCAGGCCTCATGGCTCCCCCTCCCCCACCCAGCCCCATGGCTGGGCAGGGGAGGTCTGCACAGCACCTTGACCGGAACCAAAGAGAGCAAGCTCTTGGGAGTTCTTGCTTTTAACCCCCTGTGTTCTCAGAGGCGTATCCCTATCTTCAGTGGTCACTTCAGGTGCCAATATCCAAACTTGACCACTGATTGGTTTGACCCAACTTCCTGAAGAAAAAAAAAAATCACTTCCATGTCAAACCACGACAAATACATTATGTCACCCCATTATTGTTTTACTAATATTAGTGTGTATAAATTTAACACTATCCTTTGTGATACTCATTTGGAATTGCAAATTGTTACAACGAATAACAATACTAACCTCTTTATCCCAGATACATGGTAAAGCATTGGGAGACACATATCGTAGAGATTGGAGCTTGTACTAAGTAAAAGAATTTACTATTTTGCTGAAAAGGGGGGACTGAAACATGGGGTTAGAACTAGAAGATATTAATCATAGAAATTAGAAGGTATTGAATAGTAATAGGCATATAAAATAATGGATATTGCTTAGGGCCACATCCTTAGGTTACGTGAGAATATACCATATCCTGGCCTATGGGAAAGGAAGAGACTACGTGCAGAGCAGCAAGGAGAGACCTGATAAGGAGAAGGAATGTATATGGAAAACAGGATACAGGGTGTAAAGACAACTGAAAATGGGGCCCCTTATGTTCTGGAAACAGATGGATCCTGGCCCCTGGCTTGGACCGTGGCCAAGGAATCAATGGGCATGTGCAAAGCAGTGGGGTCGAAAAGTCAGCCTGAAGAAGACCATTCTTACTTCATCCCTTTTACGACCCCTGAAGCCTGGGACGACCACCAGAGACAGCTGCGCAGGCGCTGAGGACCGACAAGCTGATTAGCATACAGAGCGGAGAGGGAGGGGAGCCAGGAAATGACCCATGGGGAAACTTAATGCATATGTAACACTCAAGGGGATAAAAGAACACGTGTGTAAGCAAGGGGCACGCATGTATTTGGGGAAATGTCCCACATGCGTCCCGCCGAATAAACATACCTACTTTAAAACTCACTCTGTCTCTGAGTTTTAGAGTCTGGCTCCGCGTGTCAACCACGAGAGAAAACAATTACAAGAAAAATCAAAAACACACAGGCATTACTCCTAAATATGAAGGTCGTAGAGACAGGGGTACAGAAAAGAATAAAACCCCAATACAAACCAGACCTCAGGAGCATTCTAGGATGTCTGTTTTTACTGTCAGGGCGAAGGACATTATAGAAGGGACTGTCCTAAGAGGGCAAAAGATTTGAAAATCTTCAAAGAGATGAGCACAGAAGAAGAATAGGGGTGTCAAAGGCTCTATTTTCTAGGGGACAGATACCATCTAGAGCCTGTGATAACTTTAAAAGTAGGTCCCCAAGAAGAAGAATTGGAATTTGTGGTAGATACCGGAGCAGAAAGAACCTGTTTGTTAAATATTCCAAAAGGTTATAGTGTAAGTAAAGATACTGTAAAAGTAACAGGAGCAAAAGGAGAGAGTTTCACTGTGCCTGTCATTAAAGATGTGGTAATGGAGGGAGAAACTAGATTTTGGATGGGGGATGTTTTGTTGGTCCCAGGAGCAGGTAGTAATTTATTGGGACGAGATTTTCAAGAGAAATTAGGAATAGGAGTTATACCAGAAGATGGGAAGATGACAGCTAAAGTGCTAAGATTAGGCCAAGAAGATGAAGAGAAAATTAAAAAGGAAGTTTGGGCTGGTGAAGGAAATAGGGGAGGATTAAATATCGATCCCATAAAAGTCACAATTGAGAGAGAAGATTGTCCCATACGTGTGCATCAGTATCCTATCTCATTAGAAGGACGGGAAGGTTTGAAGCCAGTAATAGAAGGGCTAATAAAGGATGGGACATTGGAACCTTGTATGTCTCCTCACAATACCCCTATTCTCCCAGTAAAGAAGCCTGATGGGAGTTACAGACTGGTACAAGATTTAAGGGAGGTTAACAAAAGAACTCGGACTCGCGACCCAGTGGTGCCAAATCCCTATACTCTCCTAAGTAAAGTCCCTCCCCAGCATCAGTGGTTTAGTGTAGTGGATCTTAAAGATGCTTTTTGGGCTTGCCCATTAGCCACGGAGAGCCGAGATATCTTTGCCTTTGAATGGGAGGATCCACAAACTGGGAGAAAGCAGCAATTAAGATGGACGAAATTACCACAGGGATTCAGAGTCCCCGAACTTATTTGGGTAAGCTTTAGAAACGATATTACAAACTTTCCCCACTCCCCCTGGGATACAAATTATCCAATATGTGGATGATCTTTTACTATCGGGGGAAATTGAAGTGGAAGTCAGAGAGGCTACTATAAAACTCTTGAATTTTCTTGGGGGAAAAGGATTAAGGGTATCAAAAGGGAAGCTGCAATTTGTGGAACCAGAGGTAAAATATCTTGGACACTTAATAAGTAAAGGTAGTCGGAAGCTCAACCCAGAAAGAATTGCAGGAATTTTATCCCTTCCCCCTCCCTCTTCCAAAAGGGAGATCAGAAAACTACTCGGCTTATTGGGATATTGTAGACTATGGATTGAGGGATATACACAGGCAGTAAAATTTTTGTATGAAAAATTGACAGGGGGAGATGATATAAAATGGACCAAGGAAGATGATGATAAATTAGAAAAACGGAAGTTAAAACTAGCCTCAATACCAGCTTTAAGCTTACCTTCACTAGCGAAACCCTTTTATCTGTGTGTGAATGCAAAAAAGGGGGTGGCTCATGGGGTTCTGGTTCAGGAGTGGGGGGGAGTAAAGAGACCAGTGGCTTATTTATCAAAGATGTTGGATCCAATGAGTCATGGCTGGCCAGTATGTATTCAAGCTATAGCAGCTACTGCAATTCTAGTGGAAGAAAGTCGTAAACTGACTTTTGGAGGTAAACCAATTGTGTGCACACCTCATGCAATACGAAATGTGTTAAATCAAAAGGCTGGAAAATCGTTGACAGACTCTAGGATGTTAAAATATGAAGCAATCTTGATAGACAGTGATGACTTGACCCTAGAAGTAAATAAAAGTTTAAATCCAGTGCAATTTTTATATGGGGAACCAACAGATAATTTAATTCATGATTGTCTAGAAATTATCCAATACCAAACAAAAGTTCGAGAAGACCTTGAAGAACAAGCCCTTTCAGAAGGGGAGATAATTTTTGTGGATGGTTCCTCCAGGTGTCTACAAGGAAAAAGAATGTCAGGGTATGCAGTAGTTGATGGGAAAAACATGCAAACTATTGAAAAAGGGAAATTACCTTCAAACTGGTCAGCTCAAACCTGTGAATTATATGCTCTAAAAAGGGCACTGGAATATTTAGCACACAAAAAGGGAACTATATATACTGATTCAAAGTATGCCTTTGGAGTAGTACATACCTTTGGAAAAATTTGGGAAGAAAGAGGATTGCTTAATTCAAGGGGAAAAGGATTAGTACATGAGGGGCTCGTTTTAGAGGTTTTAGAAGCATTAAAATTACCAGAAGAGATAGCTGCAGTACACATTAAGGGTCACCAAAAGGGAGTGACTCCAGAAGTAAGAGGAAATAACTTGGCGGACCAGGAAGCTAAGGATGCAGCAGAAAACGGAGCTGAAAGAGTTATGCTAATATTAACTCCAAATGAGGAGAAACTGGAAATTCCAAAATTTAGTGAAGCAGAGGAAAAAGAATTAAAGGAGATAGGAGCTGAACAAGATGAATCAGGGAAATGGAAACTTCCTGATGGAAGACAATTACTTAATAAAATACTTACTAGAAGAATATTAGAAGACATACATCAGAAAACTCACTGGGGTACTCAGGCTTTGTGTGATCATTTTCTAAGGAACTATGGGTGTATTGGGATTTTTGGAATGTCAAAGAAAGTAACTGAAAAATGTATAACTTGCCAAAGGATAAATAAAAAGGTAATGAGGAAAACCACATTGGGAGGTCGGAAATTAGCTCTTAGACCATTTCAAAGTATCCAAGTAGATTTTACTGAACTTCCTCAAGTTCAAAGATGGAAGTATTTATTAGTAATAACAGACCATCTAACTCATTGGGTGGAAGCGGTTCCCACTGCCAAGGCCACAGCCAACGTGGTAAGTAAAACCCTTTTGGAACAGATTATTCCAAGATATGGAATTGTTAATAGGATAGACTCAGACAGAGGAACACACTTTACGTCAAAAGTATTACAACAATTAATTCAGACCTTAGGGATAAAATGGGAGCTACACACCCCATGGCATCCTCAAAGTTCCGGCAGAGTAGAGAGGATGAACAAGACTCTAAAAAGAACTTTAACTAAATTAATAGTTGAAACCCGAATGTCATGGGTACAATGCCTACCTTTAGCCTTACTGAGGATCCGAACACAACCTAGGTCAGACCTGGGAGTGTCACCTTATGAAATGATGTTTGGATTACCTTTTCTGACCACCCAACATGAAAATGCTACCTGTAAGGTAGGGGAAAAGAGTGTTAAAAGATATATTAACACCATTGCAAAAACTCTTGAAAATTTGAGGTTAAAAGGAATAATCCCTCAAACCACACCTTTAGACTTTAAAATCCATAATATTCACCCAGGAGAATGGGTGTTAGTAAAAACATGGAAAGAACAATCTTTAACTCCACAATGGGAAGGTCCTTTTCAGGTACTGCTGACGACCGAGGCTGTGATCCGGACCAGGGAACGAGGGTGGATCCACGCCAGCAGAATCAAAGGACCTGTGGAAGAACCTAAGGAGTGGACAATAACATCTGAACCGGGTGATATAAAACTGACTCTTAAAAGGGGAATGGGTGGTAATGAACTGGGAAGACCCGAATGATCCAAGAAATATGCGCAGAATCACACCTGACTGGGAAGTAAGACCGAGCTTACATCAGTGGTTTCAAATACTGCGTGGATAAACTTTGAGGTGCCTCCGGTACCCTCCTTGGGAAAGAATACTGCCACCACAGACAGGAGGATCGGGACTGTTTCGTACAGAAAACTCCTGTATTTTGGCCTTAGCCTGTGATTTATACAAAGAGGAAGGCAAATTACAACCTCAATCTGTGCCACGTAATATACCCTGTTTGATTCACCCAAATACTGGGCATGTTAGTTGGGTTAAATGTAAATGTTTGAATTGTGGGAATAATTGGTATTGTAGTTCACTGTCGTGGTTTGACATGGAAGTGATTTTTTTTTTTTCAGGAAGTTGGGTCAAACCAATCAGTGGTCAAGTTTGGATATTGGCACCTGAAGTGACCACTGAAGATAGGGATACGCCTCTGAGAACACAGGGGGTTAAAAGCAGGAACTCCCAAGAGCTTGCTCTCTTTGATTCCGGTCAAGGTGCTGTGCAGACCTCCCCTGCCCAGCCATGGGGCTGGGTGGGGGAGGGGGAGCCATGAGGCCTGGTCGAGGTGAGCTGAGGATTAGAAGGACTGGAACCGAGCCAGCTTCTGTGGATGGAAGGGTGGAGAGAAGCGGAGATGTCTTTGTCATTCCCCCCCGCCAAGAGGGAAGAGATAGAGAGTCCGGACGGCACCTGTAACTTTGCCGGCGCGGAGGAGAAGGAGGGGGGGGGAAGGTGCCCAGCCTTGGCCTTGGGAATCGGCTGCTGGGCAGAGATATCAGCCGTCCAGGGAGTCTGAGCTTTTAACCCTTTCCTGAAAAACGAAGGCTTTGTAAAATATTACTCCTCCTTGATTTGAAGTAAAAGAGAGACAGTCTGGGATCTGAGATGATAGAAGAAGAAATTCTTAAGTTGGAAGGAGATGATGGAGTGGCTTGTGGCTGGACTTCTCTTGTTAGCCATAGACTGAACCAAATTCTCCTAACAGAAGCTGCACTTAGGGTGGTGCGTTGGTGTGCCAGGAGACCTGTTTCAGTAATTACCAGCAGAGGAGTAGAGAGAAGGTGTGGAGAAGCCCTCTATCTTCCAGGAAGAAGAAGAAGAGGAGAAGACGACCTCTGTTCTTGGACCCTCAGCCCCAGGGGAAAATGGGGGGGACTGTAGTCCCAAAATGAGAAACTGAACTGTTGTCTCTTTTGGTCCATGGCAAAGCATCCTTAAAAGAGCCCTGTGAGCAGTCTGTCCATGCACGGTGGTGAGAGCACTGTGACATGGAAAAGAGAGTGTCACCATGGCAGATTTTCTCCGAGTGGTTGCCATGTGTGGCATGGAAACACAAGGGTGGCAATTGTGTTTCCTGGGGAGTCTGTGGCACAGGAGAGACTCCTGTCTCCCTTGAAAGACTGAGTATTTGAATATCTGAAGGGTAGCAACTTGATCAGGATCCTGGGTGGTGTCTCACTGTTAAGTTTGTTTAGAAATTAGGTGGGAGGAGGAGGGGTGTTTTGGAAAGTCTTCATCCAGGATTTAGTGTTTGTAGTTTTCTAGTAGTAGTAGTTTAATAAAGTTCTTTCCTTTGTTACTAAGATGGGCCTGCTCTGCTCTGTTCCTGATCACATCTCACAGCAATTATTTAGAAAAGTATATTTTCATGGGGGCGCTGGCATTGCGCCAGTGTCAAACCATGACATTCACACAACCGACGCCCCCATTGCAAGAAGTGTCAAGTGCCAACTAGATCCCCTATCCAAGTAGAGCTCGAAGCAACTGAAATAATAACTTTGTTTTGTGGATGGGAATTATTAGTGCCTGTTGAATGGGAAATAGCTGAGGAACAGTGGGAGACCACCGTTAAGGAGTGTCAAAAACGATTTGCCTGGAAATTAGCTAAGGGAAAGTGACAAAAGAAGAGAGGGCAAGACCAGATTGGCCTCTATAATCGCCACCAAGAAGATCACATACACCTGCTGTGGGTTGCAACCCCATAGGCATGGGAGGTGGGAGTATAAGCCATACTGGACCTCTCCTTTTTCTGTCGCTCATTTTCTGTCTTTTCCCTTTTGGGATATTGACAAAGCCATGCTACAGGTGTTACCAGAAGCTGTATATGGAAAGACACCGAGGCTCCTTTTTTATCTCGCACACTCATGTCAACAGTCACTGTTATAACCCATCCAAATTAGGCAAGTGCATGCACAATGGGCAAAAGTACTGGATTGCGGAGAATCTAGGAATAAGTGGTAACAGGGCGGGAAGTGAATGCCCAAAAGGGGAAAAATAGATTTGTTTCACATACGCTATTGGGAATAAAGCACAGGATTTGGTAAAAGAGGAATTGATAAACAAAAAGGCTAAGCCGGCACCACCACCTAAACCTGTACCAATCCCACTTGACAGTTTGTATACCAATGCTGAATACTAGCTGGTGGGGTAACGTGTTGGGAATAGAATGGCGGAAAAGTCTATTCTTCTTCCTGTTATGCGCTACAGCTGGTCTAATATTTCTTCCGTTTGATCCCCTGTTTCATTCGACTCATCACCAGTGTAGTTTAAGGCATGCAATTAGTGACCATGGATCAAAAATTGGATACAACAAAAACGGTGCAAAAGATTATGGTATTAAAGAAACAAAATAATATAGAAGACCCCTTTCAAGAAGCTAGATTGATTTATGAAGAAAATGAACGAAAAATGAAGGCTAGAAAGCAGTAAATATTGCTCGAGCCAATGTAATTATAAAAAGAAAGAGGAAGGATTGTGAAAAATGCATATTATATTACTATACGCAGATATTTACTATATGTATTATGCTAGGTTGGAAAGTTATGCTGTAGTAACATTTTAATAATATAGTGAATGTCGTTTTGTAATTGAAATTAAGCTTTAGTAGTTAAAATAGAAAATATGTGTGTGTGGTATTCTTTTTGCTCAAGAGAAGGAGAAGATAATCAAGAAATTCTTCACACAGAGATAACAATTACAGAAACCCCTAAATCTTCCAGAGGAGAGGAATTTATGGCTTTCCTTATCAACAAAAAAACCGAACTTCTCCAAACTCGACTTAGACTTCAAGGCGCCTGGGATTAACAGGAATTCCTCAACAAGTACCGGACAAATTTCTTGTTTTAAACAAACAAAAAAAAAGCATATTCATGAAGTGATTTGTGTATGCAACAGGTTACCCCTCTTAAGGAGGGAATTCTCTTTTATTGGGGTCCTTCTCCTGGCTCACTTTTGTCCAGAGAGAGGTACCCAGCCCGGGCTGTAACTTTTTGCTGTTATTGTCTCTTTAATTGTCCTAACTCTAATTGTTTAATCTTTATTACTATACTTGTATAATTTTTATAAACATTTTATTTTTATTAAACTTTTATAAATTTTTAAAATAAGTGATTGGCGTTTATTACAAGGACCCCGATAAAAGATCACAGGCTAAGGCCAAAATACTGGAGTTTTCTGTCCGAAACAGTCCCGACCTTCCTGTCTGTGGTGGCAGTATTCTTTCCCAAGGAGGGTACCGGAGGCACCTCAAAGTTTGTCCACGCAGTATTTGAAACCACTGATGTAAGCTCGGTCTTACTTCCCAGTCAGGTGTGATCCTGTGTATATTTCTTGGATCATTCGGGTCTTCCCAGTTCATTACCACCCATTCCCCGTTTAAGAGTCAATTTTATATCACCCGGTTCAGATGTTATTGTCCACTCCTTAGGTTCTTCCACAGGTCCTTTGATTCTGCTGACGTGGATCCACCCTCGTTCCCTGGTCCGCATCGCAGCCTCGGTCGTCAGCAATACCTGAAAAGGACCTTCCCATTGTGGAGTTAAAGATTGTTCTTTCCATGTTTTTACTAACACCCATTCTCTTGGGTGAATATTATGGATTTTAAAGTCTAAAGGTGTGGTTTGAGGGATTATTCCTTTTAACCTCAAATTTTCAAGAGTTTTTGCAATGGTGTTAATATATCCTTTAACACTCTTTCCCCCTACCTCATAGGTAGCATTTTCATGTTGGGTGGTCAGAAAAGGTAATCCAAACATCATTTCATAAGGTGACACTCCCAGGTCTGACGTGGGTTGTGTTCGGATCCTCAGTAAGGCTAAAGGTAGGCACTGTACCCATGACATTCGGGTTTCAACTATTAATTTAGTTAAAGTTCTTTTTAGAGTCTTGTTCATCCTCTCTACTCGGCCGGAACTTTGAGGATGCCATGGGGTGTGTAGCTCCCATTTTATCCCTAAGGTCTGAATTAATTGTTGTAATACTTTTGACGTAAAGTGTGTTCCTCTGTCTGAGTCTATCCTATTAACCATTCCATATCTTGGAATAATCTGTTCCAAAAGGGTTTTACTTACCACGTTGGCTGTGGCCTTGGCAGTGGGAACCGCTTCCACCCAATGAGTTAGATGGTCTGTTATTACTAATAAATACTTCCATCTTTGAACTTGAGGAAGTTCAGTAAAATCTACTTGGATACTTTGAAATGGTCTAAGAGCTAATTTCCGACCTCCCAATGTGGTTTTCCTCATTACCTTTTTATTTATCCTTTGGCAAGTTATACATTTTTCAGTTACTTTCTTTGACATTCCAAAAATCCCAATACACCCATAGTTCCTTAGAAAATGATCACACAAAGCCTGAGTACCCCAGTGAGTTTTCTGATGCATGTCTTCTAATATTCTTCTAGTAAGTATTTTATTAAGTAATTGTCTTCCATCAGGAAGTTTCCATTTCCCTGATTCATCTTGTTCAGCTCCTATCTCCTTTAATTCTTTTTCCTCTGCTTCACTAAATTTTGGAATTTCCAGTTTCTCCTCATTTGGAGTTAATATTAGCATAACTCTTTCAGCTCTGTTTTCTGCAAGCTGGTATTGGGGCCAGTTTTAACTTCCGTTTTCCTAATTTATCATCATCTTCCTTGGTCCATTTTATATCATCTCCCTCTGTCAATTTTTCATACAAAAATTTTACTGCCTGTGTATATCCCTCAATCCATAGTCTACAATATCCCAATAAGCCGAGTAGTTTTCTGATCTCCCTTTTGGAAGAGGGAGGGGGAAGGGATAAAATTCCTGCAATTCTTTCTGGGTTGAGCTTCCGACTACCTTTACTTATTAAGTGTCCAAGATATTTTACCTCTGGTTCCACAAATTGCAGCTTCCCTTTTGATACCCTTAATCCTTTTCCCCCAAGAAAATTCAAGAGTTTTATAGTAGCCTCTCTGACTTCCACTTCAATTTCCCCCGATAGTAAAAGATCATCCACATATTGGATAATTTGTATCCCAGGGGGAGTGGGGAAAGTTTGTAATATCGTTTCTAAAGCTTACCCAAATAAGTTCGGGGACTCTGAATCCCTGTGGTAATTTCGTCCATCTTAATTGCTGCTTTCTCCCAGTTTGTGGATCCTCCCATTCAAAGGCAAAGATATCTCGGCTCTCTTGGGCTAATGGGCAAGCCCAAAAGGCATCTTTAAGGTCCACTACACTAAACCACTGATGCTGGGGAGGGACTTTACTTAGGAGAGTATAGGGATTTGGTACCACTGGGTAGCGAGTCCGAGTTCTTTTGTTAACCTCCCTTAAATCTTGTACCAGTCTGTAACTCCCATCAGGCTTCTTTACTGGGAGAATAGGGGTATTGTGAGGAGACATACAAGGTTCCAATGTCCCATCCTTTATTAGCCCTTCTATTACTGGCTTCAAACCTTCCCGTCCTTCTAATGAGATAGGATACTGATGCACACGTATGGGACAATCTTCTCTCTCAATTGTGACTTTTATGGGATCGATATTTAATCCTCCCCTATTTCCTTCACCAGCCCAAACTTCCTTTTTAATTTTCTCTTCATCTTCTTGGCCTAATCTTAGCACTTTAGCTGTCATCTTCCCATCTTCTGGTATAACTCCTATTCCTAATTTCTCTTGAAAATCTCGTCCCAATAAATTACTACCTGCTCCTGGGACCAACAAAACATCCCCCATCCAAAATCTAGTTTCTCCCTCCATTACCACATCTTTAATGACAGGCACAGTGAAACTCTCTCCTTTTGCTCCTGTTACTTTTACAGTATCTTTACTTACACTATAACCTTTTGGAATATTTAACAAACAGGTTCTTTCTGCTCCGGTATCTACCACAAATTCCAATTCTTCTTCTTGGGGACCTACTTTTAAAGTTATCACAGGCTCTAGATGGTATCTGTCCCCTAGAAAATAGAGCCTTTGACACCCCTATTCTTCTTCTGTGCTCATCTCTTTGAAGATTTTCAAATCTTTTGCCCTCTTAGGACAGTCCCTTCTATAATGTCCTTCGCCCTGACAGTAAAAACAGACATCCTAGAATGCTCCTGAGGTCTGGTTTGTATTGGGGTTTTATTCTTTTCTGTACCCCTGTCTCTACGACCTTCATATTTAGGAGTAATGCCTGTGTGTTTTTGATTTTTCTTGTAATTGTTTTCTCTCATGGTGACTGCCATAATTTTTGCCTTCAGTTTAGCTTTTTCTTCATCCCTCCGGACATAAACTTTCTGAGCTTCCTTCAATAAGTCATCTAATGATTTATCATGCCAATCCTCAATTTTTTCTAATTTCTTTCTAATATCTGGCCAAGCGTTTGTAACAAAGTTAATCCTTAACAAAGCTTTTCCCACATCAGTTTCAGGATCTATTCTGGAATATTGTTTTCTATTTCTCCTAAGTCTGTCTAACCATTCAGTCGGAGTCTCTTCTTTCCCCTGCTGTGCCTCAAAAGACTTTTTAGCATTTTGCCCTCCAGGTGCCGCCCCTTTTATTCCCTTGATTATTGTATTGCGATAGTCATTCATAAGTTTTCTCCCCTGCTCACTATTCTGACCCCACCCCGGAGGTTCAGTTGGCATTATTTCTTCTCCAGAGGGCCCCTATGAATGTTCCTTATTCCAGGCTTTTATGCCTGCAACTCTGATCATCTCCCTTTCTTCCTGAGAAAATAGTATCTTCATTATCCCAAGTGTAAATGTTTGGACCTAAAAATTGGTCCAGTTGTTCAGCTGTGCTGTTATAAACGCCAATCACTTGGTTTTTAAAATTTTAAAAGTTTAATAATAATAAAATAGTTATAAAAATAGTAATACAATTAGAGTAATGAAAATTTAGAGTTAGGACAATTACAAGACAATAAAAAGCAAAGAATTACAGACGTCCGGATGCTCTCGGGCACTTAAGCCCAATAAGCATGCCTTGTGAACAAAGGAATAATCTTTAAAAGCAGTAGCCTGTTGCATATTCATACATCTCATACATGATGCATAAATTCCTTGCAAATTAAGAACTTTTCTGGTTTTTGTCAACTTCTTCCCCTTAATCCTGGTGGTTCCATAAAGACGGAGAGAAGGTGGAAGAATGTTTGTCTTTTCCGATAAGGAGGCAGTAATTCTTTATGTGCCCCCATCATTGTCATCTCTGTGTGAAGAGTTTCTTCATTATCTCATCTCTTGCTTGAGCTAGTAAAAAAAAAAACCCACATACATAGGCTCTATTTTAACTACAAAACTACATATACCATACTATTAAAATGTTAATACAGCACTTCTAATCAATATAACATAATACATATAGTATTCAATTTAATATTTGCGAAAAGCCAATCATAAAATATGCATTTTTCACAATCCCTCCTCTTATTCTTTATAAATCATTTGGCTTGAGCAATATTTCTTATCTAATTGCATTCTTTAGACTATGTTAGTAATCAAATTAAAGATGGGATTAAACAAGGAAGAAACATCAGAACAGTTGTAATCCTAATTTCTTCCACTATCCATTCTTCAATACATTACCCCATCAGTTAGTTTTTAACATTGTTTTCCCACTTTTGGACCGGTATCTGGGTTATTTCTTTAATTCTAATGTCTGAGCGGCTTTGTTTGTTATCTTCTCTATGACTGCTTGGAGTCTTATAATATGATTCAGTATATAATTTGGGTTTAATACAGAGGTAGATTGCTGTGCTGATTTCACTTTTTTTTTTTTTTTTTACTAATGGCCTTTTTGCCTAATCTTGGACTGTATTCCTGAAATCAAATGTAAAACAAATTAATCTCTCTCATTTTGGACATTCAATGCCCCATCTATTACCACTTTTTCCTAAGTTCCTTGTCATTCAATATTTTTCCCCATTTTTCCTGCAGGTACTCAGTTTGGATGGGTTATGACAGCAGCTGTTGACATGGGGGTGTGTAACAAAAAAGGAACTTTGGTTTCTTTCCATGTAATATTTTTTTGTAGCATTTGTGACACGATCTTGCCAGTATCTCAAAAGGTAAAAGACAACAAATGAGAGATGGAAACAGGAATAACAGAGGTCTGGTATGGCTTATACCCCCACCTCCCCTGCCTATGGAGTTGCTTCCCATAGCAGGTATGTGTGATCTTCTCGGTGGCGAGTACAGTGGTCAATCCAGGCTTGCCCTCTGTTTCCTTTGTTACTCTTTTTACTAAATATTTTTAGGCAAGTCCTTTTCAACACTCTTTAACTGAGGTTTCTTACCATTCCTCAAGTATCTCTCAGTCAACAGGCACTGATAATTCCCATCTACAAAACAAAGTTATTACCTCAGTTGCTTTGAGTTCTATCTCTATGGGGGTTAGATTCAGTACTCAATACCTATTGCAATGAGAACATAGATTTTGTGAGCTCCAATACCAATCATTCTCATAATTTGAACATTTACTTATAACCCAGTTAGCGTGTCCAGCACTGGGATAAATCAAATAAAGTATACAGTATAATACTGATGGTAATTTCCCTTCTTCCTTGTACAAGTCACAGGCTAAGGCCAGAATGTGAGAACTCTGATTAAAATAATCTTGTTCTTCGTGTTTGAAGTGGTAATGTTCCTCTCCTAAGGAGGTGTCGGAGGCGTCTGAGGACTTATTTAGGCAGTGCTTAAAACCAGTGATGTAAGCTTTGCCTTATTTCTCAGTTAGGTGTTATTTTTTTGTACTTTCCTTGGTTCATTTGGGTTTTCCCAGACTATTACCACCCAGTCCCAGTCGAAAGTCAATTTGATATCACCCGGTTTAGATGTGATAGTCCATTCTTCAAGGTTCTTCACAAGTTCTTTGATTTTGCTGTCGTGAATTCACCCTCTTTCCGTGGTTCAGATTGCTGCTTTAGTGGTACCTGGAAAGGACTTCTTAATAACACAGTGTTAAAAGAAAGACAATACTGCATTAACTTTTACCATTAGTTTTCTTCAAAACTTTCTGGGTTTAACTAAAAGCTTTTTCTACAGCTGCTTCTTCTTCTTGTATCCAGCTGTTTTAATAGCTGCAGAGGCCAATTCTTCTTGTGAGCTATAAGTAGTTAAATAGAAAGACCAGGCCAATTTTAACACGACATGTATCACATCTCTTGTTTTTTACTTTTTGGGCAACATTTAACTCATTCTTCAGAACAAAAAGCCTCCTCTTCTTAACAACAAAAACCAGAAAGAGAAAAGAGTTCTTGCTTAAACAAATAAATCACTTTGTGAAAGTCAGCTGTCTCTGACTTGATCTTATCTCTAGTGGTGGTCCCTTTCTTTTATTTATTTATTTATTTATTTTTTTAACAGTCTTGCGTTTAACTCTGTCCTTCACCTCCCTCTCTCTTTTTCTCTCCCTTTCTTTCTCTCTCTTCACATTTTAACATCCACATTCCAGCATCAGTCCACCTTCTAAGATCAGTCCACATTCCAATGTCTCAGAGGGGTAAGTCTGCCAACCACCCCTCCCCCTTTTTTAACTTCTTTACAAATTAAATTACTTTTGTTATGTGCGTTTTGCAAGCATGCAATTCATGGCACTCTCCACCAAGGCTACTAGCCACTCACAGCTGACACAGTACTAAAACTAAAGACTTGTTTTTCTATCACAATTTTTTCCCATTCACAAGCTCAAAAAGGTTATAAGAACAAGGTAAACAACAACTTACTTCCAAAGTGACTCTACCTGTACCAAAAAATTTAAGACAATGTTAGTTAGTGCAATGCAATTTGCAACGAAGCCAAGGTTTGATTTGGGAAGGGCAACTGAGGACACAGAGCATGAGTTTTACAAATCCATATTTTGAAGAGAGAATGGACAAAACATGAATACAGTGGGGGGAGACAGAAAGTAAGGAATTTGTCTCTGCAATACTTTCTCTTTGACCATTAGGAAACACTGTTCAAAGAGGCTCCTGTGGTACAAACAATAATTGGATGGAAAGAGGCACTCTTGAATTTAAGCTTTAATGTCACAATAGGAAACAGCACCTGAGCACTGCAGTGGTGAAGCACCCTGCCTGCAAACTCACTAGAGGCAAGCTACTGCTGCCACGCTGCAGGGCTACCTGCAGCACAGAAGGAATCACGACCGAGCCCTCCCTGCAGGCCTGGGTAAACCACACAAGGAACCCACAACTTCTTCACAGCTGTCTAACTCATTCCAGAAATAAAACTACAGCAAGCAGAGATTCCCCCCCACCATTTTTTTTTTAATGTGTGTGTGTCACACACCCACAGTGATGCTGAAAGTAACAAATTAATAGCTTACATTAGAAGATACTGAAACCTTTTCTTCATCCAGCTTTGTGTGTTCCCATTTATATATGTAGCCATCTCCAATTCGAGGTTAAAAAAATGAGCCTTATTTTTCAAAAGTGCTATGCATGCACAACTCTAGCTGCTGTTCTAGGTGCACTGCAAGTAGTCAGCACTTCCATAAACACAAACAAAACAAAAAACTAAAAAAGCAAAACACATTTGGGTACATGTAAAAGGACTGGCTGGAAGAAAAAATGTTTCTCATTGACCTGCCAAGTAGCTGGTGTTACCTTTAGTTTAACGTTACACACTGAGAACCATGTGATTGAACAGCTTCACATCGATTCAAAATAAATTAAAAGTAGGTCTGGCTGTGTCACAGCTGTAAACTAGTTTCTCAACTTTAGAGTATAGCAAGTTACAAATTTCAAGATGAAAAATCACAATGCAAATTGGAAGAAATAATTTAAACTACTTGTCCACAGTAATGGGAAAAGAATTAGCTGAATCAACAGCTCAATGAAGACATTTGCTCAGTATGAAGCATCCTCCCCTATTTCCTTCTCTAGCCCAAACTTCCTTGTTAATTTTTTTTGTTACTTTTACAGTATCTTTGCTCGCACTATAATATTTTGGAATATTTAACGGACAGGTTCTTTTTGCCCCTGTGTCTACTACAAATTCTAATTCTTTTTTTCTTGGGGACCCACTTTTAAAGTTATCACAGACTCTAGATGGTATTTTTCCCTTAAAAAAATAGAGCTTCTAATATCCCCATTCTTCTTCTTTGCTCATCTCTCAGAAGATTTTCAGATCTGTTGCTCTCTTAGGACAATCTCTCTTATAATGTCCTTTGTTCTTACAGTAAAAGCAGACATTCCTGGAATGCTCCTGAGACTTGGTTTGTATTGGGGTTTTATTTTTTTCTGTTCCCCTGTCTCTACTACTGTCATATCTAGGAGTAGTGTTTGTGTGTTTTTTATTTTTTTCTTGTAATTGTTTTCTCACATGGTGACTGCCACAATCTTTGCTTTTAGTTTGGCTTTGGCCATAGACTTTCTGAGCCTCCTTTAATAAATCATTTAATGATTTGTCATGCTGATCTTCAATTTTTTCCATTATCTGGCCAAGCACAAAGTTAATCTTTAACAAAGTTTTTCTCACATCAGTCTCAGGATCCATTCTGGAATGTTGCCTTATATTTCTCCCAAGTCTGTCCAACCATTCAGTTGGAGCCTCCCCTTACCCTTGTTGTGCCTCAAAAGTCCCTTCAGCATTTTGCCCTCGAGATGATGCCCCTTTTTCTCTCGTGATTATTAAATTACAATGCTCATTCATATGTTTTCTCCCCTCCTCATTATTTTGACCCTGCTCAGGAGGTGCAGTTGGCATTTTGTCCTCTCCAGGGAGGCGATGTGGTTTTTCTTTACTCCCGGCTTCTTTGCTTGTAATTTTGATCATTTCCCTTTCTTCTGGAGAAAATAGTATCTTTATTATCGACCACATTTCTTCCCAGGTATAAATGCTTGAACCTAAAAATTGGTCTAATTGTTCAGCAGTGCTTATGGGATCCTTCAAAATCTCTTTGATTTCCTCTTTAAAATTCCTGACCTCAGAAGAAGTTAAAGGAGCGTTTACAAACTCAGTTCCACCCCCTCCCATCGGGACCTCTCTTAGTGGAAACAGATCCCAGTCTTTTTCTATAGCCTTTCTCCTGTGTTGTGAGGAAGAGTCTGGAGAATGTTGTTTTCTAACTGAACTTCTCGTGTTCCTATAAGGGGCGTCTTCCAGGTGCGAGTTTTTTTTGGGCTGCAGCTGCAGTTACCAGGGGAACGGAGCACAGGGGAGCATGGGCAGGGTTCGCTGCCGGAACCGCCAAATGAGGGGGCATTTCCAGGGGATACCAGCCGGGAGCGTAGTTAATGGCGGCTGGGTCAGCTGTTCCCAGCAGAGGCGAAGCAGCAGCAGCGGTGCCCAGAGCAGCTGGCACGGTCAGAGTCGCTGGGGGTGGGGCAGAGGAAACAGCCACAGGAGGACCTGCCAAGGATGGGACAGACGGGACGGACGGGAGCCCGGCAGGCACGGCCGGCGGAGCGGCCATAGACCAGCCGGGCGGGATGGGGGCAGGGACCAGTTGGGCAGCCGCGAGCAGCGAGACGGGGACTGGTACAGAGGCTGCGGGCGGCGAAACAGGCACCGGGACAGGCGCCGGCACCGGGGCCGGCGGAGCTGAAGCGAGCGGCTCGCTGGGACCTGGGACAATTGCCGGGACTGGGACAGACGGAGCTGAAACAAGCGGCGAGCCAGGGCCCGGGACAAGCGGCTCGGCTGTGAGTGGTGTGGTTCCCTCTTGTTCCACTCCCTTTTCCCCTTTTTCTTCCTTTTTACTGGTTTTCTGTCCCATTTTTTTTTCCCCCCAAAATCTTATCTATTCATTCCATGCTCTTTTTTTTTTTTCTCATATTTTCTAACAACCTAAATACTACCTTCTTTCAACTACCCATGCAAAAAATCCTTTCTCTCACAAACCATTCGACATAATACACCTCCCTCTAAAAAAATAAAGCTCAAAATAAACAATCTACATTACATATCTTCCACTCATTTCCATTTACTCACCTTTATTTTCCACTTACTTTCGCACACATATCTACACCCTCAGGCCTGTCCATTCATACTTCTACATTTCCTTTTATTTTATTGCACAGAGGAAGGAAATGTTAGCAAACCTCTTAGACTTACACAAAGGGATTTCTGTTGCCAGAGAATCGTGAATCGTGTAAGCCCCCACCCTGACCCCTTCCACCTCCCCGAGGTTTGGCTATCCCTCTTCCCTAGAGATAGCCTCAGAGTCAGGGGTTCGGACCTCCGTACCTTGCCCGATCTGGACTCCCCACACCCTCTCCCCCAGGGGGAATGGGTTAGACGACTACTTTACGCAGCCGCGGTGCTGAAAGGTCCTACGATACTGAGACATCCTTGCTTTGGGGGCAGCCTCTCTGGGCTTCAGTACCGCTGGGCCTCTGGGAAGTGCCCTGAGTTACTCAATCCTGGGTGCTCTCGAAGGTTAATATCTCAACCCAGCAGACTTTTTCACTCAAGTTTTTGCAGGGTTTTGCCTAAGCTCCCACCCTCAGGGGACTTGTTGGTGCGGGACCCACCCTCGCATACACAACAAGGAAAGGTACCTTTTGTTTGCCTCTGGATCCAATTCACCTTTGAGGCTGGCTGCAGTCACAACTTCCCCCTCACGCCCAGGGGAACAAGGCTAGTTTTGCGGGTTTTGCCTAAGCTCTCACCCACAGGGGACTTGTTGGTGCGGGACCCACCCTTGCGTACACAACAAGAAGGTACCTTTTGTTTCACCTAATAGATGTTACTGGCCAGTGTTGGTATTCTTGGATATCCCTCAATCTAGCTGTGTTGTCCAAAGCAGAATTTTTAGGGGCCCCTCCCACACATTTTACCTTTTGGATTTTTTTTCTCCAATTGATTATTCCAAGAAAACCCTCTTTTTACCTTTTATTTTACCTTTTTTTTTTTTTTTTACCCCCCCCCCCCCCCAAGGGGTCCCACTCTTTCCCTGAGACCCAGTCCCGGTTTTCCCCAGGGGGATTCTCTCACTCTTTTTATCACTCGCTTCGTCTCTTTACTGGCCGCTTTTCTCGCGAAAAAGATGGAAACGCAGCATGGGAGACTACAGCACTCACTTAGCAGGTCTGGGGTACCCAGCCCGCCTCTCATTCACACACATTCATCCCCCCTTATCCACCCCATCCCAACAAATACTTACCTATCTCTTGTCCTTGGGTCTTTGTTCTTCGTGTACACTTTGGTCTTAGGGGCTAATTACCGCGGTTTAGGAATTCTTTCCCTTTTCTTTGCTTTATTGTCTCTTTTTGTCCATCGGATCGTAACCTGCGGTCTGTGGTCACACCAGGGGAGCAGAGCGAGGCTGCCTAATCAGGGCAGGACGCGTCTTCTCACTCTAATTCACCTACAGCACCCACAGCGAGGTATTAATAACCATCCTCTGCTACCATTTGTAATAAACGACAATCACTTGGTTTTTAAAATGTATAAAGGTTTAATAAAAATAAAATGGAAAAAAAAATAATACAAGTATAGTAATAAAGATTAAACAATTAGAGTTAGGACAATTAAAGAGACAATAACAACAAAAAGTTACAGCCCGGGCTGGGTACCTCTCTCTGGACAAAAGTGAGCCAGGAGAAGGACCCCGAAAAAAGAGAATTCCCTCCTTAAGAGGGGTAACCTGTTGCATACACAAATCACTTCATGAATATGCTTTTTTTTTTATTTAAAACAAGAAATTCGTCTGGTACTTGTTGAGGAATTCCTGTTAATCCCAGGCGCCTTGAAGTCTAAGTCGAGTTTGGAGAAGTTCGGTTTTTTTGTTGATAAGGAAAGCCATAAATTCCTCTCCTCTGGAAGATTTAGGGGTTTCTGTAATTGTTATCTCTGTGTGAAGAATTTCTTGATTATCTTCTCCTTCTCTTGAGCAAAAAGAATACCACACACACATATTTTCTATTTTAACTTCCAAAGCTTAATTTCAATTACAAAACTACATTCACTATATTATTAAAATGTTACTACAGCATAACTTTCCAACCTAGCACAATACATATAGTAAATATCTGCGTAGAGCCATATAATATGCATTTTTCACAATAACCCAACGGGGAACCTTTCTTCTGCTGTTGCACCCCGCATCCCCCTGCCCATAACCCAGCGGGGAACCTTTCTTCTGCTGTTGCACCCCGCATCCCCCTGCCCATAACCCAGCGGGGAACCTTTCTTCTGCTGTTGCACCCCGCATCCCCCTGCCCATAACCCAGCGGGGAACCTTTCTTCTGCTGTTGCACCCCACATCCCCCTGCCCTGCCAGCACACTCCACAGGTTCCAGCTATTTTCCATGAAGTTTTGAGACATTCTCGTTCACTGCCCCAGGATTTCTGCTCATTCTGGCCGTTCCAGCCTGCTGCTTCCGAGAATCCTGCTAGGGGCACCGAGACCGACTGCCACAGGGGTTTGTGAAGCAAAGCCTCTCTTCCATCCCTTCTCGTCTTGGACAAAGCCACCATTACCATGTGCTCCCCGAGCCTGCACCGGAGCGCCCCCTGCAGCTGCATAGAGATCATCGCACCTGTCCTGTCCACCGGCAGCCTGCCCGCACCCCTGCCGGCTGTGACTGTAACTACACCAAAGGGGAAAGTGCCGCAGCAGAAAGACTGTCACTGGGTTCTGGGTTCTGTTAGTTGTTAATACCATAGTTGTTGTTGTCTGTTTGCTTTATTATACATACTAGTAAAGAATTGTTATTTCTATTCCCATCTTTGCCTGAGAGCCCCTTAATTTCAAAATTCTAATAATTTGGAGGGAGGGGGTTTACATTCTCTATTCCAAGGGAGGCTCTTCTGCCTTCCCTAGCAGACACCTATCTTGTAAACCAAGACAACTGGCAACTTCATACACCATATCGCCTTCAGTCAAGTGGCCAAGTAGAAAAGATGAACCACTTGATCAAACTGCAGATTGTGAAATTAGGACAAGAAACTAACTTGGCCTGGCCTTGGTCTCTTCCTCTAGCACTCTAGCACATAGGAACTAGGCCAAGGGTAAAAGAGAGCTGCGGCAACAAGAACCCTTTTGAAATCTTGTATGGGAGACCCTATGGAATGCAAAAAGGGATGTCCACACAAGCTGAGGATGCAATCATGACCTCCTACATGGTGGCATTAGGCAAGCAACTCAACAAAATTGAGAACTATGTGGTTGGGATTCGAAGTAGGGGTTTGTCTGTGCATTACATACAACCTGGGGATTATGTTTATGTAAAATCTCTTGCAGAGAAAACTCTGGAGCCACAGTGAGAAGGACCATTTCAGGTACTCCTTACTTATTTCACCGCAATCAAGATTAAACAACAGAATGCCTGGATCCGTCACGCCAGAGTAAAGAAGTCTTGTAAGACTCCATGGAGGGTAAAACTGGTGCAACCTAGAAAATTACACTTTTCATGTTTTTAGCCCTAGGATATGGGTGGAATGATAACTTGTTCCTACAGCTTACCCATAACCTAACAAATACTCTAAACCTGTCTGTTGGATGTGCACTGCTCTTCCCAGAGGTGATATGCAATTCCCTTTGTTTGGAATACCAGTGTCTTATGATAATTGGAGCTGGCCATAAGATAATTGGAATAATTCCACCTTGCCTACAGAAGAAGATATAATCTGGAAAGTCGGAGGGCCTTATGCAAATGGCCAACAAGACACTGAGCTCCCTATTGGAGAAATTGTGTTGGGTTTTTGAACCCCCATTGCCAGAGAAAAAAGTAACAGATTTAAAATATTCTTGCAGACCTAAAGACGCCCCCCTTTTAAAATTTGATTTACAAGTTTTGGGAAAACTGGTCTTTATAGAACAAATAAATAAAACTGCTCCAAAGGTTGGAAAGTTTAATTTTAACATGAGCACTATTAATGGAACTAAATGTACTAAGCTGCTGCTGTGCTGTCTCTGAAGCCCCCTGGCTTCGCCTGCCCGGCAGAGGCACGGTCAGCAGCGGGGGACACTCCCCTGTTTCTTGTGGCAGATTCGGGGAGTGGCTAAGACAGAGCACTTCGCTGTCTGCCTTGTATGGAGGAGAGGCAGCGTCTGAGAAGGTAATGAGGGAGTCGACTCATGGCCGGGAAAAGTCTCAGGTTTATTGTAAGCTCCGAGGAGCTCTGAGTTCCATGTCCCTGCAGCTGAAAATGACTCACATGGCTTTCGTAATCACCTTAAGTACCCGGGGCGGAGACAAGGGGGAAAGGACGCCCACCGCCCAATGGGGGAATTCGGGGGAGTGGAAGGCAGAGAAACAGACAGAAACACAAACCAATGGAGGAAGGTTAAGGGAGGGACCCCTGGCCTTTGTCCACTCACTCGATGCCCAAGGTGGAAGATTTTGGGGGGGTGGGATTAGGAGCTTTGTGATGGACAAGGCACCAGGAAGGGGTGACATTGGAGGAGGGGCAGGAGAGCTCAGGGTGGAACCATTGGGAGAAAATGGGCAATGAAGGGGCAAACCATTACAGAACTGTTACAAAGATATAAAAACACAATACAACGCTAAGCAAAATGATAGTTCTTCAGGATGTCACCTCGCAGTTAGAATAGGACTACAACATGATTACACATATGATTGTGTACCTGATAGATCATGGTAGTTATGTGGAGATGGTCAGGCCAGAAAGTCCTTATTCCATTACTGGGATGGAAGTTGTACTTTAGGATATGTGATTCCCCAAGATTCCATATTCAACCACTTTCATCCACCTCCAGGAATTAATAGAACCCCCTGGAGAAAAACACACAGTGTCACATTGAATCGTCGTATAGAAAAGCCTTCAGGCTTTCACAGTTTTGTACACTGGCTATTTCCCCAACTTGGTGTAAGTGAATTAGAAAAAGCTATATAACATCTCAGCCATAATAAAGAAGCTTGTAAACTTGACAATAGATGCCCTTCAGGGGCTCCAAATTGAAGTATCATCCCTAAGCAAAGTAGTAATACAAAACTGCATGGCCTTAGATCTTTTGACTGCAAAAGAAAGAGGAGTATGTATAAGAATAAATCAAACCTGTTGTCCTTATATAAACCAGGAGAAATGGGTTGAAACAGACATACAGCAGATTGGGGAAAAGACTAAAATTCTGCATATGGTAACCCAAGATGACACCTCATGGGGATTTACTAACATATGGGAAAAACTTACATCTTGGCTTCCTAACCTAAATTAGTTAAGACAGTTGTTTGCAACAATAGTTAGCATATTATTCTTAGCACTAATAATTCTTATCTTAATTAAGCGTTCTCTGTGGTGCCTCCAGAGTACTGAAAATTCATATAGCAATTGGAAAAAACACCAACTGTGAAAAACACCAATCACTTGTTTTAAAATTTTAAACGTTTAATAGTAATAAAATGGTTATAAAAATAGAGTAATAAGAATTTGGACATTCAGAGTTAGAACAATAAAGGACAATAAAAACCAAAGAAAAATACGGACAGTCCGGGTGCCTTCCTAGGGCAATTAAGCCCCGAAAGAACACACGCTAACAAAGGATTAACTTAAAAGCACTAGCCTGTTGCATATTCATATATCTCATACATGATGCATAATTTCTTTTCAAACAAAAGGCGTTCTCTGGTTATTGTCAACTTCTTCCCCTTACTCCTGGTGGCTCCTTAAAGACAGGAGGTAGAGGAATGTTTGTCTTTTATGATAAGGAGGCGGTAACTCTTTAGGTGTCTTGTTGCTGTTATCTCTGTGCAAAGAATTTCTTGATTATCTCACCCCTTCCTTGAGCTAGTT
The DNA here is from genome assembly GCF_031753505.1 of Anomalospiza imberbis. Lineage (NCBI taxonomy): Eukaryota > Metazoa > Chordata > Aves > Passeriformes > Viduidae > Anomalospiza > Anomalospiza imberbis. Next base: position 6,780,783 of record NW_027099315.1, read on the forward strand.
AAAAAAATATCTTACATAGCATAGTTTATATTTTAACATTATGTTATAACCTAAAACGATATCTACCACACTACTCAAAAAAGGTTAATACAGTAATACTAATGAATACAACATAACACATACAGTATTCCTTTGCAAAGAGCCAATCATATAATATGCACCTTTCACATAAACTTTGCCATAAAATAGAATCAAATAAGTACTTTGAAAAGATGTTAAATAAGGAATCTGTGTGTTAAGTAATAAAAGAGTATTAATCCTTAGACCATGTGTTAGGAAATGTGTGGGGTAGTAAAAGAATTTACTCACTTTTTAGAAAAAGAGGAGATTGGTAAAGGGGGCTAGGAAGGTCTGTTTTGGACAGTTCCTGATGAGCGCAAAGGACTGGTCCCTGATATGAGTAAGGACCAGATGCCTGGAGCATCTTAAACCAGCCGAAACTAGGTTTGTGGTCTGGAGAAATGCCAAGGATCCAAGGAGCATGCATGAGGAACAGGTGAAAAGTTCAGCACAAAGAAGAGGCGCTTACTTCATCTTAAACCCCCAACCCACGACCACCAGAAGGCACTACGCAGGTGCAACCAGTAGGAGCCAAAGGTGAGGACTATGGAAATTATTTCCCAGAACTCATTATGATAAAATCCTCCTTTTTGGAGAAAAGTTATGAGTATGTGTGAAAAATGCATATTTTATGATTGGCTTTTCGCAAATATTAAATTGAATACTATATGTATTATGTTATATTGATTAGAAGTAATGTATTAACATTTTAATAGTATGGTAAATGTAGTTTTGTAGTTAAAGTAGAACCTATGTATGTGGGGTTTTTTTTTACTAGCTCAAGCAAGGGATGAGATAATCAAGAAACTCTTCGCACAGAGATGGCAGTGATGGGGGCCCATAAAGAATTACTGCCTCCTTATCAGAAAAGACAAACATTCTTCCACCTTCTCTCCGTCTTTATGGAACCACCAGGATTAAGGGGAAGAAGTTGACAAAAACCAGAAAAGTTCTTAATTTGCAAGGAATTTATGCATCATGTATGAGATGTATGAATATGCAACAGGCTGTTGCTTTTAAAGGTTATTCCTTTGTTCACAAGGTATGCTTATCGGGCTTAAGCTCCCGAGAGCATCCGGACGTCTGTAATTCTTTGCTTTTTATTGTCTTGTAATTGTCCTAACTCTAAATTTTTATTACTCTAATTGTATTCCTATTTTTATGACTATTTTATTATTATTAAACTTTTAAAATTTTAAAAACTGTGAAAAACGCCAATCACTTGTTTTTTAAAATTTTAGAAGTTTAATAATAATAAAATAGTCATAAAAATAGTAATGCAATTAGAGTAATAAAATTTAGAGTTAGGATAATTACAAGACAATAAAAAGCAAAGAATTACGGATGTCCGGATGCTCTCGGGCACTTAAGCCCGATAAGCATGTTTTGTGAACAAAGGGGTAACCCTTAAAAACCATACACTATTGCATATTCATACATATTTCATGGTTATGCATACATCCTATTTAAAATAAGAAACTCTGTCTGTTGTATGTCAACTGTTTCCTTTAATCCCCACGGTGTCTTCGAGTCTGAGCAAGGCTTGAAGAAATTAGCTTCTTCTGATAAGAAAACCATAAATTCCTCTTCTCTGGAAGATTTATATGTTCTGTGATGGCTACTTCGAAGCGCGTATCTCATAAGAAAAAAAAAACCCACATACATAATTTCTATTTCAACTACTAGAGCTTCATTCTACTACAAAACTACATTTATCATAATATTAAAAAGTTAATACAGTACAACTAATCAATATAACATAATACACATAGTAACTATCTGCGTAGAGCCATATAATATGCATTTTTCACAATTCTCCCTCTTTCTTTTTATAATTAATTTGGCTCGAGCAATTTTCATTGTTTTCTAGCCTTTATTTTACGTTTGTTTTCTTCACAAATCAATCTTGCTTCTTGAAAGGGGTCTTCTATATTATTTTGTTTCTTTAATGCCATAATCCTTTGCACAGTTTTTGTTGTATCTAATTTTTGATCCATGGTCACTAATTGCATGCCTTGGACTACACTGGTGATGAGCCGAATGAAACAGGGGATCAAACAAGGAAGAAATATTAGACCAGCAGTAGCGCATAAAAGGAAGAAGCCTAACTTTTTCCACCATTCTATTCCCAACAAGTTATCCCACCAACTAGTATTTAGCATTGATTTCCTCTTTTGAACTGGTACAAGGGCTATTTTTTTAATATCATTGACTATATCCAAGACAGCATCCCCATTGTCATCTACTTTTAAACAACAATCTGATGTATTGAATTTTCCACAAATACCCCCTTCTTCAGCTAATAGATAGTCCAAAGCTAACCTATTCTGATACACAGCTGCTCTTGTTTGGGTCTGTTGCCTTGATATTAATTCCATTGCCCGACCAGTTTTGTTCGTTATTATCTCTACAGCGGCTTGGAGTCTTATAATTCGATTTAGCATATAAATTGGGGTTCGATATCCCCAACTCCCATCTTGTGCCCAGGTGGCTGGCCCATACGTTTCCAATATATGTTCAGGGGGCCATTCCTCATCTCCCCATTTTTGAAATCCTCCAATCAAGTCTCTTTTGTTACTCTTTAGATCCTCATAAACTGGCATTCCTAAGTGATCCCCCTCGGGTCCTGGTAAAAGAAAAAATAGTGGCTGTATGATTCCCAGAGTACAACTCCCTTTCCACTGAGAGGGAAGTTTTGGGTATGCGCTTTTCCCACATATCCAGAATAAGCCATCTGGAGCTTTCCAATAGTCAGGTTTTTGCTGATCTATATTTTCCCAAAATTTGGAAATTTCTGGGATGCCAACGTAAGGATTCTTGCCTGTATCATTACATTGAAAAAGTCTGATTTTATTATTATACTTACAATTTCCTTTTTTTACTTTTTCCTGGGTCCAGTACATGGTAGGTTCTTCTGGGCTCCACCATACAGAAGTTCCATTATGAACCTTATATCGTTTACATGGAGTTTTTCCTACTTCATGAAGGAACTTCCTCCCATTGCGCCAGAGGCATTCTTCCCCTATGACTACTGAACTCAAAACCCACCCCTCTGGTCGGTTTTCTCCACTTATACTTGTCTGGCTCCACTTAAGGAGCTCAATTGGGCCTAAGCTACTGCCTTTCCATGGCCATTTTTCTGACATCAGAGCCCCTCCACAGACCCAACAATTCGTTAACTTCCCTACTTATTCTTTCCCCCAACTCCACAAATTGATTTTTACCCATTCTTGAAATATCTATTTCTTTCTCTAATTGCTGTTCAAGTTTTTTATACAATTGCTCTTTTATCAAATCTTGTGCTTTATTCCCAATACTGTATGTGAAACAAATCCATCTCTCCCTTTTGGGCATTCACTTCCCATCCTGTTACCACTTATTCCTAAATTCTCCGCAATCCAGTACTTTTGCCCATTGTGCATGCACTTGCCTAATTTGGATGGGTTATAACAGTGACTGTTGACATGAGTGTGAGAAATAAAAAAGGAACCTCTGTGTCTTTCCATATACAGTTTTCGATAACACCTGTAGCATGGCTTTGTTGATATCCCTAAAGGGAAAAGACAAAAAATGAGTAACAGAAACAGGAATGACAGAGGTCCAGTATGGCTTATACACCCACCTCCCATGCCTATGGGGTTGCAACCCACAGCAGGTGTATTCAATCTTCTTGGTGGCAAATACAGAGGCCAATCTGGTCTTGCCCTCTATCCCCTTGTCACTTTCTCTTAGCTAATTTCCAGGCAAATAGTTTTCGACACTCCTTAACGGTGGTCTCCCACTGTTCCTCAGCTATTTCCCATTCAACAGGCACTAATAATTCCCATCCACAAAACAAAGTTATTTCAGTGGTTTTGAATTCTACCTGGATAGGAGATCTATTTGGCATTTGACACTTTCTGCAACGAGGGTGTCGATTGTGTGAACTACAATACCAATTTTTTCCACAATTCAAACATTTACATTTAACCCAACTAGCATGTCCAGTATTTGGGTGACTCAAACAGGGTATATTACGTGGTACTGACTGAGGTTATAACTCACCCTCCTTTTTGTATAAATCACAGGCTAAGGCCAAAATACAAGAGTTTTCTGTCTGAAAAAGCCCTGATCCTCCTGATTGTAGTGGCAGTATTCCTTCCCAAGGAGGGTATCGGAGGCGTCTCAAAATTTGTCCAGGCTGTGTTTGAAACCACTGATGTAAGCTCAGTCTTACTTCCCAGTTAGGTGTGATCCTGCGTATGTTCCTTGGATCATTTGGGTCTTCCCAGTTCATTACCACCCATTCCCCATTTAAGAGTTAGTTTTCTATCACCCAGTTCAGATGTTATTTTCCACTCCTCAGGTTCCTCCACAGGTCCTTCGATTCTGCTGGCATGGATCCACCCGCGTTCCCTGGTCCGGATCACAGCCTCGGTCAGCAGCAATACCTGAAAAGGACCTTCCCATTGTGGAGTTAAAGATTGTTCTTTCCAGGTTTTTACTAACACCCACTGTCCTGGGTGAATATTATGGATTTTAAAGTCTAAAGGTGTGGTTTGAGGGATTATTCCTTTTAACCTCAAGTTTTCAAGAGTTTTTGCAATAGTGTTAATATATCCTTTAACACTCATTTCCCCTACCTCATAGGTAGCATTTTCATGTTGGGTTGTCAAAAAAGGTAACCCAAACATAATTTCATAAGGTGGCACTCCCAGGTCTGACCTGGGTTGTGTTCGGATCCTCAGTAAGGCTAAAGGTAGACATTGTACCCAGGACATTCGGGTTTCAATTATTAATTTAGTCAAAGTTCTCTTTAAGGTCTGGTTCATCCTTTCTACACAACCAGAACTCTGTGGATGCCACGGAGTGTTTAACTCCCATTTTATCCCCAAGGCTTGAACTATTTGTTGTAACACTCTTGATGTAAAATGTGTTCCTCTGTCTGAATCTATCCTATTAACCATTCCATATCTTGGAATAATCTGTTCCAAAAGGGTTTTACTTACCACGTTGGCTGTGGCCTTGGCAGTGGGAACTGCTTCCACCCAATGAGTTAGATGGTCTTTTATTACTAATAAATATTTCCATCTTTGAACTTGAGGAAGTTCAGTAAAATCTACTTGGATACTTTGAAATGGTCTAAGAGCTAATTTCCGACCTCCCAATGTGGTTTTCCTCATTACCTTTTTGTTTATTCTTTGGCAAGTTATACATCTTTCAGTTACTTTCTTTGCTATTCCAAAAATCCCAATACACCCATAGTTTCTTAAAAAATGATCACATAAAGCCTGAGTACCCCAGTGGGTGTTCTGATGTATGTCTTCTGATATTCTCCTGATAAGCAGTTTATTAAGTAATTGTCTTCCATCAGAAAGTTTCCATTTCCCGGATTCACCTCTTTCTCCTCCTATCTTGTTTAATTCTCTCTTCTCTGCTTCACTAAACTTTGGAATCTCCAGTTTCTCCTCACTTGGAGTTAATATTAGCATAACTCTTTCAGTTCCATTTTCTGCTGCATCCTTAGCTTCCTGATCTGCCAAATTATTTCCTCTTATTTCTGGAGTCGCTTCCTTTTGGTGACCCTTAATATGTACTGTAGCTATCTCTTCAGGCAATTTAAGTGCCTCTAAAACCTCTAAGATGAGCCCCTCATGTATTAATCCTTTTCCCCTTGAATTAAGTAATCCTCTTTCTTCCCAAATTTTCCAAAGGTATGTACTGCTCCAAAGGCATACCTTGAATCAGTATATATAGTTCCCTTCTTGTGTGCTAAATATTCCAGTGCCCTTTTTAGAGCATATAATTCACAGATTTGAGCTGACCAGTTTGAGGGTAATTTTTCTTTTTCAATAGTTTGCATGTTTTTTCCATCAACTGCTGCATACCCTGACATTCTTTTTCCTTGTAGACATCTGGAGGAACCATCCACATAGATTATTTCCCATTCTGAAAGGGCTTGTTCCTCAAGATCTTCTCGAATTTTTGTTTGGTATTGAATAATTTCTAGACAATCATGTATTAGGTTATCTGCTGGTTCTCTATATAAGAATTGAGCTGGATTTAAACTTTTATTTACTTCTAGGGTCAAGTCATCACTGTCTATCAAGATTGATTCATATTTTAACATTTTAGAGTCTGTCAACCATTTTTCAGCTTTTTGATTTAACACATTTTGTACTGCATGAGGTGTGCACACAATTAGTTTACCTCCAAAAGTCAGTTTACAACTTTCTTCTACCAGGATTGCAGTAGCTGCTATAGCTTGAATACATACTGGCCAGCCGTGACTTACTTTATCCAACATTATTGATAAATAAGACACTGGTCTCTTTACTACTCCCCACACCTGATCCAGAACTTCATGAGCTACCCCCTTTTCTACATTCACATACAGATGAAAGGGTTTTGATAGTGAAGGTAAGCTTAAAGCTGGTATTGAGGCTAGTTTTAACTTCCGTTTTTCTAATTTATCATCATCTTCTTTGGTCCATTTTATATCATCTCCCTCTGTAAATTTTTCATACAAAAATTTTACTGCCTGTGTGTATCCTTCAATCCATAATCTACAATATCCTAATAATCCAAGTAGTTTTCTAATTTCCCTCTTTGAAGAGGGAGGGGGAAGGGAGAGAATTCCTGTGATTCGGTCTGGGTTGAGCTTCCGACTGCCCATACTAATCAAGTGTCCAAGATATTTTACCTCTGATTCTAAAAATTGCAGCTTCCCTTTTGATACTCTTAATCCTTTTTCCCCAAGAAAATTCAAGAGTTTTATAGTAGCCTCTCTGACTTCCACTTCAATTTCCCCCGATAGTAAAAGATCATCCACATATTGGATAATTTGTATCCCAGGGGGAGTGGGGAAAGTTTGTAATATCATTTCTAAAGCTTGCCCAAATAAGTTCGGGGACGCTGTGAATCCCTGTGGTAATTTCGTCCATCTTAATTGCTGCTTTCTCCCAGTTTGTGGATCCTCCCATTCAAAGGCAAAGATATCTCGGCTCTCTTGGGCTAATGGGCAAGCCCAAAAGGCATCTTTAAGGTCCACTACACTAAACCACTGATGCTGGGGAGGGACTTTACTTAAAAGAGTATAGGGATTTGGCACCACTGGGTAGCGAGTCCGAGTTCTTTTGTTAACTTCCCTTAAATCTTGTACAAGTCTATAACTCCCATCAGGCTTCTTTACTGGGAGAATAGGGGTATTGTGAGGAGACATACAAGGTTCCAATGTCCCATCCTTTATTAGCCCTTCTATTACTGGCTTCAAACCTTCTCATCCTTCTAAGGATATAGGATACTGACGTACATGTATGGGACATTCTTCTCTCTCAGTTGTAACCCTTATGGGGTCAATATTTAATCCTCCCCTATTTCCTTCCCCAGCCCAAACTTTCTTGTTAATTTTTTCTTCATCCTCTTGGCCTAATTTTAAAACTCTAACTGTCATCTTCCCATCTTCTGGAATAAGCCCTATTCCTAATTTCACTTGTAAATCTCATCCCAATAAGTTGCTACATGCCCCTGGCACTAATAAAACATCCCCCATCCAAAATCTAGTTTCTCCCTCTATTACCACATTTTTAATGACAGGAACTGTGAAACTCTCTCCTTTTGGTCCTGTTACTTTTACGGTATCTTTGCTTACACTATAACCTTTTGGAATATTTAACAGACAGGTTCTTTCTGCCCCTGTGTCAACCACAAATTCCAATTCTTCTTCTTGGAGACCCACTTTTAAAGTTATCACAGGCTCCAGATGGTAGTTGTCCCCTAAAAAATAGAGCCTCTGACATCCCTATTCTTCCTCTGTGCTCATCTCTTTGAAAATTTTCAGATCTTTTACCCTCTTAGGACAATTTTTCCTATCATGTCCTTTGCTCTTACAGTAAAAGCAGACATTCCTGGAATGCTCCTGACACTTGGTTTGTATTGGGGTTTTATTTTTTCCTGTTCCCCTGTCTCTACAACCGCCATATCTAGGAGTAGTGCCTGTGTGTTTTTGATTTTTCTTGTAATTGTTTTCTCGCATGGTGACTGCCATAACTTTTGCTTTTAGTTTAGCTTTTTCTTCATCTCTGCGGACATAAACTTTCTGAGCTTCCTTTAATAAATCCTCTAATGATTTATCATGCCAATCTTCAACTTTTTCTATTTTTTTTCTAATATCTGGTCAGGCATTAGTAACAAAGTTAATCCTTAACAAGGTTTTCCCACATCAGTCTCAGGATCTATTCCGCAGTATTGTTTTATATTTCTCCTAAGTCTGTCTAACCATTCCATTGGAGTTTCTTCTTTCCCCTGCTGTGCTTCAAAAGACCTTTTAGCCTTTTGCCCTCGAGGTGCTGCCCCTTTTATTCCCTTGATTATTAAATTACGATACACATTCATATGTTTTCTCCCCTCCTCATTATTTTGGCCCCAATCAGGAGGTTCAGTTGGCATTTTCTCCTCTCCGGGAGGCCCCTGTGTATTTTCTTTATTCCAGGCTTTTATGCCTGCAATTCTGATAATTTCCCTTTCTTCCTGAGAAGGACCAGTGCCACCCCCGGACACCAGACCAGACCCAACAGTGTCACCCGCCTCCCCTTGTGCATGGACAGTGATTAAGAGACCAGAGGACTTAAAATTAACTCTAAAGAAGACTTGTTAGAGACTGATATACAGTAAGGTGTTAAAAACTGTTTCTGAGTTTAAGTGCCATAGTAAAGGTCTAAGTACTTTGTAATTGTTTAATAAGAATGTGTCCTTTAGCCAAAGGAGTTAACTGAGGAATTATTTTAAATTAGAATATTATTAAGTCTTAGTTTCTAAAGAGTGGGACAATTACCATCAGACATAAGTAAAAGCATACAAATGCCAAAAGAAGTTAACACTCAAAAGCCAAAGACTGTAAGTTGATGCGGGCTTAAGCCCGATCAAAGAAATAGAGGAGGGATTTGTAATGAACAAAGTTCCTGATACTCCCGGCAGGGCCTTCCTAGTTCCCATGGCAACACTGAAACAACTACTAACTCTAGCTGAGTACCGATATTGAAATGTTAATTAGCTAATTGCTCTGTTTGTTTTCTCTAAACTACCTGGAGATAACCAGCCTCCCACCCCCCTATGCTGCCATTCTGGGACTAACATGCAAATAAAAAAAACCCTTGGGATCATGGGAGTGTTTTTAGAGGATAAAGACGCCCCTAAATAAAGAACTAAACACAGCAGAGGGGGCTAGACAAATGCACTAGCTGAGGAAGAGGGGAAACACACCCCTGATCGACTTTTGCCTGTCACCATCACCTAAAAAGATTAGGCTAGAGTAGGCTGTGAGAAGCGGAGAGGAGAGACAGAATTTCCTAGTGCTGCCACAAGGGAAGGAGAGGGGACAGCTGTTGTTCTGGACTTCAGCAACAGACTCTGCATGCCTCCTTCCCTCTCGGCTACCTGGGAAAGCTGCAACAGTGGGGGCGAGCTCCGTGTCAGGCCCCCTGCCCAGCTGATCTTTTCAATAAAGAGCTGAACATAAATAAAGGTGTTAGCACTGTTCATTTCAGTTCTGTTAAAGCATCAATGGCAATAGTAGACAAAGCGAAAATAATAATAGCAGATGCAATAAAAGCAATAAGCCAAGCTATAAATCTGTTTGTTCATTTGGATTCCTATAAAAACAGGTGCTTTAGATACATGATTCCTGATTCTCTTTACCATTCCCATGCAAGATTCACAGGAATCCATATTTCCGCACGCCAATGAAGAGGTAAGAGATAAGTAAAATTCCTTTCAGTTATATTTTCAGGGTTGATGCAGGAGATATACATAGGGTTGATGGCTGTGATGCAATATGATTGATCACAAGATTCAATTGTCGTATTTGTTTTTAATAAAAATGCATAAGGATGTGTTGTGCCTATCATGGTATCAAGAGTCTTGATATGTGGCATTCATCCAATATGTAGATGATACATCAGAATAACTCAAAGCCCACATTCATGGAGGCAGGAAGGGCAGCATTATTCGCCAATGAACTGTATAGCGGGGATTCACCATTGGCATCACAGATCTGTGTGACAGACCCCAACTCCTTCATTCCTCCAGCTAATGCTTCCTGAGCAGGAGCCATTTACATCAAGTCCGGCATTGTTACAGATAAAATGGCCTTGTGGGCTGTTGGGTTAATAGGTGTTGGTGTAAGGAAAGAGTTAAACAGAGAATGACAGCAGCAGCACCAGCAGCAGGTCTCTCTGACACAGCATGTACCTGAGACAGAACTGAACGAACGAGTTTCTACTTCTACGTCAACATAGATGTACACTCTTCATGCTCCTTTACCATGGCTTTGTAGAGAACAGTGGAAAATGTCAAGAGGACAGATTTATTGTAAGACTGTGATCACGTCTGTAAGCTGTAAACAAAAAAAGCTCTTAGGAGTAAAGATATATATATACTGATATTTCTGAATAAACCTTAGATTCACTCAGATTAACTCTCTTTCTGCTGGTGGATCTCGTCTCTTCATGTATCACAGTGGGCTCCATTCTGAAAGTGATACATTAAGGGGGTGTATCTGATGTTGCTCAGGGTTTTCCATCCTGCATGGTGACCATGAAATATACACCGAAGGTGAGAGGGCTTTAAGTTTACATATGGGAATATTATTCAAAGTTGTGGTGGTGTTTATGGGGTTATGTGAGGTGTTAACTCCTGGAATTTCAGTTGCTTATAAGGTTGTTCTCTTGCCAGTATTTTTTATCAAGTGCATGTTCAATGTGGAAGAAGTGCAAGTATTATCATTGTGGGTAGTTAAACATAGGGGATAGGAATCTGCTAGAAATTTTGATTTCCTTCAACTAATAGGCAACCTGTCCCATTAATTAATGACCCATGTGAAAAATGCCAATCACTTGGTTTTCAAAATTTTAAAAGTTTATTAATAATAAAATGGTTATAAAAATAGTAATACAATTAGAGTAATAAAATTTAGAGTTAGGACAATTACAAGACAATAAAAAGCAAAGAATTATGGACGTCTGGATGCTCTCGGGCACTTAAGCCACGACAAGCATGTTTTGTGAACAAAGGAATAACCCTTAAAAACCATACACTGTTGCATATTCATATATACTTCATGGTTATGCATACATCCTATTTAAAATAAGAAATGCTGTCTGGAATATTGTCAGCACCTTCTTCTAATCCCCACGGTGTCTTCGAGTCTGCGCAAGGCTTGAAGAAATTAGCTTCTTCTGATAAGAGAACCATAAATTCCTTTTCTCTGGAAGATTTAGGTGTTCTGGGACTGTTATCTCGAAGCGAGTATCTAATTCCCTTAAAAAAACCCCACATACATAGTTTCTATTTTAACATTATGTTATAACCTAAAACTATATTTAACACACTACTTAAGAGAATTAATACAGCATAACTTTCTAACATTACACATATAATATTCATTTTAATATTTGTGAAAAGCCAATCATAAAATATGCATTTTTCACAACCCAGATGGAGGGAGCCATTCCCCTCCTAGCATTTTAGAGTTGTTATTAGAAATGGGGATTTCCGAGTCCCACCAGGTTACTGGACGAAACAGTGGAGGGTCATAAACATGAGCCAAATAGATTTGCACATTGACACCCATAACAGAAGAGCTAAATAGTAAAACATAAAGCAAAGGTCTTACTTTCAAGTTAGCTGATACAATGGCCATGTAGGCCAAGAACGTATTTGTGGCAGTGGGTTCTGAGACATGGGGGGTTAGAAATTAACTTAGAGCAGTAACTAATTTCGGATTAGGATGTACTGTTTTAACTCTCTCAGTCTGCAACTTGCTGTGCTCATAAAGGCTTGCAGAGATGGACAAAAGAATGCAAGCCTCTGATAAAGAATTCTACCCCAAACAAGGTGAAAAAAATGTGAGCTTCCAAGTTCAAGGGAGATAAGAGGGGGCCCTTCTGACCTTGAAACTAAGAGCAGACCAAAACTGAGGTTGGACTTGCCGGCACTGGGGAAGATGTAGGAACGACTGCCAGAGAGCTCTGCTCAGAAGGAGTGATAAGTTAATGTAAAGCGGGGCTAGGATTGCAAAATTCAATGCATATGCAACAAGTTAAGGGACAAAAGAGGGTCTGAAGTCTCGGGGGGTGGGGGGGGGGGCAGGGGGGTATGAATGCCTTTGTGGAGCTATCCCGCATGTGCCTGGCGCTGAATTAAATGCATGCCTACTTTACAACTTTTACGAGTTGTGGAGATTTTTCTGCGAATCATTTTTCTGATGAGCCAGCCAGGAGAGTCTCTGTCACTCCACAGGGGGAGCCGGGAGATGGACCTCCTAGTGCGCACCCTGCGATCTTCCCTGGAGGAGCTCTATGTCCCGTCTCGGCCCCTGTGGGGGCAGAAAACGACCTGCTGGTGTTGCGGACAAATGGTATGTATCTTTAGAAGGGGCCTTAGCCAAGAAGCTGGTAAGCTGCTCAGACGTCTGAGCGCGTAGCTTAATTGCTGTGTGAGTAAAAGTTTGCTTGCAAGCAGCTGTCGGCTGAGCACAGCCGGTGACAGGGGGGAAGGGTCCACTGGCCAATAGGGTGGCTGGTGAAGAGATTCACTGATCGATTGTGTGACCACTAGTGGCTCTGGGGATGAGTTGAGTGAGTCTGGACCTTATTGCTGCTATTTTTCTCAGTGCTGCTATTTACTGCTTGTATGCTTGTGGTGTCCGGACAGTGTGGTTATGTTAGTGGGTTTTGTAATTGTATGAGTGAGTGGCTTTGTGGGCTCAGTTATATGAAAGAGGGAGCGAGTGAGCGTACCCCCGGTGCGGGGGGGGGAAAGCTCTACCTGCGAGTGATGCGGCCGAGCGGGCCTGGGGTGGTGGCTGGGTTGCGCCGTCTGGGCGGCTGCAGGGGCAGATAGCGTCCTGTGGGGAGGTGGATGGGGAGAAGCAAAGCAAGCGGAGCAAGTGGAGAAGTGTGGGTGAGAACAAGTACTGTGTTTGAATGTGATTTGCGCAGACTGTGCAGATTGTGCATGTTTTAACTGTGCCTAGATGAACTGAGACGATTCCTCTGCCCCAGTGGTTTGGGCTTGATCCCTGGGAGTTTGTGAATCCAGTAAATCACTGGATAGATAGAGGAAATGAATGAGTTGATTTAGAGGGACTTTATCAGACTTCAGCTGGTTATTTAGTTTCTCTAGACTGGCAGCCACCCGCTGTAGACAATTTAGAAATTCACAAAGGAATAAATGGAATAGCCTGCCTTTGCGGGCAATTCCAAGGAGCCTTTGTCACATCGAGAGGCTGGCACCCTGAGTGGGTACTATTACAGTGTGGAGTTTGTGAGAGACGTTGGTATTGCTGTTCCAGTAGGCAGCGGGGCATATGCCCCAAGTGTGTATTGAGGTTTCCTAATTGAGCTGATTTTGAGCCTAAGATCTTAAAGTTTGTGTGTGGAAAATCACATCTGGTACCCATAACCTGGGGTTGTGTGTGGGAGGAAAACTGGGAAAGGACCATGAGGCTTTGTGAAGAGAGGCTTGAGTGGAAGCAAGATAGGACAAGGAGAAGGAGCTAATGGGAAGTAACCAGAGCAAGGAAGTTCCCCAGGCTAGCCATTTGGGGTGTATTTCGACCCATTGGAAAAAAGTCGCTGTTGTGATGGACTAAATAGTTATTTCGTTGTTGTTTTGCACTGGGTGATTGGGAATTTGCACTGAGTAGTTTTTATATTGTACTATGTCACATTGGTATATTCCACACACCTTTCCCTGAAACATGGGGTTAGAACTAGAAGATATTAATCATAGAAATTAGAAGGTATTGAATAGTAATAGGCATATAAAATAATGGATATTGCTTAGGGCCACATCCTTATGTTACGTGAGAATATACCGTATCCTGGCCTATGGGAAAGGAAGAGACTACGTGCAGAGCAGCAAGGAGAGACCTGATAAGGAGAAGGAATGTATATGGAAAACAGGATACAGGGTGTAAAGACAACTGAAAATGGGGCCCCTTATGTTCTGGAAACAGATGGATCCTGGCCCCTGGCTTGGACCGTGGCCAAGGAATCAATGGGCATGTGCAAAGCAGTGGGGTCGAAAAGTCAGCCTGAAGAAGACCATTCTTACTTCATCCCTTTTACGACCCCTGAAGCCTGGGACGACCACCAGAGACAGCTGCGCAGGCGCTGAGGACCGACAAGCTGATTAGCATACAGAGCGGAGAGGGAGGGGAGCCAGGAAATGACCCATGGGGAAACTTAATGCATATGTAACACTCCAGGGGATAAAAGAACACGTGTGTAAGCAAGGGGCACGCATGTATTTGGGGAAATGTCCCACATGTGTCCGGCCGAATAAACATACCTACTTTAAAACTCACTCTGTCTCTGAGTTTTAGAGTCTGGCTCCGCGTGTCATCCCCTGTCCCGCTAAGCCTCAGGTGTGATGGTCTCTCCCTGACCTGCTTCCCCCTCCCCCTCTCCTCACCTGTGTCGCATTGGATGTGGCTTCCCGGTTCCGCCCCACCCATTTTTCCCTGGGCTCAAAACCCCCTGGGACGAGACAGAGACATTCGACCTCTTTTTCCCTCCTGGACGCCACCAAACGCCTCAGCCTCTGTTACCCCCTGTGGTGTCGCCTGCATCTGAGGTGGCTCCTGATAATAAACAGCGCCGGCTCTGCAGCATTTTTTCTTTCCGTGGCAGGTGGCGGTGGCTCCCGGCGGGGGGGGGGGGGGGGGGGCACGGGCAGCGCAGGGAGAAACTGCGGCTTATGCTTTTTTTCTCCTGAGAGCGGCGGAGAACGGCGCGGGTCCGCGGGTCAGCCGGGTGCGGCAGCCACGTGGCTTGGGACAGACCGGCAGCTGTCCCATTTAAAAAACCGCGCAGTTTTGCACGCACATGGTTTTGCTCTTGCCTCAGAGCTGAGGGAGGGGAAACTGCAGACACTTCCCTAGTTTGGCTGTGGACATTGTTGCACCTTCAGTTTCTGTTTGTGCAAGGAAGGTAGATACAAGTGTGCAGAAAGCAAATAACATCAGAAATGGGTACAAACTTTTCTGCAACACAGAGAGGCATTTATATCCAAGTTAGAGATACCCTAAGTAGTGGAAATGTTAGAATTTTCATAGGAGTTCTGAAACAGTTTCTTCGCTGGATATCTTTTAATTTCCCTCAGTTTACCCAGCAAAATGTGAATTCTGTCTCAACCTGGGACAAAATTGGAATGTTGTTAACAGCTATGGTAGAACAGCGAGACAGGACAGTGCCTCAATTTTTCCCTGTGTTCCTTTTGATTTGGAAAGAAGTGCTAAAGAGGAAAGTGAAAGGACAGCCACAACAAGCCTCCTTTTCTGTGGCTTCCCCTACCCCATCTCTCAAATCCTCTGCCCCTGAACTGAGAGGGACGTGCGAGGCACCCCGAGAATCACAGGGTTCCTGACACAGACATTGTTTCCCTGGCCTCCCACCTCCCACTCAGTACCCTGGCTCTGGCAGTTGTGCGTAGGCTGACAGAGCACCTTCCCTGCACCCCTTTAACCCAGTTGCTGCTTCCCCAATCTCATGTTCTGACCCCCTCCCTCCAACCACGTGCTCGGTGGCCCCTCCTGACTACCTTTCTTCTTCCCACAACCCCTTTCGCCCACCTGTCCCCTCCCCCAACGCCTTCTGGTCCCACAACCCCCTCCTTCCCTCAGACACTCCCCCCCTTCCCTTCATGTCTCTGCCCTCCGTGATGTCGTCCTCCAACCCCACTTCTGGTTCCCACGGTTGCTCTGCCCCCCTGCCTGTTGCTGTTTCCCATGCCCCTCCACCCAGGTCCCGAGAGGGTGGGCCAGGGGGAGGGGGTGGGCCCCTGCCCAGTTACAAGGGGGTGGGGTGGGGGGTGGTCCCTTGCCTGATTCCCATGGGGGTGGGGCTGGGATGGGGGTTGGTTCCTTCCCAGCTCCCAAGGTGGTGGGGCCAGGGGAGGGGGTGGTTCCCCTACCAGTCCCCACGAGGGGTGTACCCCCTCTGCCGGGTCCCATGGGGGTGGGGCCAAAAGACAAAACACTGGGGATCAAAACTGGAGGGAGGAAGCAATTCCCTTAGTAGGTCCTGTCCAATAAACTGGTGGTAGAAGCGCCCCCAGAAATTATCAGCTCTTCTCCTACCAAACGAAACGAGAAATGTGCAGAGCCCAATTAGATTTTGGAAGATATAGTGAAATTTTTAGAGGCATGCTAAGCTCTGCTTTCACATCCCTTGAATTTGTCCCAACTGACCTCCTAGATCTTTTCCGGTGCCTGCTTACCCAGACAGAGTTTGATCTATGGGAAAGCTCCTGGAAGAGATCTTTGAGGGGACTCCTAGTGGAACTTAAGCAAGGCACACAGGGTGCCAAAGATTTAGAAGATAATGATATTACTTATGAACATCTATGTGGTGAGGGCGAATGGGCTAGGCCTGAGGACCAAGCTCGGGTGTTATCAAAATTTGTCCTAGATAAGAGCTCAAAGGCTGCAGAAAAGGCCTTTTACCAGTTGCCAACTGTTGATGTTAGGGGTAGTTACCTTAAGATTAAACAGTCTCCTTTGGAGAGTTTTTTGCAGTTTGTTGACTGGCTCCGTGCACAAGTTGAGAGACAAGTACAGGACCCCAAGACACAGGTGGAGATAGTTAAAGAGATGGCGCAGAAAAATGCCAATGAGGTCTGCAGCAGGGTGCTCCTGGGACTGCCTCGCAACCCTCCACCTACACTGGCAGAGATGATCTAAGCGTGTGCTAGGAAGGCAGAACTGTCTGCTGCACAGAAGGTGTGGGCAAGGCCGACAAACTCAGAGACTGTGGCAGCTGTATCTCCAGGAGTGAGGAGGCAACAGATGTCACCGGAGCAGCCCCAACATGTCATCTGCTTCCACTGCAGGAAGCCAGGACATTTTGCCTGAAACTTCCCCCACAACCAGCCACAGAAGAAGGCCATCAAAGAAAAAAACTAGGACACAAGCGTGAGCCCGCCCTGCGCCATGACATAAATGCAACAGGCTTCCCCATGAGGAAAACCTCTCTCAAAAGAGAAAAGGGGGGGAAGGGAGGCAGGGTGCGGGACAACAAGAGAAGTGTTTGCATAGCAGAATCTGGCGGCCTCACAAGCGTTTCAAGCTTGTAACCATCAAAGCTTTTGTTTTCAGGTCTACCCAGTGGACAGTCATTGGAGTGGACCTACCGGAGGACTCACAAGACTTGACAAAAGATTGCATGGGACTGGACAGTGAGTACTTAGTTATTGGGGACACCGCACACACACCTGTGGAGATTGAGGTGGCTCCCATGACCATCAAGGGGGACATACCTCATTCTCCTGGCATGCTGTCCACAGCCACCCTTCTATTTGGCCAAGGGGCAAATCATCGCCCAGGTCATCCCAGTTCCAGCAGAAATCCCAGTAGATGACAAATCACCAGGTGTCTACTGGGCGGAAGTGGTTGGTGAGGACAAACCCATTGTGGGATGCACCCTAATGTGTGGGGCAGACCATCTCCATGTGGAAGGGTTGCTTGACACGGGAGCAGATGTAACAATCATACCTGAAAGGTTGTGGCTGTCACATTGGGATTTGCAACCCGTGGTTGGCAAAATCCAAGATGTAGGAGGAGTTACATTGGCTAAGATCTCAGAAAGTGTCATGCAAATAGAGGGGCCGGATAGAAAATTGGCCAGTGTCTGTCCGTTTGTCAGATTACAAAGCTCCCTTGTGGAGGAGAGACACCATGTCCCAGTGGGGGGTCAAATTGGTCATCCCTAAGACACCCCAGGATTTTTAGAAACAGGCACTGTGGAGCGCCCTGCCTACAAGTTAACATGGCCAGTCTGGGTAAATCAGTGGCCACTCAGCAAGGAAAAGCTGAAGGCGCTCGAGGAGCTCGTAGAGGACCAATTGGCAAAAGGTCACATTGAAGAGACGACCAGCCCTTGGAATTCCACGGTCTTTGTAATAAAAAAGCCAGGGAAAGATAAGTGGTGGCTCCTCCATGATTTACGAGAAATAAACAAGGTAATTGAGGACATGGGGTCACTCCAACCAGGGATGCCCCCCCAACAATGCTTCCCCAAAATTGGCAATTGGCTGTCCTGGACATCAAGGACTGTTTTTTCCATATTCCCCTACACCCGGAAGATGCACCACGGTTTGCCTTCTTGGCTCCTACCATCAATTGAGAAGCCCCAATGAAGTGCTACCACTGGGGAGTATTGCCTCAGGGCATGAAATGCAGTCCTTTCATCTGCCAGTGGTACATGGCTTCATTGCTGTCCCTGGCGCGTGTCCAGAAGAGGGAGGCAATCATCCTACACTACATGGATGATGTGCTTATGTCTGCCCCCGATAACACAATACTCCAAGACACATTTGACCTAGTGGTTAAAATTTTAACCTCTGCTGGATTCCAACTGCAGGAAGACAAGGTTCAGAGGATGCCACCTTGGAAGTACCTGGGTTTGGAGATCACTGCACGGACCATTGTTCCACAGAAATTGGAAATCAAGAGTGATCCCAAAACACTAGCAGATCTCCATTCCCTGTGTGAGCCTTTGAACTGGGTCAGGTCCTGGCTAGGCCTCACTAATGAAGATCTAGGTCCCCTTCTCAATTTATTGAAAGGGGAAGGAGAGCTAGCTTCTCCCAGGGACCTGACCCCAGAGGCAAAAACTGCCATCCAAAAGGTGCAAAAGGCATTGGCCGAGAGGCAGGCTCATCGTTACCAGCCTGAGCTGCCTTTCAAATTCATTGTCTTGGGAAAATTACCACACTTACACGGTCTGATATTCCAATGGATTGAAGGGCAGAAGGATCCACTTTTAATCATAGAGTGGGTTTTCCTGTCCCACCAGCGATCCAAAACCATCACACAGCCACAGGAGCTGATAGCTCAGCTGATCCGGAAGGCCAGGGTAAGATTGCGTGAGCTGGCTGGTTGTGACTTTCAGTGTATTCACCTCCTGGTCATACTTTCTAAGGAGGGAAGGAACTCTCCCGAGAGGTTGACCAAAGAGATGTTGGAGCACCTGCTCCAGAGCAATGCCAGCCTCCAGCTATCTCTGGACAGCTACAGGGGACAGGTATCTGTCCATGCCCCATCACACAAGCGGTTTAATGAGGAATTCTACCTCATTCCTCATGAGAAAAGGAGCCGTAGGCCACTCAAGGCACTTACAGTGTTCACTGATGTGTCCAGGGCATCCCACAAGTCGGTGGTGACTTGGAGAAATCCCCAGACTCAGCATTGGGAAGCTGATGTTGAGTTTGTGGAGGGGTTACCCCAGATCGCGAAACTGGCTGCAGTCGTGAGAGCCTTTGAGACGTTCTCGGAGCCAATTAATTTGGTCACCGATTCAGCCTATGTGGCAGGAGTAGTGTCCAGGGTGGAGCAGGCAGTTCTCAAAGACATCAAGAATGAGCATGTCTCCAGGTTGGTCTCAAAACTAATTTATTTAGTTTCACATCGGGAGCATCCATTCTATGTGATGCACATGAGGTCACATACCGATTTGCCAGGCAAAATCACAGAAGGTAATCGCAAAGCAGATTCCCTTGCCGCCCCAGCAGAAATGGTACACCTTCCGGACGTTTTCCAACAAGCAAAACTAAGTAACTAGCAATACCATCAGAATGTGCCAGGTCTGGTCCGTCAGTTCCAACTCATGGAGTCAAGGCTCGAGCCATTGTGGCCACCTGTCCCAACTGCCAGCTCCAGGCCATGACATCAATGGGCATGGGGGTTAACCCCCGGGGCATTGGCAGCTGCGAAGCGTGGCAAACAGACATAACACACATTCCCAGTTTTGGTCACCTGAAATATGTACATGTAAGCATAGACACATATTTGGGCGCAGTTTATGCCTCTGCCCATGCAGGAGAAAGGGCTGTGCATGCCAAACAACACCTGGTGCAAGCCTTTTCAGTGTTGGGGATCCCTGGGGACATTAAGACCCACAATGGCCCAGTGTACGCCTCCAAGGAGATCCAGGAGTTTGTCCAGCAGTGGAGAGTGGAGCATAAGACAGGCATTCCCCACTCCCTCACAGGTCAAGCGGTGATTGAGTGTGCCCACCATACGCTCAAGCAAGTCCTGGCTAGGCAAAGCAGTTCAACAGCATGGATGTCACCACAGCAAAAGCTCTGCAAAGCCCTGTTCACCATTAACTTTCTAAATTGTTCATTTGAAAATAAGAGTCCTCCGGTAGTGCATCATTTTAACAGCAATAATCAGTTTAAATTGTCACAGCGTCCACCAGTCCTCATTAGGGACCCAGAAACTTGGGAAACCAAGGGTCCTTATGAGCTCATTACCTGGGGGCGTTGCTACATGTGCGTGTCCATCCCCACAAGCCTGCAATGGATACCCCAAAAGTGGGTAAAACCTTTAGTCCCCAAAAATCCAACTCCAGCAGATGGGCATGAGAAGCAAGCAGCCATTGCCTCAAAAAGAAGACTATGCCAAGAAGAGGAAGAAGAATATTGAGAGATCTGGTTAGGTTCCAACAGTACCCTAACCTTTAATGTGCTTTAAAATGTTTGCTTTTTCCTTTTTAGAAAAGAAAATGACCTCCCACCTAACCTCACAATGAGCCCTGCCCGAGTTGTCATCCTGTTACCACTGAGCAATCTGACAGCTGTGTGGATCGTCCCTCAGCAACGTCAGAACATCTGGGTGACCCTGGCACAGACGCTTCAACAAGAAAATATATGCCTGTCCACTGCAGCAGCGAGAGACCCTATGTCCACCTGCCTGGTGGGGATTCCGTTGCAAGCTGGAGAGTTTCCAGCCAGGTTTGACACACCTATGCCTGAACCAAGTCCCAAATCACATCACACACAACCAGACAATACCCGCCAGCGGCGGGCTGTAGTGGTTCGGAACCCCATAGAAGAGTGGCTGCCAAAGTCACCCAGACCAGCTCAGAAGCCCCAAGAGTTAGAGCTGTTGGGCTCCTCCCCAGCACCATACTGCATACACTTTGTCTTTACCCCACGTTCCAACAATAAACCTTTTAACAACATACTACAATACCGAGAAGAGTTCACTGCCAAAAGGTGGTGTCATGTTTTAAGCTGTGTCACAGCAGATAACCCATACCATTCACATCCCAAAAGCCTCCCTAAAGGTTTGTTTTTAATCTGTGGGGATCGGGCACCGGCAGGAATCCCTTCTCGGCTTTTAGGAGGGCCATGTACCATCGGGCGGCTGTCCCTGTTAACACCCAACCAAACCATGATTGGCGTGTGTACTCGAAAGAACAATTCAGTCAGCAAAATTCAAAAGAGAAGCGTTGACAATTTGGACCCAAACTGTGATTCAGAAATTTTTCATTGGGCCAAACCAAAGCAAATCACTATATCCCTGTCTTCTCCATGGGTCGCAGCAGCCAAAGCTCTAGGTGAATTGGGCCACCTAGAGTGCTGGGTGGTCAAACAGGCAAATTTGACATCCACGGCCATCAGTTCCCTCCTAGAGGACGAGGAGATTACCAGGCAGGCCACACTCCAAAATTGTGCGGCCATAGACTTTCTCCTCCTGCTGCATGGACATGAGTGCCAGGAGTTTGAAGGACTTTGCTGCTTGAACTTAACATCGAAAGCACCCAACGTCCACGCAGCTCTCTTAGAAGTGAAAAGCCTGATCAGACAAGTAAAGCAGGAATCCGAGGACTAGTTCAGCAGACTGTTCAAGGACTGGGGACTCTCAGGGTGGTGGGCTTCAATAGTTTAGAAAATTCTGTTGTTTTCATTGTTCTTTTTCTAATCACGTTAGCATTCGGAATTCTACGTCACATACTTTTAAAAGCTATCCATGATTTAATCTCCACTACCTCAAAAGTCAACCCCACAGAGTTTGTGGGCCTAAAGCAAACTGACAGGCCCACAAATCATGAGTGGTGGACAGATTCATAATCTGTATCAGAATAAGCCACCACTTTTCTTTTAATTTTATTTAACAGAAAAGCGGGAGATGTTGTGATGCACTAAATAGTTATTTCGTTGTTGTTTTGCACTGGGTGATTGGGAACTTGCACTGAGTAGTTTTTATATTGCACTATGTCACATTGGTCTATTCCACACACCTTTCCCTTCCCCCCCAAGCCTCTGGTGTGATGGTCTCTCCCTGACCTGCTCCCCCCTCCCCCTCTCCTCACCTGTGTCGCATTGGATGTGGCTTCCCGGTTCCGCCCCACCCATTTTTCCCTGGGCTCAAAACCCCCTGGGACGAGACAGAGACATTCGACCTCTTTTTCCCTCCTGGACGCCACCAAACGCCTCAGCCTCTGTTACCCCCTGTGGTGTTGCCTGGATCTGAGGTGGCTCCTGATAATAAACAGGATTTAGTCCCGAGGAGAAGAGCGCCTTTTGTCTTTTATCTGTGTCCATGTAGAATTCCCACCCCGTGCTCAGAAGGGACCAAAGGGAATTCCTACAAGTTGCCAGTAGGGAAGGCTCGGAAAATAAAAAAGACCTAATCCAATCTTGCATGCGGTGGTGGCCATTATACAGGTTAGAAGATGGAGCAAAGTGGCCACCTGCTGGAACTTTACATTATAACACCTTATTGCAGTTAATGCTGTTTTTAAGACAAGAAGGAAAGTGGGATGAGGTTTCTTTTGCCAATATGTTTTTCTCCTTATGAAATCATCCAGAATGGCAGAGGGACTGTGGGCTCAGAGCTCTGTCTGACCCACTGGTGTTAGCCCTTGAAAGGGAAAACAAAGCAAAGAGAGGGCAAATTAAGCTATGTTGCTCAGCATGCAGTGTAGGACAGCAATGTACAAAATCAGATGAGGTCTATCATGCTGTGGCTTAAGAACAAGATAAGATAGACTTGTTGAAAGCTCCTCCTAGGAGACAGGAGGATGAGGATAATGATGAGGTGGACTTTCTTAAAACAGACGAGGACGCAGGCTTGGAAGGCACATCCACTCAAACCCATTCCCCTCCTGGCAGTCCAATTTCATCCAGAACCAGGAGGCAAGCAGTGTTGCAGGCCCCTCTGTGAGAGGCAGTGTGGATGTGACAGCCTGGTCAGAGAGTGAGAAAACCAGATACGTTTTCTCACGGACAGCTTGTGAGACTCTAGGAATTGTAGAGAAACGATGATAGCTGCAGGTGGTGTTTTTCCTACTCTCTGTTTTCCTGTTTTTCTCCAAGATTGTTTATAAGAAAGGTGTTTTTGTTAATTAGCCAATCAGGTGAAATGTATTGATTAATTGACCAATGTGGTCTGTATTGAAACAGTCTATAAAGAGAGAGATTTTTGAAGTAAAACTCACACTGTGTTAACCAGACTTCTGGTGGGTCTGTGTCATTTCTTACTCAATAGCGACAAGGCAGTGGGACCATGTCACAATCCACTCGTGCAGGGTGTTGTGATGGTTTGTTAACCGATCCCAAAAGTGCAAAAAGGCAAACAGCAGGGGACCATCAGTTTAATCACAACAAATGCACCTTTATTTAGGTACCAACAGCAAATGCAATAGAGGGGACAGAAAAGGGAAATAAAGAATAGAGAGAAAAGAGGGGAAGGGGAATATAGCTACCACCATCCAAGACGAGATCCTCAATGGTCCAGCCACATAGATTCGCCATTGTCCATGGGGGTGCACCAAAGTCTTCCCAAAAGGTTACAGTTTATATAGTCTTTATCCAAAGTGAGTGGCATCTGGCCAGAAGGTGGGCAAGACTGATGGGCCATTGTGTAGGGCCCCTTGGTCTGTGAAGCAGGTGCAGGCATGCAGGTACAAACCACCACTTGTCATAACCTGTTCGAACGCAACATTCTGTAGAAGCACAGCAAGTGCACTTGCTAACAGTCACTTGGCAAGCATCCACATCCACCTTGGCCAGGCCAGAACTTCTGTCAGGGGTCTTCAGGGTCCTTGCGATGGTTGTGAGGCAAATGCAGGAAACTTCAGACCGCTTCTCACAGACCAGAAGGAGGGAGATTAATGATTAATGTACCATTCTCCACCCTTGATCAAGAGTCATGGGAAAGGATTGCTAAAAGTTATCGCACTGATCCAGTACTTACTGCCAAATGTTTACAAAATGTTATCTTACAACACAACCCAGATTGGGGAGACATCCAGTTACTACTGGATGCTTTCACAGAAACAAAAAAGCAGCTGATCTTGAAAACAGCAGGGACTTTGACAGAGGATCACTGTAAAAGCCAGTGACTGGATATAAGAGAATTTTTCCCTCTCCAAGACCCAAAATGGGTTCCAAATATATCAGCAGAATTAAAGAAATTATCAGATTATCAAGACTGGATAGCAACAGGAGTTTGAAAGAGCTATTCCAAAGACCATAAATTGGTCTGCCTTATATTCTATTAAGCAGGGGCCTTCTGAGACTCTGTCTGTGTTTCTAGAGCATCTGAGGGATGCTATGTGTCACCATATATCATTAGACCCAGGGTCTGAGATAGGAATTAATCAGTTAGTTAATTCATTTTTGGGACAGTCTACTAGAGATATCAGGTGTAAACTTCAGAAAATCTGGGGCCGGAAGGGAAAAACCTTGAGGTCTTGCTAGAAGAGGCATGGAGAATATTTAGTAATCGGGAAGAAAGATACAAACAAGGAATGAAAAAGCTAGTGGCAGTGGTACAGGAGGAAAAACAAGAGAAACGCAGGCAGGGTCCACCTTGGTTGGGTAGAAACCAATGTGCCATTTCTAGAAGAACCAGTCACTGGAAAAACCAATGACTGGAGCGGAGACGAGGTGACTGTCAGGAGAAGGGGATGATGATTGTGCATGTGAAAGATGACTGAGGAGGACCGGGGGATTCCACCCCAGCGGATTCTCCGGTTATAACAATGAGGCTGGGGAAAGAGGGGGAAAAGGTGAAATTTTTAGTTGATACAGGGACCACTTATTCAGTTTTAAATAAAGCATTAGTGCCTGTGGGGAATGATTATGTTGTAGTGCAGGGAGCAATTGGCCAATCTGAGAAGTCATATTTTTGCAAACCTTTAAAGTATAAGCTTGGAAAACAATGGGGTATTCACACATTTTTATACATGCCCAATTTGCCAAAGGCAATTTTAGGGAGAGACTTATTGGAACAATTACAAGCAACCATTACATTCAAAAATTGGGAGGCTACTCTGAAGGTCAATGATCAAAAGTACATAGAGGTATTAAGTTTAATATTAATGACCATTGAACTTAAGGAGGAAATTAGTGAAGAGATATTAAACCAGAGATTTCCTGGAGTATGGGCCTCCAACGTACCAGGGAGGGCGGAAAATGCCCCTTCCATAGTAATCAAACTGACACAGAACTGCTCCAGGAGGGTCTCCCCTGCCAGGGGAGCCCCCAGGGAGTTGCCCAACTTGGGGCCCGTGAACTCACAAATCTGATTTCAATACTCCTGTTTTACCTGTTTGGAAACCTGATGGGTCATATCAAGTAGTACAGGATTTGAGGGCTGTCAATAAGATAACAGAAGATTTATATCCCGTGGTAGCCAATCTATATGCTTTACTAACATGCTTAACACCCAAGCTAACTTAGTTTACCATTCTAGATCTGAAAGATGCCTTCTTTTGCCTCCCTATTCAGAAAGCCAGATAGAAAACTTTTGCATTTGAATGGGAAAGCCCTAAAACTCAGATCTTATGGATGGTGTTGCTTCAAGGCTTTAAAAATTCTCCCACTCTATTTGGAGAACAACTTGCAAAAGACCTGGAGTCTTGGCAAGCTCCACCGGAAGAAGGAAGGCTATTACAGTACGTGGATAATCTCCTAATAGCCACTCAGATGAGGGAAGCATGTGTGGCCTGGACAGTAAGCCTTTTAAATTTCCTAGGACTCCAAGAATATAAAGTATCAAAGAAAAAGGCACAGGCAGTGAAACACAAAGTAATCTACCTGGGATACGAGGTTAGTGCTGGACAACAGACTTTAGGGCAAGCTTGCAAGGAAGTGATATGCCAAACCCCGAAACCTCAGACAATAAAGGAACTGTGAACCTTTTTAAGAATGGCAGGGTGGTGCCGACTGTGGGTTTATAACTATGGGCTGCTCATAAAATCCCTATATGCTCTTATTACTAATGGAAATAGAGATCTCCAGTGGACAAAGGAGGCCATGCAGGCCTTTCATCAGCTAAAGAATGCCCTCATGTCAGCTCCAGCTTCGGGACTTCCAGATGTGAGTAAACCATTCTTTCTATTTTCCCATGAGAAATGGGGGATTGCCTTGGGAATCCTGACCCAGGACTTTGGTCCATATTGAAGGGCAGTTTGCTGCTTTTCCAAGCAACTAGATGCAATGACCAAAGGATGGCCAGGTTGCCTCAGAGCTGTGGCAGCAGTTGTACTAAATATCCAAGAAGCATGCAAGTTTACCCTGGGACAAAGATCAAGGGAGAGAGGAGTCTCTCTTGCACCACAGACTCCCCCAGGAAACACAATCGCTACCCTTGTGTTTCCATGTCACACATGGCAACCGCCCGGAGAAAATCTGCCAGTGTGTCACTCTCCTTTCCATGTCACAGTGCTCTCACCACTGTGCATGGACAGACTGCTCATAGGGCTCCTTTAAGGATGCTTTGCCAAGGACCAAAAGAGACAACAGTTCAGCCTCTAATCTTGGGACCACAGTCCTCCTCCATTTCCTTCCTCCCCTGGGGCCGAGGGTCTCAAGAACAGAGATCATCTTCTTTCTGAAGACAGAGGGCATCACCACACCCTCTTCTTCCTGAAGACAGAGGGCATCACCACACCCTCCTCAGCTTTCCTCTGTTCTCTCCATTCCTCTGTTGGTAGCCACTGAAACAGGTCTCTTGGCCCACCACTGCATCCCCACAAAATGCAGTCTCTGTTGCAGGATAATTTGGTTCAGTCTATGGCTAACAAGAAAAGTCCAGCCACAAGCCACTCCATCATCTCCTTCCACCCAAAAATTTCCTCTTCCAACATCTCAGATCCCAGACTGTCTCTCTTCTACTTCAAATTGAGGAGGAGTAATATTTTACAAAGCCTTCATTTCCCAGGAAAGGGTTAAAAGTTCAGACTCCCCGGACAGCTGAAATCTCTGCCCAGAACTTAACTCCCAAGGCTGGGCACCTTCTCCTCCTTCTCCTTCTCTTCTGCCGGCAAATTCTAGGTGCCGTCAGGCCCTCTGTCTCTTCCCTCGGGGGGGGGGTGGGGGGAAACAAAGACATCTCCGTTTCTCTCCACCCTTCCATCTAGAGGAGCTGGCCCGGTTCCAGTCTTTCAGCCCCCTGGGCCTATCTCCCTCAGGCCGCATGGCTTCCCCTCCCCCACCCAGCCTGTGGCTGGGCAGGGGACAGTCTGCACTCTCCCACGACCGGAACCAAAGAGAGACAGTTCCCCTGGGAGTTCTTGCTTATAACCCCCTGTGTTCTCAGAGACGTGTCCATACCTTCAGTAGTCACTCCAGGTGCCAATATTCAAACCTGACCACTGATTGGTTTGACCCAACTTCCTGAAAAAAAATTCACTTCTGTGTCAAACCACAACACAGACCTTAATAATTGGAAGTTGATTGTTGCACTGCATGTTTTTGATTGTAATTTGGTCCTTGTGGTCAGTTTTATAACCCCCCCCCCCCAATTTTGTATTGTTATGGCATATTTTATTACCAATGGATTGTTCCTTTCCCCCGTGTTGTTGGTTTTGCCCTTGTTGTCCATCTCCCCAAAGACCTGCCCTTTTGCTCCCTGTTCCTCCTCCCATTGAATGTCAATCCTTTCCCATGCCTGCCCCTTTCTCTAGAAATTTCCCTATCAATTTTGTACCCTTCACGGCCCCATTGGTTTGTTTAAGTTGTTCTCCTCCCCTGTAATCCCCTATTGGTTTAAACATTGTATCCCCCGCCTTGTGTTCCACCCCTAGTTTCTCCCAATTGGTTAAAGATTGCAACCTCCCCTGGGACCTCCCCCGTATATAAGTTGATGCATGCCTTTGTTCAGTGCCTTACTGTCCCTGACCCTCCTGGGAATAGACACCTTTGGAAAACATACAGAAGACCTCCCCCTGTTCCTTGTCCCTACCCTCGATGCAGTCCACCCATGCCGTAGAGCAGCTGTGCCTTACAGCCACACCCTGGATTCAACAGCTTTCTGGGGGTGGCCCACTGCGGCCAATGGTGTTGGGAGCTAGTCAGGCCAAAGAAATCCGGCACTGCAGCAGTTGATGGCTGGCACCTACCCTCTAATACTAAAAAAAAAAAAAAAAAGCAACCCAGGAAAAAAAAAAAGAACGTTGCAATTATAGAAGGAATTTCCAAAGAATGGTGCCCCCAGGGAAAGGAAGGAGACAAGGGTGGGGACAACCTACCTCAAATTCCCCTGAAAGACTTGGTATTAATAAGTGTGCATATTGTAAAAAAGACGGGCATTGGAAAAGGGACGATCCACAGTTGCAACATAAACGCTTCCCTCTTATGGCCCTCTCTCAGCTTAGATGGGGAATAAGGAGGTAAATTACAAGGTAGAATTTTTCATAAATACAGGAGCTAGTTACTCTGCGGTAAATACAGTAAGAGGAAACTTGAGTAATGATTCTATAATAATCGTTGACTCAACAGGGAATTGCAAAACCTGGCCATTTTTCAAGCCCATTGATTTTAAATTAGGAAAACAATGTATGACTTGCCAGTTTTTGTATCCACCCAATTCACCAAAGTCTCTCCTTGGGAGAGATTTATTGGAAAAACTAAATACTGAAATTAAATTTTAAAATGGCAAAATACAGATTATTCCAGAATCTAATTATGTGAAAGCCTCTATTTTTGCACTACAGTCTTCGAAATCAGACATGATCCATCTGCCAGTATCACTTGAGGATGCAGTGATTCCAATAGTCTGGGCTGGAGAGGTGCCTGGGCGATCCAAAAGAGCAGAGACTGTAAGAATTAAATTGAAGCCTAGAGTGGGACCAGTAAAGCAAAAGCAATACACTTTGAAAATACAAAGTCATAAGGGGTTGTAGTGGTTTTGGTTTGCTAATATGAGATTTCCCAGCTAATGCACCAATTAATGTCATGGGTTTCAGAGCTGGCCGAATGTCAGTGCACTCACTAGAATATACTTACTCATTTCTTGCTGTGAGATAGGATTAGGAGAAAGGCAAAGTAGGCTCAAAACTTTAAAAGGGTATAAAGAAAAGTTTATTAATAGTAACTAAAAAAATAATAAGAATCAGAATAAAACTTTTAGAACACTTCTCCTTCCCCCTACAACCTTTTCTTTCTCACTAACAACATACAGAAACAATTCAGTCAGTTTATTACTTCTAGAATAGTCTTCTTTCAGTTCACTTAGGATGCAGATGGTCACGTGACCCCAGCCGGGCTCAGTAACATGTGGCTGGAGCTAGGATCTCAGTAGACAAGGCAGAACTCAGCAGCCAGCATGCCGGGCTCCTGCCCAGTGGTTGCAGATGTGAAAAATGCATATTAAATGATTGGCTCTTCGCAAATATTAAATGGAATACTATATGTATTATGGAGGGTTATTTTGTAATACCATATTAATCCTTTTTATGTAGTGTGTTAAATATAGTTTTAGGTTACAACATAATGTTAAAATAGAAACTTTGTGATTTAAGATATTTTTTACTAGCTCAAGAAAGGGATAAGATAATCCAACTCTTCGCACAGAGATAACAGCAACAGGAGACATAAAGAGCTACTGCCTCCTTATTGGAAAAGACAAACACTCTTCCACCTTCTCTCCGTCTTTATGGAACCACCAGGATTAAGGGGAAGAAGTTGACAAAAACCATAAAAATTCTTAATTTGCAAGGAATTTATGCATCATGTATGAGATGTATGAATATGCAACAGGCTATTGCCTTTAAGGGTTATTCCTTTGTTCACAAGGCATGTTTTTGGCAGCTTATTGCCCAAAAACATCCGGACATCCGTAATTCTTTGCTTTTTATTGTCTCGTAGTGTCCTAATCCTAATTGTCCAAATTTTTATTACTCTAAATTTATTACTATTTTTATAACTATTTTATTACTAATAAACTTTTAAAATTTTAAAAAACAATTGATTGGCATTTTTCACACAGACGAACCCCAACGGTGGCAGAATCTTGGCTGAGCCGGCCCAGCCCCGGCTGCTCCTAGGGCTCGGTGGACCTGGCTCAGCCTGGGCTGGCAGCAGGGGCAGGGTTTAGTAGTAGTAAGAGGTTAGCCCAGCCTCGGCCCTGCGGCTTCCCCTCCCCCTGCCTGGTAGTTTATAGGGCCCAGCAGCCTCCCTGGGAAGGGGCCCAGCCCGTGGCAGGGGCTGCCCAGCCTGGCCCAGCTGAGATGGGTTCCGGGCCACCTGTGTTACCTCTTTGCCGGCCAGAAGGAAAAGAGACCCTCCTGGGCTTTTTTACTCTTCAACATGTGTGTTTACAGAGGGGTATCAACTTTCTCAGTGGTTTAATAGATTGTCAGTTCTCAAAGCTAATTACTGTTAGTTTTTTTGTCAGACATGGAGGAAACTGCTAACAGCTTCTCTTAAAACATCACTTCTGTGATGCAAAACCAGGACAGGGGTTATTACTATTATTGTGGAAAAAATATAAAACCCATCTATTGAAGGAATGCGAATCCAAATTTAATACCCCTGTTTCACCAGTTAGAAAAGCAAATGGAAAGGATTACCAGCTGGTACAGGACCTTAGAGCCATAAATAAGATAATAGAAGATATACCCCCAGTAGTAGCAAATCCTTATACCTTGCTAAAAACCTTGATTGAAAATTTAAAATGGTTTACAGAATTAGATTTGAAAGATGCTTTTTTCTGTATCCTTTTTAATACTGAAAGTCAAGAGCATGTTGCTTTTGAATGGGAAAATCCAAATACAGGGAGAAGAACCCAACTGATTTGGACAATTCCACTGCAGGGGTTTAAAAATAGCCCCACTATATTCAGAAATCAACTGGCAAAATAACTGAGATGGAAAAATCAGACCCCTTTTGGAGTCTTATTACAGTATGTAGATGACATTCTGATAGCCACTGAAACTAAACAGCAATGTTGGGATCAGACTGTGGCATTGTTGAATTTTCTGGGACTGAGTGGATATACGATATCCAAAGACAAAGTACAAATAGTCTAGACCACAGTAACTTGCTTGGGATTTGAAATCCTCTAAGGACGAAGGAGGCTGTAACAGGAACGAAAAGAAGCATTTTGCCAACTCCCATAGCCACGAATGGTAAGAGAGTTGTGTGCATTTCTCAGGATAGTTGGATGGTGTTACCTGTGCATCAGCAATTATGGGCTGCTGGTAAAGCCACTGTATGAGCTCTTGAAGATGGCTCAGAAGGACTTTATAGTCTGGACTGATGATTCACAGGCTGCCTTTTCACAACTCAAGCGAGCCTTTATGTGGGCCCCTGCTTTGGGGCTCCCAGACCCCATGCGCCTGTTTGAACTATTTACCTATGAAAGACAAAACAGCACTGGAAGTGCTGTCACCATTCCTCAGGGACCAGAGGAGGGCCGTGGCCTACTTTTCAAAGCAACTTGATAATGTCAGCCAGGGCTGGCCTAGGTGTCTGAGGGCAGTAGCAGCTACTGTTCTCTTGATCCAGGAAGCTCAAAACCTGACTTTGGGACAAAGCATTGTCATTTATCTACCACATATGGTACAGTCAGTACTCAAGCAAAAAGGGAGCCACTGGCTATCTCTTAGCCAGATGCTAAAATATCAGGTAGTCTTGCTGGAGCAAGACAATGTGACACTCAAAACAACTTCTGTCATTAACCCTGCTATGTTCTTATCTGCCCAACAAGTAGAAGGAACCCCAGTGCATGATTGCTTACAGACTATAGAAGAAATGTATTCCAGCAGACCTGACTTAGGAGATAGCCCCTTGGAAAGACCTGAATGGGAATTGTTTACCAATGGGAGCAGCTTTGTCCAAAATGGAAAGCGACTCTCTGGATACACAGTGACTACACACCATGAGGTAATCGAATTGGAGGCACTCCCCTCTGATGTTTTAGCCTAGAAAGCAGAACTAATCACACTCACTTGAGCCTTGGAATTGAGTAAAGGAAAATGAATTAACATTTGGACTGATTCAAAATATGCCTTTGGAGTGGTACATTCACGTGGGGCCACCTGGAAAGAAAGAGGCCTTTTGACATCTTGTCTCAGTTTAGAAACAAATTTTAGCAGAAAACGGCCTGAAATTAGTGTTTCCTCTTGAGAGAAAGGGCTTCAAGAACTCCCTTTTCTTCTACCAATGAGAGAAATAGATACTAACAGGTGAAAGTGGAAAAAATCCCGTTTATTAAAAAAAAAAATAAAAAAATAAGGGCACCCATAAGGCACAGAAAAAGAAAGAAAAAATTGAATAAATGCTAGATATTGAAATTGAAACTGTGGAACCTTAAACACACCCCCCCCCCCCCCACCTGAAACCCAATAACAGCCTTCTCTTGGCTGCAAACACTTTCACCTTTGGTGTAGTTACGGTTGCATTCGGCAGGGGCACTGGTGGCTCCCCAGCTGGGCAGGGCGGGTGTGATGATTCACCTGCAGCTGCAGGGGTGCTGGGGCACGATTCCAGCCATCTCGCTCTCACATGGACAATGGCAGATGCAGCCGATAGAAAGGGATGGAGAAGGGGTTTCCTTTACGAGCGCTCAGGGCAGCCAATCCCAACGCCGCTTCTAGATAGCAAAAGCAGCTGGAGCAGGAACCTCAGGAGAAGCAAGCTGTAACAGCAGGACCTCCTGGCAGGCGGAGGATGAAAAGCTACAGTATATCATAAACCCAGATCAATGGTGGAGGAACAGTGGGGGTTGGGCAGCAGCAGCCTGGCTCCCAAACACAGTAGGGGAATGAAGCAATACGCAGAATAAATAGACTCCACAACTCGATGCAGTTATGAAGTGGGTATGTATTGTCAGCGCCCGGCACAAGCGAGATAGCTCTCATGAAAACCTGTGCCCCGAGCCCTGGTCTGAGCCACATCTTTATTCACAAAGATGTTCCATATATATTACATTGCATCACCTGTTCATGCATATTCAACCCCTGGCCCAGCCTGTAATTAGACCCATGCCCTTCTGAGCATGCGTTGTTCACAGTGGTGGTTGTACGGAGGTCTTTCGGTGGTCTTTGAGACTGAAGGTCATGGTCTTCCTCATGATTGAACTTTTTGAACTTTTCTCCTTTGTGCGTGTGCTTTGGTCCCTTGGTGCTTATCTGAGTATGTCTGTTGATTTTGATCAGCTTGGAGACAGAGGAGTTCCTTTATCTAGGTTTCTTGCATTCCTTGATCTTCTCCCGGTATTGTTCTTTATCACAAGAAGCTTCAGAAATTTGCATTTTCCTATGCCCTTTGTACCATGGCAGAGGTTTCTTAAGTAAAAGGTTAAAATTCAACACACAATTCTACAAGCTAAAATTTAAATGCTTAATTCATATTGTGAACCCCCAAAACCTCCATTTCAGTCCCACCTTTTCTTAAAATATAGTAAATTCTTTTACTACAGGGGCCCTGATCTAAATTCTGACCTACTATCATGACAATTCCCCTTCAGCAGGATTCCATGAGTTCTAGAGAGTGAAGTCAAAATGGCCACGCGTTGCAACATCCTCCAATTCCACATGAGTGTTAAAATAGACATCATTGAACTTATAGTAACTAAAATTAATAAAATTATAATGGGGTGACATAAAGTATTCATGATCCCAACTGTGGTTGGTGACCATCCACATAGTGCATCCCACCAGTTATGACTTGTGTCTTGTTTTACTCTTTGCAGGACTCTGTTTATTTCTGTTACGTCGTGACGGACAGTTACTAGAGTTCTCTGCCCATTCTTTTGAATATCTTTTACAATTTTGATTAGATCCTGATTTTTCATTAATTGTTTTACTAGGGTTAAATTAATTCCAATGGGTGTGGGTGGTAACTCATTGTATGTTGTGTAGTTTGATCTTATTAACTGGTGGGATACGACTGGTGCTGAATATACAAAGTCACACCCAGTAACCTTAATAAAGTTGCAAATACAAAAATTTGAATGATTTTTAACAGATAAGGGTACCTTGCTCTTATCAATTTCTATGTAATCGCATACAGTTCCTAAATACACACAGCCATCACCTATATACACTAGTACAGTCCGTTGGTTGGTATCCGGTTGGATCTTGAAGTAGCAGATGCCTTGGTCAGTGTCAAGACGTATATCCTGAGCACTAATCTAATTACTCTCAGAGACTAATCCCCGTTGTTCTTGAGCAATGCAAGGCTCCAAGTTTACAGTTTGCCATTTCCCCTGGATTTTCCAGGCCCATACCCTATGTTGTGAGGGGTATAATACCAACTCCTGGTGACTTAACCCTAAAGCGGCAATGGGGTGAATAGCGTGAACTGTGGCATTCCATATAGTGAGCATGAAGGCAATAGCTGTGTTAGTGGTGGAATTATACGTCAAGTTTACCGTGGTCCACCAAGACTGGAAATGTCTCTCAAAGTCTGTAGCATTGTCCCAGACAACCTTTTGCACTTCAGGTGGGAACACCCCTTCACCTCCTTCTCTTATGATTAAAGCAGCTGTTGACTGTACCCATAATTGTGTGTGTATACAGCTAAGGGCTAAAGATATGTTATCCTGCGCCCCTTTTAATGCGTCTGCTAGTAAGCTCTGGTCTTGATCTTCAATTTCTTTCCATTTTGGCAGAACCCTCGAGACTTGCCACTGACTATTTCCCAATGCCAATAGAGATGACTGTAAAGGTTGTTTTATTTTATCAGATCACTAGTTGCTACAGCTAGTTTATTGATTAATATTTCTGAGTCAATCCCATTCAAAACCCCTAACCCGGTCCCTAAAATCCTGGTAAATTCCTTTGCATTCTGTCTCTGAAGTGTACTTATTTTTGTAGCCATCTTGTCCATCCCTCGAAGGATGACCTTAGGAAGGGAGAAGAAGCTGGCTGAACCGTCAAGATATTAGTTTGCATTAAAAGTTCAACACATTTAAGGGACCATTCTGGATTAAATAACAGTTGTTGTTGACCCGTATTCCTTATTACGTATGGGCTGATTTCATAAACCCTAGGTTCAAGCTTAAAGGGCGTATTTTGGGTTTGTGCTTGAGTGCTGGGGTGGGTTGTAATGGGATTGGCTATAGCGCTTATTGTAAATTTGAAAGACAGCCCAATAGTGTTGCGGGCCCAGAGGCAAACCACGTCGACAGTTTGTCTTAATGTGAAGTTGTGCCGACAGTCTAATTCATTTGGACGATTGCAAATCTTCCGGCGCTTATTTACACTGATTTGGGTTGCCTTACTATGGGTAGGCTCATTAATCATTTGACACCCTATCTTAATTACCTCTCCTATGGTCTCTTGAAGTGACCACAACCTCTGTTTCTGCCACTCCTGCCTTTTATAGATTTGATTTTTGCACATGACCACAGTTGCTAGGTTTAAACCTTTTATATCGGAAGGTTTTCCCATGGATCCGGTGTATTGAGTAAAGGCTTGGGACCAAGGCCATTCAGCATTGCTCTGGCTGGGAGTACTTTCTAATTTTTGGATTATAACTATAATTGTAAACAACACCTCAGCAAAAATCCCCACCCACCATGGTGCATTCATTTTGTCCAGGTAAGTTCCAGTTTTAGTTCACCAGCACCCGGTGTTATTCTCCAAGGGGCTTCTGGAGCTTTCTTAACACAACTGCAGTGGATCCAAGCGCTTTGTTCTTTAATCTTGATTGCAGTGAAGGTACTAAGGAGCACTTGGTACGGTCCCTCCCACTGTGGTTCCAAGGCCTTCTCTGTAAGAGACTTAACATATATATAGTCTCCAGGTTGTATGTTATGTACTGGTGCATCGAGCCCTGAACCCCAAGTTCCAGCCACATATTTTTCAATTGCTCTAAGTTGTTTACTCAGAGCAATCATATAGGAGGTTAGCAATATGTCCTGGGCAGACATTCCCTTCTGCACCCGATATGGTCTCCCATAAAGCAATTCAAAGGGACTCAGCTTTTCCTTAGTCCTGGGTTTGGTTCGAATCCGCAGCAGCGCTAATGGGAGGGATTGAGGCCATGGCAAATTAGCCTCCTGTCCCAGTCGTATAATTTGTTGTTTGAGCAAATGATTAATTTTCTCTACCTGACCACTTGATTGTGGGTTATATGGGGTGTGACGTTCCCAGTCTATGCCCAAGTACTGGCTAACCTGTTGCACTAATTTTGCGATAAAATGTGGTCCTCTATCTGAGGAGATTGTGGCCGGGCCTCCAAAGCGCAGTATGATTTCCTGTACCAATACCTTAGTTACCTCCTGAGCTTTAGAAGTCCTGGTGGGGAATGCTTCTGGCCATCCTGAAAAGGTATCTGTTAGCACTAGTAAAAACTTATACCCCCCTTTTCTTGGCAATTCTGTGAAACTGATCTGCCATTGCTGCCCAGGTCCATGGCCCTTCCCAATCTGGCCAAGTTTTGGTTTGGGAATATTCTTGGGGTTGGTCTGAAGGTAAAGGTCACATTGTTGAGTCACTTGGGTGATAGTGGCTCGTAAATGTCTAGCTATGATCCTTTCATTTAGATATTTATACAGGGCATCAATACCCCAATGTGTTTTCTGGTGTTCCTCTCTTATTAGGGACCAAAATAAATAGGAGGGTATAACTAATTTTCCTTCTATGGTGGCCCATCCCTCTTGGTTATAGGTTCCTTTCTGCTCATAGATCAATTTTCTGTCTAATTTGTTGTATTTTGGCTTACCTTCGAGGGAAATTTGCCCATCTGGAATCTGGGCTGTCTCAGTTATCACCTCAATTTTTGCTGCTTCTTTTGCTTCCCTATCCGCCAGCTCGTTCCCTTCTTCGACTTCTGAGTTTATCTTCTGTTGTGCCTTAATGTGCATGATTGCCACCTTCTTTGGCAACTGAACTGCTTCCAGGAGTCGCAGTATTTCTGATGAATGTTTAATGTTTTTCCCTTGAGAGTTCAGCAGTCCTCTTTCTTTCCAAATGGCTCAATGAGC
Source organism: Anomalospiza imberbis (assembly GCF_031753505.1). Lineage (NCBI taxonomy): Eukaryota > Metazoa > Chordata > Aves > Passeriformes > Viduidae > Anomalospiza > Anomalospiza imberbis. The sequence goes on from NW_027099315.1 coordinate 6,817,837, forward strand.
ATGCACTACTCCAAATGCATATTTTGAGTTCGTATATATGTTTATTTCTTTCCCTTTTGCCAACTCCAAGGCCTGAGTTAGAGCAACTATCTTGGCCTTTTGTGCAGAAGTGTTCATTGGCAGGGGTCCAGGTTCTATTACCTCCTTGCAGATAGTAACTGCGTACCCGGCGTGTCGTTTTCCACTGATGACATAACTGCTTCCATCAGTAAACCAGATCTCTGCATTCTTGAGAGGGGTATCCTTCAAGTCAGGGCGGTTGGAATAGGTGGCCTTCATAGTCTCCAGGCAGTCATGCTCCACTGGTTCCCCTTGGTTTCCACTGAGGAAGGAGGCTGGATTGACAGCGTTAGTCACCACTATCTCCACATCATCCTGCTGCACCATAATAGCTTGGTATCTCAGAAATCTTTGTGGGGAAAGCCAATGCCTGCCTTTCACCTCTAGCACTGCAGACACCGTGTGAGATACTAGCACAGTCATTTTCTGGCCCAGGGTGAATTTACGTGTCTCTTGGATGTTCAGTACGACTGCTGCAACAGCTCTGAGGCATCTAGGCCACCCTTTAGCTGCTGCATCCAATTGCTTAGAGAAGTAAGCAACTGCTCTCCAGTACGGGCCGAGGTCCTGTGCTAATATTCCCAAGGTGATTCCTTGTTTCTCATGGGAGAACAAAAGGAAAGGCTTACTCACGTCTGGCAATCCCAGGGCTGGAGATGACATGAGGGCTTTTTTCAGCTGGTGGAAAGCCTGCATAGCTTCCTTTGTCCATTGGATGTCCCTGCTTTCAGTTGCAATAAGTTCATATATGGGCTTAACAAACAGTCCATAGTTATAGATCCATAACCTGCACCACGCCGTCATCTCCAGGAAAGTTCGTAGTTCTTTTACAGTCTAAGGTTTTGGGGGGGTCTGGCATATTGCTCCTTCCAGCTTTGGCCCAGGGTGCGTTGTCCAGCACTGATTTCATAACCCAGATAGGTTACTTCCTGCTTTACCACTTGAGACTTTTTCTTTGATACCCGGTACCCTTGGAGCCCCAGAAAGTTCAAGAGGCTTACCGTCCAGGCCACACATGCTTCCCTTGTCCATGTGGCTATTAGGATGCCATCTACATACTGTAGCAGCTTCCCTTCCTCTGGAGGGGCTTCCCAGGTCTCTTAATTCCTTTGCAAGTTGTTCTCCAAACAAAGTGAACGAGTTTTTAAATCCTTGTGGCAGTACTATCCATGTAAGTTGAGTTCTTCGCCCGCTTTTAGGACTTTCTCATTCAAATGCAAACATTTTCTGGCTGGCTTTGTGGATAGGAAGGTAAAAGAAGGCCTCTTTGAAATCTAAAACAGTAAACCAAGTTAGTTCGGATGTTAAGCAAGTTAATAACGTGTATGGATTGGCCATGACAGGATACAGATCCTCAGTTACCTTGTTCATGGCTCGCAGATCCTGTACTAACCGGTATGACACATCAGGTTTGCGGACCAGTAGGATAGGGGTATTAAAATCAGATTGACATTCTTTTAATAATCCTAGATGCAAAAAGTTCTCAATTACTGGGCTAATTCCTTCCTTATCCTCCCTATTCAGGGGATACTATTTAACCCTGACAGATTGCTTTCCCTCTTTTAGCTTGATCTGTATAGGGGGGGCATTTTTTGCTCTCCCTGGTAGATCAGAGGCCCATACCCCAGGGAATACCTGATTCATTATCTCTTAATCAATTTCAGTTTCCCTTAGTGGTTAATATCAAACTCAATATTTCTACATACTTTTGATCATTTACCTCCAGAGTAATTTCCCCATTTTTAAATGTAATAGTTGCCTGTAAATGTCCCAGCAAATCTCTGCCCAAAAGTGGCTCAGGGGAATTGGGCATATATAGAAATTTGTGGATCCCCCACTGCTTTCCCAGTTTGTATTTTAACGGCCTAAAGAAAAATGCATTTTCAGTTTGGCCAGTCGCCCCCGTAACCATAGCATAATCATCCCCTATGGGCATCAAGGCTGTATTTAGAACCGAGTACGCTGCCCCAGTGTCGACTATGAATTTTACTTCTTTTTTCATTTCTCCCAGATTCAGATTTACAACCAGAGGGCCTGCTGGGGTAGTCTCCTCTGGTCTCCCTTAATCCTCTTGCACATGGGCAACCACCCCCCTTCTCCTTTGATTCCCTTGACCTATCTGGACAGTCCTTCTTCCAGTGGCCCTGTTTCTTACAGTTTGCACATTGATTTCTGCCTAATCGAGGAGGGCTTTGCTTGGGTCATCCCTGCCCGCTTTCATGTTTTTCTTTCCATTCCTCCTGCACTATTGCTATTAAGTTTTTCATCCCTTGTTTATACCCCTCTTCTCTGTTGCGAAAGACTCTCCAGGCCTCCTACAATAAAGTTTCTAAATTGCGTGCATCTGCTTCTCGGACTTTTTAGAGTTTGCACCCAATATCCCCCGTGGACTGTCCCAAAAATAGATTAATTAGTTGTTGTATCCCCACATCAGATGCAGGGTCCAGTGGTGTATAGCATCGCATTGTGTTTCTCAGGCGGTCTAGCAACTCTGTGGGGGATTCCGGGGGTCCTTGTTTAATAGCATATAAAGCTGACCAATTTATACTTTTAGGAATTGCCCTTTCCACTCCCAATATAATCCAATCCTGATAATTCTTTAGCCTCTGTCTTTCTGCTGCTTGGTTTGGGTTCCAGCCTGGGTCCTGAAGTGGAAAATGTTCCTTTAGATCCACTTGCTGTTGTCTAAAGTGGTCTGCTACCAGGTCCCCTGCTGTTTTTAAAATCATCTGTTTTTCTGTTTCAGTGAATGCGTCTAATAACAACTGAATATTGCCCAAGTCTGGATTGTGCTGCTTCATGATATATCGTAGATGTTTAGCAGTGTTTATTGGGTCATCTCGGTAATTTCCCGCAACCCTTTCCCGTGCTTCCAAATCAAGGGCGGAGAAGGGCACCTTAACCAATACCCTTTCTCCGCTTGGTATTACTGTCTCCCGCAAAGGGGCCTGAAGTATTTATCCTCTGGTTGGGGTTGCTATTGGGCTGCCTGGAGGGGTTGGGGCTGGTGCCTTCTCCGAAGGAGGAGGAGTAGGAGTAGGAGTAGGAACAGAGGTAGTAGGAGGAATAGGAGTATGAGTAGGAGCAGGAGTAGTAGGAGGAATAGGTGGAGGAGCAGGAGTAGGAGGAATAGGTGGGAGAACAGGAGTAGTAGGAGGGATAGGAGGAATAGGTGGAGGTGCCTGCCCCCCCACCAGACCAGCAGGTGAGCAAAGTGAGTCCCATCTGGGTCACCAAATGAAGCGATACGCAGAATGAATAGACTCCACAACCTGATTTAGTTATGAAGTGGGTATGTATTGTCAGCACCCGGCACAAGTGAGATAGCTCTTGTGAAAACTTGTGCCCCGAGCCCTGGTCTGAGCCACATCTTTATTCACAAAGGTGTTCCATATACATTACATTGCATCAACTGTTCATGCATATTCGACCCCTGGCCCCGCCTGTCCTCACCTCACATGGTAATTAGATACATGCCCTTCTGAGCATGCATTGTTCACAGTGGTGGCTGTACGGGGGTCTTTCGGTGGTCTTTGAGACTGAAGGTCATGGTCTTCCTCATGATTGAACTTTTTGAACTTTTCTCCTTTGTGCGTGTGCTTTGGTCCCTTGGTGCTTATCTGAGTATGTCTGTTGATTTTGATCAGCTTGGAGACAGAGGAGTTCCTTTATCTAGGTTTCTTGCATTCCTTGATCTTCTCCCGGTATTGTTCTTTATCGCAAGAAGCTTCAGAAATTTGCATTTTCCTATGCCCTTTGTACCATGGCAGAGGTTTCTTAAGTAAAAGGTTAAAATTCAACACACAATTCTACAAGCTAAAATTTAAATGCTAAATTCATATTGTGAACCCCCAAAACCTCCATTTCAGGAAAGGCTCCCCGGGATTTCTCACCGGCGCTGGCTGGTCCTTCGGGACCGGGCTGTGAGGGGGAGGAGTGGGGGGGAAGCCCCCCCACAGAAAAATGAGGATGTTTCCTGGTCCTGGCAGGGCACGCACTGCCTCTGGGCTTCCTGACAGCAGAGCAGCAAAAGAAGCTAAGTCAGCAAGCTCAGTCACAATGCCAAAGCTAAAAAAAAACCAAAAAAGAAGCAGGCAAAACTCACAGAAACAGCAGGATCCCTGGTCAGAGATACCGGCCCCATATGTCCAGTCGAACAGCTGGTGCTGAAAAGGAACGTCTGACTCTCACCCCACCCCCAACTCCCTCCGGAAACGCTGGCTTGGCTCTCATTCATCGTGATAGTCCCAGAGCCAGGGAGGATGGGGGGTGAGGTGGGGCAGGGACAGCGGCCATGTCCGGAACAAGCAAAACAAAGCAGATCAAAAGCCCCAAAAATGGTATGGGATAATAAACCATCCCCAAGACACATCTGAAGGCACATCGATCAAAAATGGATAACAAATCTTGAATTTACTTGAAAGTATCCAGAAACCAGCAGAAGTTGTCATCACGCATTTCAGAGCACACCAAGCAGGTAAGACCAAACTGGAGTTGAGCAATCATTTAGCCAGTAAGGCTGTCAAAGAGACTGCAGAAAAAGGCACATTAGAAAACAAAGTTTTCTCCTTAATACCCCTGCCAGAGATACATCCCCCAGTAGAAAAACCATAGTATAGTCCTAAGGACTATCAATTAATTGAAACCTTAAATGCAAAGTTTGATCCAAGAGTCTGGGAGGTTACCCCAACCAGGCAAATAGTAGTCCCTGAACCGATCTTGCATGGAATAGTGGATTGCGAACACAAAGCCACTCATTGGAGTACTGAAATTTTTTTTTAACATTTGCAAAAATCTATAATTGGATCTAAAATGGCTCAGATTGAACAATCAAGAATCCAACAATGTGTAGTTTGTAAAAGAAACAACCCTAACATGTCTAACAGAGTAGTGCTAGGAGCCATAAAATCTAGAAGTGTTCTGGGTAAATATTGGCACTTGATTTTACCGAATTGCCCAGAAAAAGAGGATGTAAGTACCTCCTAGTTCTGGTGGCCAGAAACCTTCCCTTGTCCCACCAACCAGGCTAGCGAAGTGACTAAAATACTGTTGAATCAAATAACACCTAGATTCAGGGTACCTTTGGAAATGTCATCAGACAGACATTCCCACTTTATTGCAGAAGTGGTACAGCAAGTTAGGAAAGCCTTGGGAATAGCTTGGGATCTTTGCATTCCTTATAGATCCCAAGCTAGTGGCAAAGTAGAGCAAATGAATTATACAATCAAATTGCAATTGGGTAAAATATGTCAGGAAACCTCTTTGACATGGATCCAAGCCTTACCTGTTGCTCTACTTTGAATTAGAATTCAGCCACAGGGCACTATCAAAATAAGCCCCTATGAGCTGCTATATGGTCAACCCTACAAAATACTACACGTTCCAGGAAACACACATGTAAAAGGAGGGGTTGATCAGAATAACTACCTAATTTCTCTTGGTAAAACTTTACAGGATTTGCAGTGAGCAGTGGTGATCTCTAGGCTGATGGGATTGAACACACCAGTGCACCAAGTTCCAGCCAGGAGATTGGGTCTACTTGAAAGACTGGGGAACCACTCTGCACCAGCCAAAGTGGAAGGGACTTTTCCAAGTACTATTGACAATTTTACAACACACAGCTCAAGACAACACCTCCTGGGGATTTGAAGAAATCTGGACCAAACTTAAGTCATGGTTACTCAGCTGGACTTGGTTAAAGCATCTGTTTATAATAGTCACCATGATACTTGACTGTATGTGTTTTAGCTTGCATCATGATTTGGTGTTATACCTGTTGTAAAGCTTTACGCTATAAAAGGAAATATAGATATTAAGAGACTAGTTCCCATAAGGAACTTAGTCTCAAGAAAGGGGGTACTTAATAAGGACAGTAGAACAGAACAGCATTTTACTTACTTGATAAGAATAATAGAACAGAATATTTTACTCTGCTGTGTAGAACAGCACAGCCTTGGAGAAGTATATAAATAAAGGATGTAACTTAGGCAAACAGAAGTCATGCAAAACACAATCAGGATGCCAGCTCAGCTCTGCAAGGCTGACAAAGTAGAAGTTATACAAAGCAATGATATTGCACTTACTCAAAAGCAGAGGTCAAAGAACAGCTACCTAAAAAGGACACCAGATGTTGAAGGCAGACCCCAAAGAAACATATAAGGACTTCCAATGAGGGGTACTAAAGCAGGGACTAATAAAAAATAAGGTGAGCTGGACAGGAACAAACGCAGATCCGAACCAATGTGGCTAATCATACGTTCTCCATTTATTGTTTAAAGATAGTAGTTTATATACACTTCCAGATAGTTTACAATCATGAGCACACTCTCATTGGCAAGCAAACATTGTTTGTTCCTGTCTTAAGGTGGCTAAAGTTTCACACTGCAGACCTATACTAATTCACACCTAGATAGCTCAGTACACTGTGTTATACCTTAACATAATTTCTGACTGCGCCACAAACTTATTCTTAACTGCGCCACAGGCTTCAAGGCCTCACCGAGGCCCATATCTGAGGCCTAGGCTGGGGTAGCTCAACCTTCACTCTAAACATATAAATCGTGAACATACAGATTGTGACCTCTTTCTCTCAGAAATTCTTCTACAAGGTGCGACTATGTAAAATAAAGTCAAGGAAGAGGGAATAGCTAATGAATATGCAATCAGTGCGTATGATAAAATCCCTGTTCTCGCGATGCTTGGGGCACTCAGTTCCAGGAAGGATCCTCTGAGTGACCAGCATGCTGAAATAAAGAATGCCTGCTTTGTAATACTCAAAATTGTGTTAGAAAGTTTCTATCTGGCTGATTTTGGTATCAATGTAAATTGTTTAATTGTTGTGGAACGAAATAAGGCAGAAAAGGAGATACAAGTAAACCCATTAACAGTCCAAAGACTGACTACGAGATGTTTCTACTCTAGCCCACAGAACAAAATAAATGGCATAAGAATGACAGTGTTGTTATAAATGCATCAGAGAACCACAGTTCATCTCCTCCACTACCAGCTCCCTTTCTCCCATTAATATTTTAATTTTATTGAGTGCAAAAGGCTCCTAAGGCTCTATTTCATCTCAAAGATAAATATGTGCTATCCCAAAGAATTGTTTTTTTAAAGTATTTGTACTTTTAATTATTTATACAGCAGCTAAAAACTAGAATTGGAGGTTGAAAGTCCTTCAGATTACCTTTCTTGAAATTATTAAAGATCTTACTTTTGAAGCGAGATCTGACAAGATAAGCTGTATTTTTGACTGACAGCCAGTCACTTTACAGCTATAAAAGCCACAGCACACTTTCACAAAGTAGAAATCTTCTATACATTTTTCTGGAAATGTGTGGGGTTTCTTCTGTTAGTGGGGATGCATTGAAACAGAGTAGAAATTTAACGGAGTAGAAATCCATTTGGATTTAGGTGAAATGTGCTGCATAGTAGCTTGCTAACATGGGTAGAATATGCTGTTTAGCCTGCTATACTCTCCTGTGCTTGTAAAACTGCCCCAGCCAAGGAGAAAGAATGTGGATCTCCAAGCTGAAGAGCTAAGAGAGGCCCCTTGAACTCTGAAATGAAGAAGAAAAAACCAAAGCTAAGTCTGCAAGAGATGGACAAAGGGATTAGAGTTCTCTGTACAAGGACTAATTGCAAATTGTAAAGTGAAATCAGCAGAATGAGTATGCATGAACCTATTGTGAAATTCTCTACATATGTAAATTAATAAGGGGTACTAAAAAAAGGATCGGGAATCCTCAGGGGCGCGCATGTCCTTTGAAGGGGAACAATCCCCACATGAGCCCAGTGCTGTAATAAACATAACTGTCGGGATATGTGATATTTAGATGCTCCTGAGATTGTAGAAAGTCTCTGTCTTTCAGCCCCGCTGCCAAAGAAGGAGTCGTAATTCGTCTGTGCTGGTTTTCAAGGTTGTTTATTTCTTCTTATCTAAAATGTTTTCTCTCTGACCTGCAGCAGGTCTGTCTTGCAGGACAGTGTGCAGGGCTCTGCCCCTCAGTGGGATGTTACAAACATTATATACCAAAAACTACATGTGCTATATTTACAATAATGTGCCAATATCTATCACCCATGTTGAACAGTGTGTCCCCAGCCTAAACCAATAGAAAAATGCCAACACCACAGTGAAACATGGAGGGCATGAAGAAGAAGAAAAAGGACAAGGCACGCCCAGTTTCCTCCATCTTGCCTCCTTTAAACCCCTTATCTAGAATCCTAAAATTCTACTTTTGCACCTGTGCCACACTAATTACTACTTATATCAAACACTCAGAGCTTGTAATTCATCCTGTAAGATTGAAAAGTCTTTTCCATGGACAGAGATCAGAGACAGTGTCTCTCGGGGCTCTGTACAGGGGGGTTCCTGACCCCCTGCCAGGGTCCCAGACCTTCCAGGGCAGCCAGAGGGATGCCCTGGATTCCCACACATAACATCCCGACAAATCTTTATTGGAATTGTGGAGTTTTGATTTAACCTCTGTGTTTCATTATGGCGAGCCAGGTAGGAGGGTTTCTGTCCTCGCAGCTGCAGACAGGGGGAGTGGACCTCTATGGTGCACCCCGGGGGAGTTTCCCTGGAGGGGGCTCCGCTCCATCTCGGCTTGCCACCTGCGGAGACAGACAGTGACCTGCTGGTGTGCGGATAAACTGTATGTATCAAAGGGTCCTGGGGGGAGAGAGAGACAGGACTGCTGATAAGTCACTCCAGAGACGTCTGAGTGTGCAGCCTCGTTTCTGTGCCTGCAGGCAGCCCAGCCGATAGAGTGGCTGGGGATGGGTTCAGTAGCCAATGGAGGGGCTGGAGACGGGTTCATTGTTCAATAGAGCGACTGCGAGCGGCTCTGGGGGTGAGTTGAATGACCCCGAAGTTTGTATGCTTGTGATGTCCGGACATTGTATGGTTAATGTGTTTGTAATCGTGTGAGGGTGTGGTGTATAAAGAGTGAACTAGCGAACGAGTGAGTGTACCCGTGGCGCAGGGGGGGGGAGTGCTACTCGCTTCTAAAGCGGCCAGATGAAGCCCAGGGGTGGTTGCTAGCCGGGGCAGGGAGAGCCCCGCGGAGAAGTGGGACAAGTGGAGGACATTTATTGATTTACTGTGTTTAGAGGTGGTGATTTGTGTATTTTAACAGGGGCTAGACAAATTCAGGGAGTTCCTCTGCCCCAGTGGTTTGGACTTGATCCCTGGGAGTTTGTGAATGCTGTGAATTATTGGATAGAGAGAGGAGACCAAGGAGTTCAATTAGGGGGGCTTTATAGGACTTCAGCTGGTAATATAGTAAGTCTGGACTGGGAGCAACCCGCCGTAAAGGATTTAGAAATCCCCGAGGTGACAAATGGAATAGCCTGCCTCTGCGGGCAATTCCCAGGAGCTTTTGGTGTATCGAGTGGCTGGCACCCTGCGTGGGTACTACTGCAGTGCAGAGTTTGTGAGAGGCGCTGGTATTGCTGCTCTAGTAGGTGTCAGGGCATATGCCCAGAGTGTAAATTGAGGTTTCCTGATCAGGCTAATTCAGAACCTGAGATCTTAAAGCTTGTGTGCGGAAAAACACATCTGATACCTGCCACCTGGGGGTGTGTGTGGGAGGAAAATTGGGAAAGGACTGTGAAGATCTGTGAAGAGAGATTTGGGTGGAAACAATATAGGACAAGGAGAAGGAGGTAATGGGAACTAATCAGACCAAAGAAGTTCCCCGGCCTAGCCCCTTGGGGTGCATCTTAGCCCACTGGAAGGAAGTCGCCAGCAGGGGCAGCTCAGAAAATAAAAAAGATTTAATTCAATATTGCACACATTGGTGGCCATTAAACAGGTTGGAGGATGGAGAGAAGTGGCCACCCGCTGGAACTTTAGGTTATAATACCTTATTGCAGTTAATGCTGTTCTTAAGACGGGAAGGTAAATGGGATGAGATTTCATATGCTGATATGTTTTTCGCTTTAAGAAATCACCCAGAATGGCAGAGGGACTGTGAAACACAGAGGAAAAATCAAAACCCCACAATTCCAATAAAGACTTGTAGGGACGGTATGTTTATTACAGTGCTGGACGCATGTGGGGAATCATTACCCTTCAAAGGACATGCGTGCCCCTGAGGACTCCCGATCCTTTTTTGTTACCCTTAACTAATTTACATATGCATAGAATTTCACAATAGGTTCATGCATATTCATTCTGCTGATATCGTGTTACACCTACAGCTGGTTACACTTGTACTCAGTTTTTGTCAGAAAGTACAGAAAGAACTCCTGGGTCACTCTGCCCTGTTTCAAGGTCCAAGGAGTCTTTCTTATCTCTTATCTCTTCAGCTGGGGCAGTTTTATTAGTGCTGCAGAGTTACCAGACTAAACAGCATATTTTACTTATGCTAGTAAGCTCAAAGTGGCACATTTCACCTAAATCCAAATGGATTTCTACCCTGTTAAATTTTCACTCTGTCTCAACTGTGGGGTCAGAGCTCCCTCTGACCTACTGGTGTTAGCTCTTGAAAAGGAAAACAAAGCAAAGAGAGGGAAAATCAAACATTGTTGTTCAGCATGCAGTATAGGACAGCGATGTATGAGATCGGACAAAGTTTATCATGCTGAGGAGCAATAAATGATACATTTCATCTGTTAAAAGCTCCTCCTAGGAGATGGAGGGATGATGATGATGAAGATGAGGAGGACTTCCCAAAAAGGGAAGAGGACTCAGGTGGGGAGGGCACATCCACTCAAACCCATCCCCCTCCTGACAGTCCAATTTCATCTGTAACTAGGAGGCAAGCAGTGTTACAGGCACTGTGAGAGGCAGTGGGACCAGAAGGGGAGCAATTAATGATTTAAGTGCCATTTACCACTTGTGATTTAGAAGCATGGGAAAGGATTGCTAGAAATTATCATGTTGATCCGATACTTACTGCCAAACGTTTACAGTATGTTATCAAACAACACAATCCAGATTGGGTTGACATGCAGTTACTATTGGAGGCTTTTACTGAAACAGAGAAACAGCTAATCTTAAAAACAGCAGGAACTTTGGCAGAGGATTACTGCAAGAGTAAGCAGCTAGATGTAAAAGAGTATTTTCCCCTCCAAGACCCAAAGTGGAATCCCAACATATCAGCAGAAGTAAAGAAATTAACCGATTATCAAGGGTGGATAGTAACAGGAGTGGAAAGAGCTATTCCAAAGACCATAAATTGGTCTGCCTTATATTCCCCTAAGCAGGGGCCTTCTGAGACTCTGTCCGAGTTTCTAGAGCGTTTAAGGGATGCAATATATCATTGGACCCAGGGTCTGAAATAGGGATAAATCAGCTAGTTAATTCATTTTTGGGACAGTCTGCTGGAGATATTAGGTGTAAACGTCAGAAAATATGGGGGCCGGAAGGGAGAAACCTTGAAGCCTTGCTAGAAGAGGCATGGAGAGCATTTAGCAACTGGGAAGAAGGATATAAACAAGAGATGAAAAAACTGGTGGCAGTAGTACAGGAGGAAAGGCAAGGGAGACGCAGGCAGGGACCACCCAGACGAGGCCCACCTCAGCTGGGCAGAAAACAGTGTGCAATCTGTAAAAGAACTGGTCACTGGAAAAACCAATGCCCAGAACGAAGACGAGGTGACCAAAAGGTGGTTGCACATGTACAAAACAACTGAGGAGGACCGGGGGATTCCACCCCAGCGAATCGACTGGTTATAACGATGAGGCTGGGGGAAGAAGGCAAAAGGGTGGAATTTTTAGTGGATACAGGGGTCACATATTCAGTTTTAAATAAAGAACTAATACCTGTGGAAAATGATTATGTTGTAGTGTGGGGAGCAACTGGCCAGTCTGAGAAGGCATATTTTTGCAACCCTCTGAAATATAAATTGGGGAAACAATGGGGTATTTGCAAGTTTTTGCATATGCCCTATTCTCCAAAGGCACTTTTAGGGAGAGACTTGTTGGAGCAGTTACAAGTAACCATTACATTCAAAAATGGGGAGGTTACTCTGGAGGTAAATGATCAAAAGTATATAGAGGTGTTAAGTTTAACATTGACAGCCTTTGAGAATAAGGAAGAAATTAGTGAAGAGATATAAAGTTATTTCCTGGGGTATGGGCCTCTGATACACCAGGGAGGGCAAAAAATGCCACCCCCATTGTTGGAGTCCAGGACATCCCTCTGGCTGCCCTGGTTATCTCGAGACCCTGTCAGGGGGCTCGGAGACCTTGGCAAGAAGTCAAAAACACCTGTGGCTTCGATTTTAGCCCGTGGGAAAGGTTGCCAACCCTGTATGAGGAATTACAAGCCACAAGGGTTTGAGTAGTGTAGTAGCTGAATTGACACAGGGTGAAAAAGTAGAATTTTGGGGGTTTTAGAATGTGATTCAGGGGTACAAGATGGAGGGATTTGGGCATATTCTAGCCTTCTTCTTCTTGTCCTCCATGTCTTGCTGTGATGGTGACACTTTTCTATTGGTTTAAGGTAGAGACACACTGTCTAACATAGATGATAGGTATTGGCACAACATTGTAAATATAATACATGTAATTTCTAGTATAAAATGTAAACACTGCCTGAGGCAACACACAGAATGCCATGGCCTCCTTGCTAGACCGAGCTTGGCAGGTCAGAGAAAGAATGTTATGGATAAGGAAAAATAAACAACCTTGAGAAGCTGATCCAACGCATTCCGACTCATTCTTTGGCTGCGCGGGTTAGGAAACAAGGACTTTTAAAATCTTGGGGTCATCCCGACATACAGAGACACCACAGACCCTGAGATCTGGTGTCCCTGGGTGGGCAGGGCCAAGGAAGGCACTGGCTCACCAGCTGGGCAGAACATCAGGCATCAAACCCTAGCCCAAGGAGAAGAAGAAATCCTTCCTGGAAAACTTCCAGATCGATTTTGCAGACAACACAGCTATGGGTGAGACCAGTCAAAAATAAGAACATGGGGGGGCTTGTTCCCAGGAGCAAATTAATATCTTATCCACTCTACAGAGTGTGGCGGCCACTTATCCAGTGACCATATCTGAGAAGGTGCTCAAAGATCTCTTGCTATGGGTCCGTTGTAATTACCCACACACTGAATCTCATGTGATATTTGAGTCAGGATTTTGGCAGGACGTTAATAGGTGACTTTATAATTTAGCAACGCAAAAAGATAAAACGGCCGTAAAGCTTTTGGCTCCAGCCAGAATAATGCTGGAAGCAATTTCAAGGAATTCCACGGGGAGTGCCTGCACTAGGCAGGCAGGGGATACTCCCATCAGAGAGGTGGGGGGGGCTACCGTCTTGCAAAGGGCAGACGGGGGATACTCCTGAAAACTCAGGAGGGGCAGACCTAACACCAGTTAAAAGGGTGCAGGAACTATCAACACCCACTGGGTCTCCACACACACCCATGCCAGTCCCAGGAAAACTGAAGTTAAATATTTTTCCCAGTGAGCACGACGATTGGGATTTTGCATCTTTTGAGGCATGTTCTCCTGATTCGCAGAGACCAGTGAGAAGCCTTACCTTAGGGACAGATCATCCCACACTGCCTTTCCCAGGGACACGGGCGGAGAGACGGCTGGGGGGTGCAGAGACAGCGCTGGGGGCATCAGAGGTGGAGAAAGGCTCCGTGGCGCCGGGGGTCGCGGGGGAAGGGCGAGGGCCTTTCCGGGAGCAGCGACAGCCCCAAGAAAGTGCGGGGCTGGCCGGGGAGACCGTGGGGGTCGGTGGAGCCACATCTGTAATGGCAGGCGCGGGGGCAGCCGCGGCGGGACTGGACGCGGCGGCGTCTGTACTGACGGGCGCGGGGTGGCGCGTAGGGGATACCCACGCGGCAGACACCGTGGCGGCAGGTACCGGCCAGCCGCCCGGGTAGAACGCGGCAGCCGCGGCGGGAGAGCCGAGCGGCGCCGGGCCGCGGGGAGCAGGACGCGCGGGCATGACCGGAGCATGCGTGGTAGCAGCCGCAGCGGCAGTGGAATGTGAGCGTGCGTTGATGACATCAGACCCGGAAGACGGAACGGGGGAAATATTGTCTCGTCTCGCGAGTGAGGCGGGGACCCTGGCGGAGCGGGGCATTGCCATGGAACCCGGGGGGGCAGCCTTGGGGGGAAAAAGAGTGGGGCGGACACAGGATGGGAGCGGGGTAACGCAGGTGTCAGCCGGGGGGAGGAGGAAGGCTTTGCCGGGGGCGTGACCACGCCGGAGCGAGCAGAAACGGGGCATGGCCACGATGGGGGCGTTCCTTCCCAAATCCCAGTGACGTCAGAGACGGGGCGTGATCAGGGCGGAGATGTTTCTCAAAGCACCACCCAGTCCCGGTTGCCATGGCAGGCAACAACGCCACGGACAACAGCGCCACCTGGTGGCGGGACTGCAACATTACAGCAACCAGTCCCAGTCGAGCGAACAACAGCGTAACCCAGCGGCAGGATTGCAATATTACAACAAACATTACAACAGTATTTTCCGATTTCTTATAAAAGAAAGATTACTCCAGAAAAAACATATCCTTTGCAGCAAATGGAACAACCGTTAGTTCCTGAACGTCATGGGGCTCAGGATATTCCTACTCAAGCACAGCAACAGGATGATATGCTACATATTACTGTTTCAGAGGGTGTCGCAGCTTGGATGGTATCAATGTCAGGAGCTGCTGGTTCATGTAGCCAGGCACAATCGGCTCTGATATCAGAGGATGTTACGAGACAACTTCTTTTGCAGTATATTGATACAGCCTTGAAGTCTCGTCCGGATTTGGTGACTAAATTTTCACAGATTTTGCATTCAAGAATTCAAAGCAGCGGTGCTTTATCTGCAACCGCAGATGTTCCTGTTTCTCATTCAGGACCAAGGGAAACACCAGAACTGTCAACATTTTTCGAAAATATAGTGCCTGCAGTTCAGCAAAGTGTGGAAATGTCACCAATGCCAACAGATCCCAAGATGGGACAAGTTACTGCACGGCAGCAAGCACAACAATTGACTCCACTTTACAAGCAGATACTCATGGAATTACAAATACATAAAACACATGTAATGACAGAATTGGTGGAAATCAGAAAAAAGGCGTTGAAAGAAAAGGATTTCCACATGACTGTTGCAAGGGACATTGCCATGCCGGTGAATTATGATGCGCAGGGACAAAATCCAAGATGGGAACGATTGGAGCATGATGTCGTCAAAGACCTGATCAAAGCAATAAGAGACAATGGTCTCGGATCTTCATATTTCAAACAACTTTTAAAACATACTTTTAACATATACGATATGGCACCATATGATATCAGGTCCATTGTGTCAATGATTCTCACCAACACACAAATTCTCGTGTGGGACTCGAGATGGAGAAGAGCTCTTATTGAGCTGTGAACCAGATACCAAGGCGGTCCAAACGCAGCTATCACCGTGGCACAAATGGCAGGTGATCCTCCAGATGACAATCCAGCTCAACAAGCAGCACGACTTCCACGAGAGGTGTTGAATGATATCAAAGAGGCCACAAGGAGAGCAATCATGCAAATTGCACCGGCAGGAATTCAAGACATCATTTATACAGACATCAAGCAAGGTCCTTCTGAACCTTTCTCTTCATTCACTGACTGCCTCACACAAGCAGTGGACAGACAAGTGGCTAAGGAGGCAGTGAAACCACACTTGCTCCGAAGTCTTGCGCTTGCCAATTCTAACCCAGAGTGCAAACGAGTCCTCAACGCAATGCCAGGTCAACCATCTGGCAGAGATGGTGGAAGCGTGCAGCAAGGTGGGAACACCTCAACATGTTGCATCCATTGTTGAAGAAGGTGTTGCGTCCATTGTTGAAGAATGGATGGACAAAAACTTCAAGGAGGTTCTCTCAGCGCTTCAAAAAAAAAAAAAAAAACAAATCAGAGGGACAGTGCTACAAATGTGGGGCCCATGGACATTTTAAGAAAAATTGTCTGAAACTCGCAAAGACTGGGCAGTCAATCGACGTTTTTTCAAGATGCAGAAGAGGAAAGCATCTCACAAGTGAATGCTATTCTCAAATAGATGTGGATGGAAGACCTCTACATATTCTGGGAAACTCAAGAAAGAGCACAAATCGCCAGCGCACGACGACACAAGTGATGGCGATGACTCAAAATCAAATTCCACAAACAGAACAAGTATCGGAGAGTGTCAAGCAGACTCCCTCAGCAGGACAATCAGCAGAATCCCCAGTGATCCAGAATTATTACCACCAGGAGCACAGTGTGTCCTGGCAGCTTCCAAAATGACATGTTTCATGGATGAAAATCATGCAGTTATACACACAGGTGTCACTGGGGCAACATCCAAAAGACAAGAATTTTTAATTATAGGTAAAGACAGAAGCAGCATTCTTGGACTCATCATTTATCCTTCAATAATTTTAGCAAATTGCAACGAAGAGCTGACAGTTTTAGCTAAGCCTCTTCGACCACCATTGATTGTTCCAGAAAATACCCCAATAGCTAAGGCTATTGCTTTGTCACCTCATGCAGCAGAACAAGTCATGCCAGTGTTTGATTATCAGGACTCTCCTTCTGGCGACCATGTGGAAGTTCATGCTTCCTGGCTGAAACATATAGGTCGGAATTGACGCATCATCGCCTGTCAATTGGCCTGCGGCGAAAAGTCAATCACCATCCAAGGGATGCTTGACACAGGGGCAGATGTCACAGTCATATCATGCATCTTCTGGCCCCAGGAATGGCTTTTGTTGTGCAAAAGCCCATCACAGTTTGGGGAAGAGACCTTTTGGCACAATGGGGCGTGAAATTGGAAGTGGATTTTTAGTCGGGGTCACTGCGGCGCTCACCACTCTGAAACTGACCTGGAAGACAGACAATCCTGTCTGGGTGGATCAGTGGCCCCTTGAGCGGAAGAAATGAGTGCTCTGAAAAGCTTGGTCAAAGAACAACTGGAAAAAGGACACATCAAGCCGATGAACAGCACCTGGAATTCTCCAGTGTTTGTCATTCACAGAAAGGTTTCAGGCTCATGGAGGTTGCTTCATGACCTCAGAAAAATCAATTAAGTCCTTGAGGACATGGGACCACTTCAGCTGGGACTTCCTTCTCTCTCAATGATTCCAAGAGATTGGCCATTTGTGGTCATCAATCTAAAGGATTGCGTTTTTAGCATTCTGCTTCATCCAGATGATACTCCTCGACTTGCATTCTCTGTCCCAAGCATCAACAGACAGAAGCCTCTGCAAAGGTATCATTGGACCGTTCTTCCACAAGGCCTCAAAAACTTGCCAAGCATATGCCAATGGTACGTGGCTCAAGCTTTGTCTCCAGCACGAGAAAAATATCCGGGGACAAAAATCATTCATTATATGGATAATTTGCTCATTGCAGCACCAACACAACAGGAACTGCAAAAGGTTCGTGACTGTGTGGTCGCAGAAGTGCAAAAAGCAGGACTGGAAATTAGCACTTCAAAAATTTAAGAGATCGCACCATGGAAATATTTGGGATGGAAGATCACAGAGCAGACCATCAGACCTCAAAAAATAGAAATTAATTCAGAAATCAACAACCTACAGGACTTGCAACAGCTCCTAGGAGAAATCAACTGGATGAGACCAATTTTAGGGATCATGAATGACGATCTCAAATCACTGTTCAGCCTTCTGAGAGGAGACAAAGAGGAGACAACATTAAATCTCCCAGAACTCTCACACCAGAAGCACAGAAAACCCTTGAGAAAATTGCAGAGATCATTCAACAAAAACAAGCACATTGTTTTGTGACTTCGCTGCCTTTTTATCTAGCAGTGTTGGGAGAAAAAATACAGTTGTATGGTTTGATTTTCCAGTGGGACTCATCTGAAAGAGATCCTCTCTTTATCATAGAGTGGCTTTTTCTGTCTTACAGATCCTCAAAAGCAATCCTCACAGATCCGGAGATGACAGCTCAAATTATCATAAAAGCAAGAACACGATTGCTGACAATGGCAGGCAAAGATTTTTCAACAATTTATCTACCCTTGAAGAAACAGTATTTTGATTGGGCATAACAGTAGTCAAAGGATTTACAAATTGCATTGTTAGAATACCCAGGTGTTTGTTCAATTCATCTTCCAAAACATAAATTACTGAATGCAATACTAAGCTTTAGGGAAAAGCCAAAAATAAGTGAGGAACCATTGGATGTGATGACTGTGTTTGCCAATGGTTCAGGAAAAACTCACAAATCAGTAATCACATGGCAAAACTCAAATACAGGGGAATGGGAGTCAGACATAAAAATTGTGCAGGGTTCACCACAAATTGTGGAATTAGCAGCAGTGACCAGAGCTTCTGAATTATTTCAGCAACCCTTCAGTTTGATCACAGATTCAGCATATGTTGCAAATGTGGTCAAAAGACTGGAAGGGTCACTTCTGAGAGAAACAAACAATGAAGTTTTATATTCATACTTACTTTGCATGAAAACATTATTAGAGGGCAGAAAACACAAATACTTTGTGGCCCACATCAGAGCGCATTCCTCTCTTCCAGGATTCTTGGCAGAGGGAAACGCTCATGCAGACAAATTAACCATGCCCATTTAACAGACCTTGCCAGACATTTCTGAACAAGCAAGATTGAGCCATGCATTTGTTCATCAGAATGCACAGGCACTGATGGAATCCTTTCACATTTCCAAAAAACAAGCAAGATAAATCATTAGTGCTTGTCCAGACTGTCAGCTTGTGCAACCACCTGTATCTACAGGAGTTGTCAATCCAAGAGGATTGCAAAGTCTCCAGTTGTGGCAAGCTGATGTCACAAAATATCCATCTTTTGGGAAGCTCAAAAATGTTCATGTTTCAGTTGACACTTTTTCAGGAGCGATTTTTGCATCATTGCACACAAGTGAAACTGCACAACATGCCTGTCGACATTTTTTTCAAGCATTTGCATCATTAGGGGTGCCACAAGAAATAAAAACAGACAATGGTCCAACTTATACAGGGAAAGTGCTTGAAAAATTTTTGAAAAAGTGGCGTGTCAAACACACCTTTGGTATTCCCCACTCTCCCACAGGTCAAGCAATCATTGAAAGAACGCATTGCACCCTGAAATCCCTTTTGGATAAACAGAAAAGGGGGGAGACAGGGTCAACACCTCACATGCAATTGAACAAGGCTTTGTATGTGCTGAATTTTTTAAATGGCTCTTTTTCAGAGCCCACTCCACCAATCCTCAGGCATTTTTCAAACAGTACACAGGCAAAACTAAGGGAGAATCCTGTAGTTTTGATCAAAAACCCAGAATGTGGACAGATTGAAGGCCCTTTCAAATTAATAACTTGGGGCAAGGGTTTCGCTTGTGTATCCACAGGGCGAGGACCGAAGTGGGTTTTGGTGAGATATGTGAAGCCCTATCGGAACCAGACACAAACAGACACTGAATCCAGAAACAAAGAGGCAAGCACGCAGACGTGAGCAGACGTCCACGAACATCTCTTCAATCAAGAGTTTCGGGACTTGGGTGTCATTGCATTGCAAAGTCCAGATGTTGTTTCTGTGCTTCATTCTATTATCAATTACCTTAGGCAATTCCATTGCCTTGGGTAAATTGGCAGATTTGCCCATGGTCCAACCAAAAGAAAATGTTTGGGAAACTTTGGCCAATGCAGCAGGTTTGGACACCATCTGCTTGACACACTCAAGGCCGAAGAAATGGTTTTCAACATGTTTGGTGGGCTTGCCAGTGAGTGAATGGCCAATTCCAAAGGAAATCCCTCCAACGGTTTTGCAGGTCATTTTGAATCCTGTGGATGGATGGCATGTTTGGACACAATTTCTCCCGGTGGCTCCTTTTGAGCCTCAGGAATTGGAAATTCTCGGTTCAGTGGAAATAAATTTTTGTATAAAATTTGACTTTTTGGGAGTGACACAAACAAAGAATAAAACAATAGATGTCACCCTAAATCATCCCATTTATAAAAATGCATCTTCTTGGCGTAATTACACCAAGGTGTCAAACAGACCATCCCACCGAGTTCCAGCACAATTGCCACAAGGAATCTTTTTTCATTTGTGGGGACAGAATTTGGCCTGCTATCCCTTCAAATGTCAAAGGCGGTCCATGCAGCATTGGAAAACTTTCATTGTTAACACCCAACTTGACAATTTTGAAAGAGAAAAAACATAGAGGGAAAAGAGATATCAAAAAATATGATCCAGATTGTGATGATAATGTTTATACATGAAACAAGGCTCAGAGAATTGTGGCTGCAATATTCTCACCACAAACAGCATCAGGAGTAGCCTTGATTCAGTTGGACCAAATGGGGTGTTGGTTGAGCAAACACGCTCGTGCCGTCTCTCTTGCGCTGAGTGACATGTTAACAGATGTCAACAGTGTAAGATGAGCAACTCTTCAAAACAGAACAGTAATTGATTATTTACTGCTGACACATGGACACGGGTGTGAAGAATTTGAGGAGATGTGCTGCATGAACTTGTCTGATCATTCAAAATCGATTAATGAAAACATAAAGCAATTGCAAGAAGGTATAGCCAACCTTGGAGAAGTTACTGGGTCTTGGTTGAATGATATGTTTGACTTTTTTGGCCTCTCACCATTGTGGAGGGAACTTTTGAAAATAGCTTTTTATATTTTAGTAGGGCTTGTAATTCTTCTGCTCATTTTGCCATGCCTTTTTCAATGCATGCAGTGGGCCATGAACAGGGCTGCCAAAGAAGTGTTTTTAGTGCAAAGAGAAGGGGGAGATGTCGGAGACCCTTTCAGGGGGCTCGGAGACCTTGGCAAGAAGTCAAAAACACCTGTGGCTTCGATTTTAGCCCGTGGGAAAGGTTGCCAACTCTGTCTGAGGAATTACAAGCCACAAGGGTTTGAGTAGTGTAGTAGCTGAATTGACACAGGGTGAAAAAGTAGAATTTTGGGGGTTTTAGAATGTGATTCAGGGGTACAAGATGGAGGGATTTGGGCATATCCTAGCCTTCTTCTCCTTCTTCTTGTCCTCCATGTCTTGCTGTGATGGTGACACTTTTCTATTGGTTTAAGGTAGAGACACACTGTCTAACATAGATGATAGGTATTGGCACAACATTGTAAATATAATACATGTAATTTCTAGTATAAAATGTAAACACTGCCTGAGGCAACACACAGAATGCCATGGCCTCCTTGCTAGACCGAGCTCGGCAGGTCAGAGAAAGAATGTTATAGATAAGAAAAAATAAGCAACCTTGATAAGCTGATCCAATGCATTCCAACTCCTTCTTTGGCTGCACAGGCTAGGAAACAAGGACTTTTAAAATCTTGGGGTCATCCCGACATACAGAGACACCACAGACCCTAAGACCCCATAGTAATTAGGCTTAAGGAAGGGACACAACCAGTAAGAATTAAGCAGTATCCTCTGAAAAAAAGAGGACAGGGAAGGAATCAGCCTAATAATTGAAAATTTTCTGTGGTTAGGGTTATTGAAGGAATACCAATCTGATTTCAATACTCCCATTCTACCCGTTTGGAAACCTGATGGGTCATATCGGATAGTACAGGATTTGTGGGCTGTCACTAAGTTAACAGAAGATTTATATCCTGTGGTAGCAAATCCATATACTGTACTAACTTGTTCAACACCTGAGCTGACCTGGTTTACCATTTTAGATCTGAAAGATGCCTTCTTTTGCCTCCCTATCCATGAAGCCAGCCAGAACATTTTTGCATTCTAATGGGAAAGCCCTAAAAGTGGGCGTAAAACCCAGCTCACATGGTCTGTCTTGCCTCAGGGCTTCGAAAATTCCCCCACTCTGTTTGGGGAACAACTCACAAAAGATCTAGAGTCCTGGGAAGCTCCACAGGAAGAAGGAAGGCTGTTGCAGTATGTGGATGATCTTCTGGTAGCCACTTGGACGAGGGAAGCATGTGTGGCCTGGACAGTAAGCCTTTTAAATTTCCTAGGGCTCCAAGGATACAGAGTATCAAAGAAAAAGGCACAGGCGGTGAAGCAGACGGTAATCTACCTGGGGTACGAGGTCAGTGCTGGGCAACGGACTTTTGGGCAGGCTCGCAAGGAAGCAATATGCCAAACCCCGAAACCCCAAACAAGAAAGGAACTCCAAACCTCCTTAGGTATGGCAGGGTGATGCCGGCTGTGGATTTATAATTATGGACTGCTTGTCAGACCTCTCTATGCTCTTATTGCCAATGGAAATAGAGATCTCCAGTGGACAAAGGAAGCCACACGGGTCTT
This sequence comes from Anomalospiza imberbis, assembly GCF_031753505.1. Taxonomy (NCBI): domain Eukaryota; kingdom Metazoa; phylum Chordata; class Aves; order Passeriformes; family Viduidae; genus Anomalospiza; species Anomalospiza imberbis. Next base: position 6,840,091 of record NW_027099315.1, read on the forward strand.
TCACCAGCTAAAGAGTGCCCTCATGTCAGCTCCAGCTTTGGGACTTCCAGATGTAAGTAAACCATTCTTTCTATTTTCCCACAAAAAACAAGTAATTGCCCTGGGGATATTGGCTCAGGACTTGGGTCCCTACCAGAGGGCAGTTGCTTACTTTTCCAAGCAACTAGATGCAACAGCCAAAGGATGGCCAGGTTGCCTCAGAGCTGTAGCAACAGTCGTGCTGAATATTCAAGAAGCAAGCAAGTTCACCCTGGGACAAAAAATGACTCTGCTAGTTTCCCACACAGTGTCTGCAGTACTGGAAGTAAAGGGCGGCCACTGGCTCTCACCACAAAGGTTCCTGAAGTACCAGGCCATCATGGTAGAACAAGATGATGTTGAGATAGTGGTAACTAACATTGTCAATCCAGCTTCTTTTGTCAGTGGAAATGAAGGAGAAACGGTACACCATGATTGCCTGGAGACTACTGAAGCTACTTACTCCAGCCGCCCAGACTTAAAGGACACTCCTTTGGGCGATGCAGAGACCTGGTTCACTGACGGGAGTAGCTACATTGCGAGTGGAAAGCAACATGCTGGATATGCAGTCACTACCTCCAGAGACGTAATAGAATCCGGACCCTTACCAACAGGCACCTCTGCACAGAAGGCTGAGATAATCGCACTGACCCGTGCCTTGGAAATGGCCAAAGGAAAGAAAATAAATATTTACACAGATTTGAGGTATGCGTTCGGAGTTGTGCATGCACATGGAGCCATCTGGAGAGAGAGGCAACTGCTGACTTCACAAGGGAAAAACATTAAACATGCACAAGAGATAATCCGGCTGCTAGAAGCAGTTCAGCTGCCTGAAAAGGTAGCAATTATGCATATTAAGGCACACCGGAGAGTGAGCTCAGAATTGGAGGAAGGAAATGAGCTGGCGGATAGAGAAGCAAAGGAAGCAGCAAAATGTGAGGTAACTACTGAAGGAGCTCTGATCCCAGATGGACAAATTTCCCTTTAATGTAAGCCAGAATATAACAAGAAAGACAGAAAACTAATTGAGGATCAAAAAGGGAAATATAACCAAGAGGGGTGGGTCACCATTGAGGGAAAGCTGGTAATCCCTTCCCACTTGTTGTGGTCACTAGTAAGGGAGGATCATTAGAAAACACAATGGGGAATAGATGCCCTGAACACTTATTTCATTGAAAGTATCGTTGCCAGGAATCTATATGCCACTATTATTCAGGTGACTCGACAGTGTGATTTTGCCTCCAGACTAACCCCAAGAATATCCCCAGACCAAAACTCGGTCAGATCGGGTGGGGCCATGGACCTGGACGGCAGTGGCAAATTGACTTTTCAGAACTCCCAAGGAAAGGAGGGTATAAGTATTAATTAGTGTTGACAGGTACATTATCAGGGTGGCCAGTGGCATTCCCCATCAGAACTGTCAAAGCTTGAGAAGTGACCAGGGTATTATTACAAGAAGTGATACCACGCTTCGGAGTTCCAGCCTCAGACAGGGGATCACACTTCATTTCCAGAATAGTGCAACAGATTAGTAGCCACCTGGGCATAGATTGGGAACTTCATACTCCATACCACCCCCAATCGAGCATCCAGGTGGAGAAAATTAATCATCTGATTAAGCAGCAAATTGTAAGGCTGGGGCAGGAAGTTAATCTACCCTGGCCCCAAGCTCTTCCACTGGTACTATTGCGAATTCGAACTAAACCTAGAGCTAAAGAAAGGCTGAGTCCCTTTGAAATGCTTTATGGAAGGCCATATGGAATACAAAAGGGAACGTCCACCCACTTTGGGGAGGTAACATTGGCCACCTATATGGTGGCTTTAAGTAAACAGCTCAGAGAAAGTGAAAAACATGTGGCTGGAACTCGGAGCAGGGAGCTAGATGGACCAGTACATAACATACAACCTGGGGACTATGTATTTATTAAGTCTCTTACAGAAAAGACTTTGGAAGCACAGTGGGAAGGACCATTCCAGGTGCTTCTCATCACCTTCACCGCGATCAGGGTCAAGGAGCAGAATGCCTGGATCCACCACTCTTGAGTAAAGCAAGACCCAGAAGCCCCTTGGAGAGTGACGCCAGGAGACAAAGAACTGTGACTAAAACTTATTCAGGCAAAATGAGTATATTGCGGCCAGGGGTAGCTTGTAATTTCATTTACAGAATTGTTTTGTGTATAATTATTATTGGAGTCTCGGAATTAGAAAGTACCTCTATCCAAACTGATGCTGAATGGCCTTGGTCCCAGGCTTTCCATCAGTATACTGGATCCATGGGAATGTTGTAGATGTCGATGAACCCAATGGGAAGAATGATGATGTCTGACTTATTTCAGAAGGCTGAATGATTACTTTATTATAATTATGCTATGATACATTAATATACTATATAAAAGAGGATACTAAAAATTACATGCTACTTTCTTTAACTATCATATCTGACTAACAACTCGTGACCCTGTTCTCCAGAGTCCAGACACAGGTGGATCTGATTGGCCATCAGGCCCAAACAATCCACCGTGATACAACCAGGCATTTGCTCTAGGTAAACAATTCTCCAAACACATTCCACAAGAGAAAAACAAGGAGCAGAAATAGAAATTGTTTTCTCTCTCACTTCTCTCTCTGCATCTTTATAAAAATCCTGAGAGAGAGAGAAATGTGCTTGCCACAATGGAAGAACCTTTTGAGATAAAAGATTTAAACCTATCCACTGTAGTAATCCACGGGAATCAGGTATATGAAGAGCAGCAGCGGCAGGAACAAGAACTGTGGACAGACACTTCAAGGAATTAGAGGAGAAGGAATTAGGGTAGGATGCCTGGTGATCAATGGGACCACTCATGAGAGAGCAGATGAAGTTAGTGTCTCCGCCTCTCCTGTATACAGGCACCGGCAGGTTTGTGATAGCCCAAGTAAATTAGATTGTTGGTGTAATTTCACATTAATTCAGCCTGTAGAAATGATTTGTCTGTGGGCTCATGATGAAGTTGGACTCTCATTTAAATTTAAAATAGATGTTATACCTTTTACAATGGCAAAACCACATACAACTCACACCAGTACTCAAGCAGCTAAGACCCAAACCACACTTGAACCAAAGGTATATGAAATAGGCCCATACATAGTGAGAAATATGCGTCAACAACAACTGTTGTTCAATCCAGAGTGGTCTCTCAAACGCGTTGAATTGTTAATGCAAATTAACATCTCAGAAATCCAGCCAGCCTGCTCCTCTTTCTTACGACATCCTTTGAGGGCTGGACAATATGGTTACAAAGACAAATACACCTCAGGAGCAAAACAAAAAGGGATCTAACTGGGATGTTAGGGACAGGATAAGGAGTTTTAAATGGAATTGATTCAGAAATACTGATGAACAAGCTGGCTACTGCAACAAGTGGTTTAACAAAATTGAAACAGACTTTACAGTCATCTCTATTGGCATTAGGAACTAGCCAGTGGCAGATTTCAAAAGGATTGCCAAAGTGGGAGAAGGCCGGGGACCAAGACCACAAGTTAATAGTAGAAGCACTTAGTACAGTTCAAGATAATGTGTCTTTAGCTTTCAGCTGTATACAAGCACAGTTATGGATGCAGGCAACAGCAGCTTTGATCATACGGGAAGGGAGTGAAGGTGATTTTCCAGCTGAAATTTGAAAGATTGTCTGGGATAATGCGATTGATTTTGAAAGAAAGTTTCGATCCTGGTGGACTATGGTAGATTTTACCTATGATCCTGCTTCTAATGTGGCCACTGCCTTTGTGCTTACTATAAGTAATGTAACTGTTTATGTGATCCACCCCATCATCACACTAGGATTAAATAATGAAAAAACAGTGCTCTACCCCTCAGAACATAGGGTGTGGGCATGAAAGGTGAATGAAAAGTGGCAAACAGTAAACTTAGAATCTTGTGTTACTAGGGAACAACTAGGATTCATTTGTGAAGGCAATAGCATTACTGCTCAAGATGTGTGTCTTGACACTGAACAAAGTACTTGCCACTTTGAGATTCATCCAGACACTGACCAGGAAACTGGGCTTGTATATACTGGTAAAGGTTGTGTATGCTTGAGAACTGCTTGTGCTATTGTAAAAATCGATAACAGTGATTTCATTTTGTCTACTAGAAATCATTTTAATTTTTGTATTTGCAATTTTGTTAAGATTATCGGGTGTGATTTTTCGTATTTGGCCCCAGTGACATCCCACCAGCTGATTAAAACCAATTACACAATGTATCATAAACTATCACCCACTCCTATTGGAATGGACCTCACATTGGTAAAACAATTAACTGAACACCAAGACCTATTAGAGATTTTGAAGAAAATCCAAAAAAGCGGTGAGAAAACTCAAGTTACTATCCATCATGATACCAAAGAAATAACCAGAATTGTGCAAAGAATAAAACAGAATGCAGATCATCACTGGTGGGATGTAATCTTTGGATGGTCACCAACTGCAAATGGGATTTTTAATAAGTTGTGTCACCCAATTGTATTTTTATTGATATTAGTTGGAGTAAGTTTAGGATTGTCCTTTATATTGCTAATTTGTAATTGGAGAATACTACAGTGAGTGTCTGTGTTAACCTCCTTATCAAATGTACATGGTAAAGCATTAAGGGATGCTTATTATCATAGTGATTTGCATTAAGTAAAATAATTTACTTATATGTAGGAAAGGGGGGAATGAAACAGAGTAGAAATTTAACGGGGTAGAAATCCATTTGGATTTAGGTGAAATGTGCCACGTAGTAGCTTGCTAACATGGGTAAAATATGCTGTTTAGTCTGCTATACTCGGCTGTGCTTGTAAAAGTGTCCCAGCCAAGGAGAAAGAATGCAAATCTCCAAGCTGAAGAGATAAGAGAGGCCCCTTGAACTCTGAAACGAAGAAAAAACCAAAGCTAAGTCTGCAAGAGATAGACAAAGGGATTAGAGAGTTCTCTGTACAAGGACTAATTGCAAATTGTAAAGCGAAATCAGCAGAATGAATATGCATGAACCTATTGTGAAATTCTATGCATATGTAAATTAGTAAGGTGTAATAAAAAAAGGATCGGGAATCCTCAGGAGCACGCACATCTTTTGGAGGGGAACGATCCCCATGTGAGCCTAGCACTGTAATAAACATACCATCCCTACAAATCTTTATTGGAATTGTGGGGTTTTGATTTTTCACCACATTTCAGCGTGCTTTGCAATTACTTCACAAGGAATTAAGTGAAGGAATCTAAGTACTGCTATTTTGTTGGTAAGTTACATTCAACTCTTAATCAGTAATATTTATTTTTCTAGCTTTAAGTACCTTGATATAGTGCACTATTTTATGTTATACTATAATCTCCTAGTAGTTCTTTAATTTTATACTGTATAATAATAATTCTGATAAAGATTTTTCATCTGTTATGTCTTGCCTGTTCATTTGTCTTAATAATTAATTTTTATATAAATATATCTGATTTGCCATCATTAAAACTTGCAGGCCAGAGTGATTCCTTAAATTTAAACTGTTGCCAAAATTTGAGGCTAAGGAAAGGTTTACCTTCATTTAAACCCCTTTCTGTGAAGGAGTTTAAATTCACAAAAGAGTTCTTTCTTCCTCTCAGAGTCAGTTGCAGGGTTTCTTTAATAAACTTTGTCTGAAGCTCCCACTCCACCCATGACAGAGGTTTTATTGGATACATTCCTCAGGTCAGGGAAAGCATAAAAAAAAATTCTACTCCAAATACACTAATAGGATAGTTCTGTGTAGTGTGATAAAATCACTTCCTGTTTGGTGGTCTGACAGATTTGAAGTAAGGACCTAAATCTGTCCCACATTCTAAATTAATACCCTAGAGACTACTTTATGCAGATGGTCTGATTCCAAGCCACCAAAAATTAAATTATATACACAAGAGTCAAAAGAGAAAAAAAAGATAACTATATGGAGAAAGAGAAAAAATACTTTTTCTCTATCCCTTTGTTAAACTGTGAGGAAGATCACTTCTACTCTTCACTCCCTTATTTTAGATTGCAATGACAATGAGAAAAGGAAACCTATTGATTAATTTGTTACAATATTCTCAGTATAAATCACAGATCTAGCTCAAATTTTCATTATATACCTAAGCAAAGAAAAAATTATTTTCAGGGTTTTTAATGCCAAATATAGTTTCAAGTAACTGGTGTAAAGAACTATAATTTCACTTCAGTTCAGAAAGCAGTTATTGTTATCTCACAGTGCAATGCAAAGATGAAATATAACTAATAAATGTAGTTCTTTCAAGTGTTGTCATAACTGATGACAGTAATTCAGAACACAAGAAAATTTTTCTTATAATCAATATGTAGTTCAATCTAGATGCTAGAGAAAGTTCAATTAAAAGTATATTTAAATTTTTAAATATATCAAATCAGCACATTTTATATAACTATAAAGTAAAAATGTACCACATGAACATGGTAAATCAAGGAGATGGGCATACAAATGTCTAATGTTTAGAGTATGACTACACTATACAGTATATGCAGGGATACCAAAAATTTCTAAGTGGTGTTAGGTACCAAAAGGAGCCCAGTTCTCCCAGCTGTAGCACCAAGAAACAGGATGTGTCAGCTCAGAAAATGCTACATTAATGCAGCTATATTGCTTCTGAAATTCTGCCTCGTTCAGTGCTATGTATTACACAAATACAACTGTACATATAGATGGATTTTGATCAGTAGGAAGATAAATTCCATTGGAGCTTAATGTTTCTTCATGGACAGGTGACTCTGAAGGTCTAGACCTAGCCAATAAACACTAAACAGACTCATTTGGGTGAAATTAATCAGTATTAATTTAGGCCTTGGGAGACATTGGAGACTTCTGGTATTATTTTAAATGAAGCTTTTCTTTTAGGAATGTTAAGTAAATATTGTAATAATTCTAAAACATTTTAAACTTACCTTAAAACAGTGAAAATTTCCAATCTCTCCACTGTTTTCAAAAGCTGAGCAATGCCTGCTCTGTCATAAACTATGTACACAGACTGGATTTCCTGCTGGAAAGTACACCAGTGGTAAAATGATAGAGCTTATCATGACAGACCTGAAAAGAAGATATGAAAATGGAAAAGTGTATCTAAAAATTGGTTTGAAATGTTGTTTTAGTTTTCAAATTTCAAAACCAGTTTTCATAGTCAAGTAGATTTGAGTAACACTTTTCCCCTACACAGCCTGAAAAGGCATTTCTGTAGGAATCTAAAAGCACATAAAATTTCTTGAGCAACTACCAGTCCACTAAAACACTCATACATAATCAAAACCAAAAGGCAATAACAGAAATTGTGATAGAGACATATAGGTTGCAATATCTTCATATTAGATTCCAGTTTTCTTAGATGATTTGAGTTGTCCTCTAGCTCTTGACGCTGTGCTCCCTCTGAAGCCCCCTGGCTTCGCCTGCCTGGTAGAGGCACGGTCAGCAGCGGGGGACACTCCCCTGTTTCTCATGGCAGATTCGGGGAGCGGCTAAGACAGAGTGCTTCACTGTCTGCCTTGTATGGAGGAGAGGCGGCGTCCGAGGAGGTAATGAGGGAGTCAACTCATGGCCGGGGGAAAAGTCTCAGGTTTATTGTAAGCTCTGAGGAGCTCCATGTCCCGGTGGCCGAAAGTAGTCACATGGCTTTTGTAATCACCTTAAGTACTGGGGCAGAGACAAGGGGGAAGGATGCCCTCCGCCCAATGGGGGAATTCGGGGGAGTGGAAGGCAGAAGGACAGACAGAAACACAAGCCAATGGAGGAAGGTTAAGGGAGGGACCCCTGGCCTTTGTCCACTCACTCAATGCCTAAGGTGGAAGATTTTGGGAGGGTGGGATTAGGAGCTGTGTGATGGACAAGGCACCAGGGAGGGGTGACATTGGAGGAGGGGCGGGAGAGCTCAGAGTGGAACCATTGGGGGAAATGGGGGGTGAAGGGGCAAACCATTACAGAACTGTTACAAAGGTATAAAAACACAATACAACAGCTCTTGTCAAAGGTTGGAGTTCTCCATCTTTAACGCCTCAACTTGTGTTAACAGCTGGTCATATGAGGTGTGGGAATGGTGCCAAACACCTGGCATCATAACCAAGATTAGAACAAGAGAATGTTAGCCATAAAAACTCTGGTAATTTGTGTGTTTGCTGAGGATTCTGTGAAAAAATTACTTTGGTGGAAGACCACTGTATGAGTGTGTGACTTACTGTGATTGAAAACAATCATGTGCATGGAATGCTTGAGACATGTTTTGTGTGTTACAAAATTAGCAGAGGCCCTGGGGACCAATCAGAAGGCAGTTTTTTATCTGTAACAAAATTAAAATAAAAGAGAGCTCGCATGGGAAAGAGACAAGAAGAAGAGAAAAACAAGACCTGCAGAGCTCAAAACTATAACACTGCATCAGTGTGTTTTTTCCCATTGCTGACATTTTGATGTTGACATTTTAATTACTTCAATTATAACAATAAGAAACTAAGATATAATAGATAATATGTAATAAATTTTGTGTCATTAACAAGGACTGTCAACCATATCTTTTCACACTGACTGCCCACATATTTTACTAAGTGAAATATAGACACGGATGCTCAGCATTCTTTGGAAAAGCACTCACTAAGAAAATGTGTAAAAGGAGAACAGTAAATACTGAGGAATTTGAACAGAACAGAAGCTTTAAATGTAACACTAATCAAGTCTTTTTCCAAAAATTTCAAGGCATAAAGGCTAAAATAAATATGCATATTTCTAACACAAGAAATGGAAATACTGCACAGTTAAAAAACAAATGAAAAGCCATTCTTAATATCAAGGTAGCATATTTTGTCAATACAAAGAATAGGAAACATAGACTACATAAATAACAAAACAGAATATTTTAGTGATTGTGGTATTAAGTTATATATGCATTTTAAGTAATCCTTACTTTGGGTAAAATTGTCACATACTCCTAAAACAGTACCACAGTTATTCAGCCATTACAAAAACCCAAGACACACACACACTAGCTTAAATGATAAAATTCAAATTGTTTCCCAGTTTGCAAATCCAAACCCCAAAGCCATTCTTGTTAACAAACACGATAATTAAAGCCTGTGTAACAGGATTTGAAGCTATCGATTTCTTCTTTAAAAATAAGTCATTCAGCAGAGTAACAGGAATCATGGTACTTCTTAAATGTTAAAGTCACTGGTATTGGACAGCAGTAGAGAAAACAGCTGCGTGAGGTGGTGTTGCCTGAATTGAGAAAGAAAAACCACTTTCTAGACAATATTAATATAAATAATATAAAAATATAAAAAGCAGGTCTTTAATGGAAGCTTCCAGGTACCCCCATGGGGCTATGGGCATACCCAGCATCAGATTTCTACAATTTTTTTAAGTTTAACAAATAAGCATATATAACAAGTATTGTCCAATTAGAGGAGCAGTTGGTTAGGTAATTTCCCCCAGGTTCTGCCCCATTGGACTTGTTCCAGGGGCTTCTTTGCCCCATTTATTTTTATGTCTTCTAAGTTCTAGTTGAAAACCAAATGTCCTTGTCAGGGTTCTTCTTAAGAGTAAGACTAAACAGAATTCCAAGTATGTGTTAGAAGGGTTAGCTTATTATTCTAAAATCTAAGAGAAAGGGTAGGAAAAAGACCAGGAGCTATATAACCATGTATTAACAGTCTACAAAGCTACAGATATATGAAAAATATATAAAAAGCTAAAATCTTTAGGCATCATTGTGACCAGATCTGATCATCCTGGTAGAAGAGCTAAGAGAGGAAGTAAGGTTAAGCAGCATCAGGGACTCTGAGGAGGTTGACTGGTGGAGCCACTCTTTACCACCCCTGAGGCAAATGCACCAGCCAGCTGCACCACAAGAATCAAAGGGTCCCTTACCTTCTCTCCACTAGGCAGAAGGAGGGGACCTAAGAGACAAAGGGGAATAGAAACAGACTTCTGCTCAGGGCAGCAGGTGAATCCCCTCCTGTCCTGCCAGTCCTGCTTTCTTCTGTCCTGCCAGTTGCAGGAAATTATTTGGATAGAAACGGGAAAATTATAGAGACAAAAAAAAAGGAAAATTATACACACAAATACCTGTCTACGTACCTGGTGTTACTGGCAGAATTTGTGGTTTTTTGGTCACAGGTGTAGTGGTTGTGGTTCTCCAATTTGAGATTTCCCAGCCAATGCAACAATGAGTGTCATGGGTTCAGTGCTGGCCAATCATCAGTGTGTGAAAAATGACCAGATAATACTGGCTTTCACATTTATGTATTAGTTTATGCACACTGTTAGTGATTATAAGTATTTAGAAATAGCATCAATTATAACTCTTTTTAGCTGCTTGTTAATATAATATAATCTATCAGCTTAAGTATGCACTGTGTCACTCATAGAAATAGTAGTGTAATGAATATCTATGTATCACTTATGGAAATAATAGTGTGATTAATGTAGTGTGTTATAGACCTTAGCAAAGCATAAGATAAAAAAAAAAGCTTTTGTGTAACTAAAAACAGTGTAAGACTATCCACTGACCAACCTGTCCAAGTGATAACCATGACACAAACCAGAGCACTGGAGGAGAATTAGAGAATTCCATGTTAAATTTAAAACTATATACTAAATCCTTATCAGAGGATGTGAAACAGCAGGATGGAAACACAAGAAGTGTGAAAAACACCATTCACTTGTGTTTAAAATTTTAGAAGTTTAATAGTAATGAAAATAACAAAAGTTAGGACAATAAGAGACAATAAAAAGCAAAGAATTACAGACGTCTGTGTACCTGGCATTCTGCCAAACAGCACCCATTGCTAACAGAGGATATACCCTTAAAAGCAATAGACTCTTGCATATTCATATATCTCATACATGATTCAAACATTCCTTTCAAACTAGGGTGTTTCTGCTTAATTTCAGCTTCCCCTCCCTCATCTTGTAAATCAATCTTTTTGGTTCCTCGAAGTCTGGGGCTTTCCCGATAAGGAGGCAATAATTCTTTTCTTGAAATCTTGGTGTCTGTTTGCTGTTATCTCTAGCCAAAGAGGATAATGCAAAGAATTTCTTCATTATCTTTTCCATTCTTTGTGCTAGTTACAAAAAGTATCTTACATCACATAGTTTCTATTTTAATATTATGCTATAGCCTAAAAACTATATTTACCACACTACTTAAAAGAGATTAATACAGCACTACTTAAAAGAGATTAATACAGCATAACTTTCCAACATAGCACATACAGTATTCATTTTAACATTTGCAAAGAGCCAATCATATAATATGCCTTTTTCACAAGAAGAAATAAAATACATTGACCTGACACACAGGATGTCATGTAGATAAGCTGGAGTGTCAAGAAGTCAGACAAAGGAGTTCCCAAAACATCAGAAAGTTCGAAAGAATGTTTGAATAATGCATGAAACACATGAATATGCATGTATCTCAGCAATGTAACAGTATAAAATAACATTGTATACAGGGCTTGTTCTTTGTCTGTTGGCCAGGAGCACCCCAGCGCTGGAAATATTGTCCTTTTTTATCCTATTATTATTAAACTTTAAAAAATTCTAAGCAGTGAATTCTGTTTCTCACAAGTGCACTCACCCATTTCCTGCTGTGAGGGAGGGCAAGGACAAAGGCAAAGCAGGCTCAAAACTTCAAAAGGGTAGAAAGAAAAGTTTACTAACAGTAACTAAAAGAAAGAGTAATAAGAATCAGAACAAAACCCTCAGGACACTTTGCCTCCCCCCACAACCTTTTCTTTCCCAATGACAATGTAAAGAAACAAAACCTAAAATTTCAGTCAGTTTACCACCTCTAGAATAGTCTTTCTTCAGTTCACTTAGTCCCTCTTGTTAGTGTTATGGAGACTTCTCCAAAATTAAACAGTTCTCTTGTGGCTCTCAATTTGTCACGAATAGCAGCCACCCAGGGAAATCTGCAATCATCAAATCCTTCCCTTTTCCCACAGCTGTTTTTATGGGCCATGTCAACTTACGCAGTACTGTTTTAAAGATGAGCTGTTCAAAGGCAAAGGTTCTCATTATCTATCTCTGAAATCTTCTTCTTGGGGACACAGGATCTTCATGACTCTTCTCTCCTTCTCTCTTCAAACTTCTCATAGTATCACAGCTACTTTAACATCTGCTTACTTAGCATGGAGGATTTTGCTCGATATCTACAATTTGAACCCTTTCATCTCCCCATACCTTCAGTTATAGGGAAAAAGAGTCCTTCTCCATATCTTTACAAAAGGATTTCAACCTAAAACTAAAGGCATCTCCTCATCCCTCCCATCTGGGACTTGACTTCTTCACTGAACTTGATGTCTTAATGTTGCTCCTCTACATGCTTGCATCTTGTTCTTTTCTCTCACTCAAGGGAGGATTGAAGCACTGAAGAGTTAATATCCAGCCCGGGGCCTGCAGGTGGTCACCTGACCCCAGCTGGGCCTAGTAGCTTGTGGCTACTGGGGGGGGGGGGGGGGGGGGGGTGATGGCTTCCCCTCTCCCCTGCCCGGTGGTTGCAGGCGAATCTCAACAGTGGTAGAATCTTGGCCGACCTGAGGCTGCTCCTGGGGGCCAGTGGACTCGGCTCAGCCCGGGGCTGGGGGCGCGCTGGGCTTAGCAAACAACAAGATGTTAGCAGTCACAGCCATGGCCTGGCTCGGCATCGGCTCTGCAGCCTCCCCTCCCCTGACCGGCAGCCGATGTTGGGGGGCCGGCAGATGCCCCGGGGGAAGGGGCCCGGCCCCCCATCAGGGGCCTACCAGCCCGTTACCTCTTTGACTATCGGAAAAGTGAGTTCCTGGGATTTTCCATGTTTTACATGGGTGTTCACAGAGGTGTCAGCTTTTCTCTTTGCATCACTTCCGTGAGTGCCTCCCATGCAAAACCACTGCAACAGGTCAGTTTACATGACATTGTGCCTGCTGGCAACAGATGGGGTCCACCCGTCTCAAAGGGGGAAAAGGATCTTTGCTCGGGAGTTAGCAGGGCTCACTGAGAGCTTTGAACGATATTGGAAGGGGATAAAACCAGGAACACTAGAGAAAAGACGAGGGGCAGAACACCACTGTTTGAGGGATAGTGTACTACTGAGGTCTTTTGGTCCGCCCTTTCAGTAGAGGAATGGGATGAAGATCCATGAGGCAGCAAGGATAAAAGTGTTCTTGACATTTGTCATGATTTGACGCTGGCGCAATGCCAGTGTCCCCATGAAAATACACCCTCCACAAATGAGTGCTGTGAGATGTGATCAGGAACGGAGCAGAGCAGGCTCAAGCTTACAAATAAAGTAAAAAACTTTATTAACCTACCACTATAATAAAAGACACATACTGAATCCAGAATGAAAACCCTCCAAAACGTACCCACTTGATGGATCGCACAGACTGTGTAAGTCTCTCAGGGTTTTTGGGTCGTCTCAGATGGCGAGCTGCTGGGGTATGATGGTCCTTTTCCGGATCTGGAATCCAAGATAAGTCCATGGGTTGATGTAATGTATTTTGTCCTCACAGATCTTGAATCCTGCTTTTTCTATGGCTTTGATTGTCTTTTTAACTTCTTTGTCTAAGTAAGTTTTTTCTGATGTGCAAACCAGGATATCATCCATATAGTGGTAGATGATTGCATCTAGAAATAGGTTCCAAACAGGAGACAGAATGTGAGCAACGTACCACTGGCATATTGTAGGCGAGTTTTTTAGTCCTTGGGGAAGATACGACCAATGGTATCTTTTGAGTGGAGCCTCTCTGTTAAGAGAGGAAACAGAGAAAGCAAACCGTGGAGCGTCCTGGGGGTGCAGCGGAATGCTGAAGAAACAGTCCTTGATATCTATGATGGCAAGTGTCCAGTCTCGAGGCAGCATCGATTGTGAAGGCAGGCCAGACTGGAGGGGGCCCATATCCTCAATGACATCATTGATTTTGTGAAGGTCGTGGAGGAGCCTCCACCTGTCCGTCCCAGGTTTTTGCAGTATGAAGACTGGGGAGTTCCAAGGGCTGGTGGTCTCGACGATGTGAGCTTTGGCGAGCTGTTCTTCCACAAGGGCTTGTAGTGCGCACAGTTTTACTTAAGAGAGAGGCCACTGATCGATCCAGATTGGGTCTTGGTGTTTCCAGGTGAGATGAGGGGTATCTGGTAGTGCGCGCTCCTCAGTGGCCCCAGTCAGAAATCCCGACTGGGAATACGTAGGGAAGCTCCCCATTGGGATAGAACATCCCTGCCCCAAAGGGTGATGGGGGCCCTTACCACAAATGGGTGGATGGTTGCCAACTTGCCTTCCGGCCCTTCGACGAGGATGTTGTGCTTGCTTCGCATAGACACTGTGGCTCCACTAATCCCTTAAATCATGCCTGCTATCGGTTGTTGCTCCCAGTGTGCTGGTCATTCTGAGCGAGCGATGATGGTCACATCCACACGGGTGTCCAGCATCCCTGGTAGGTGTATCTTTTCTCCTCTGTAGGATAGACCACACTTGATGGTAGGCTTACTTGGACCCACAACTTGTGCCCACATTGCTGTAGGGTTGAGAAGAAGCTGTTCCCTGTGATTCTTTGGGAGTAGAAAGGCTTGTGTGATCGGAGTTCCCCGTGAAAGGAAAAATGGTAAGTCTGTGCAGCACAGTTGGACAGAGATTTCTTGTCCTGGGTGCACTATTTGTACTTCTGGAAAAACAAAGATTTCCTCTGGGCCATGAAGAGTATCACCTATAATTAAAATATCAAAAGGACCACCTTTTGGCCCATGCTTGCCTGTGGGAACACAATAAACATCCTTACTATTAAAGTCAATGGACAGGGCAGTTACCAGCAGGCACTGTATTCCCATCTGTATCGCTCCATGTGTTGGATCCTCTCCATGTGGCCTGGAATCTGCTGGGATGATGCGTGACTGGATCTGGATGGTTTTTGATTTGTTGTCTTTGCGCGGAGCCTGGCCGCGCTCCGCTGGAAGTTTCCCATATGCTGCTGCTAGCGCTGATGATTCTGGGGTCTTTGGTAGGTGTTACGGGGGTTTCAGGTAGGTGACCTGTCCGGACAGTCCTTTATAAAATGTCCAAATTCCCCACAGTGATAGCAGCGGGACTGGTCTTTGGAAGTCACTACTGCAAATGCACCAGAAACTCCTTCTGCAATACCCTTAGCAACTGCTTGGGCCACTGTGTTTTCAGTGGACAGATGACGTGTACAGCTTTCCACCATTTGCTCTATGGTGGGTTCTGTATCCCAAGGTAGGGCCCTCACAATTGTTTTACACTGATCGTTTGCGTTCAACAAGGCAAGCTTGCACAGCAGTTCTTTTCTTGCCTCTATGCTCTCTATCTGTTTTTCCAGAGCATCTTTAATTCTGTCTACAAACTTGATAAAGCTTTCATCTACTCCTTGTTTAATACTAGAGAAGTGTTGGGTGGGAATACAGTCATCTGGGGTAAGAAGCAAGGAGGTTTTTGCTGCAATAGCCAAGTCTTGTAGTGCTGCCTTGGGTAAGGTTTCAGCTTAGTCAGAGGGTTTCTGTAAATCCCCTTCTCCAGCCAGCTGTTTGACTGTAAAATCTGTCCTATTTTCATCTTGAGCATAGGTGTCTGATAATGTTTTTAATTGTCTTTTCTAATGCCTTTCCCATAGCATATATTCTGCCGAGGAAAGAAGGCAGTGAGCAATATTTTTAACATCGTGAGGTACTAAAACATGTGCCGAGAAGAGAGCTTCTAGGAAATTTCTGAAAATATGTGAACTTCTACTGTATTCTTTGGCTATATTTCATAGCTGTACCAGTTCTTTATTTGTGTTAGGTTCCCATGTTGTTTTAGTGGTGGCCCCACCTCTTTTTCCCTTTATATAAATTGCTGGAAAGGCAGAAATTCTCTGAGCTAGTTCCCAATCCCCTTCCTGAGTTGCTTCCATTTTGATTAGAGCCCATGGATCAATGTCCTCTGTGTCAGAATCAGACTCACTGTCCTCAGATGAGGAGTGAGAGTGAGAAGGAGGTGCTCTATGCTTTTTTGGGCATGTTGGAGCGAGAGTTTGCAGGGGTGTAGGGGACTGGAGAGAATGTGAGGGGGCACCAGGCTGAGCTTGGCTAGAGGGAGGCAGCAGTGGAGGGGCAATCGCAGCTCCACATGTGGCACAGCCTGCGCAGGACTGAGGCACGTGGGGAAGTGGGGTGCCACCGTGGGGGGTCTCGGAGGTGCCATTCGGGGGGCACTGAGGGTGGGTGGTTGGTTGCAACGCCAGGGGATGTGGGCAAGGGAGAAGCGGGTGAGAGGACGCGGTGGGGTTGGGGAGAGCTGCTGCTGCCGCAGCGGGCACGACGGGGCATGCAGCAGGCAGGCAGGCAGGAATGGTAACGGGAATGGGGAGGGTCGCGACGGGGGTGGGGGGAGTTGCGACAGGCTGCGCGGAGGTGTTGGAGTGAGGCGGGGCGGACCCGATAGAAATCCACGCAGTTACACCCGAACATTGAGCGGGGGGAGGGTGCAAGGAGCATGCCGTGTATTGCCTAACCAGGGGAGCGGAATCTTTGCTTTCCGCATCTGGGGGGGAGGGGGGGGGGGGCAGCCGAGGGATGGGCAGGCTCTGCGGACCCCGCGGATGTGGGGAGGGTGGGTGGGCGCGGCGCATTTTCCGTGTTCCCCATCCCAGGAAGGGTGGCCGAGGGTAAAGCGGTCCCAGGACAGGCATTAGAACCCGGAGAAAGTGGAGAATAGGATTCAGAGACTGAGAGAGGAATGTTATCTGTCAAATTAGCATTTGAAGAGACAGTGTCTGGTGTGGGAGATAAGGATGAAATGCCCTCAGCAGGGGAAGTCTGCAGAGAAATTGAGCTCTTTATATTTGTCTTTTTGACTGCTTTAGTAATAGAATGAAAGAGCGGTAAAAACCGAGTTACAGAAAAGTCTTCATTAGTTTGGAGAGTGTATATTCTTGTCCCTACTGTGTCCCAGAAAGAATCTAAACCAATAGTGTGTGCATTAGTGTCTGGAAACTGGGAAATAATCCATGTTATAAATTTTTTCAAGTTAGTTTTTGAAAGACTGCCTTTAGAGAAAGAGAAGCTGTTAGCAGGTAGGATTTCTACGATTTGTAAATATAAGTCTCTCTCGTTCTGGGATTGTTTTAATTTACTAGATTTTGATCCCATTCCAGTATAGTTCCCTTCCTCCCCCCCCCCCCCCAGCAGTAGAAAAGAAGAAAAAAAAAAGAAAAAAAAACCCAAAAAAGGACCCAAGGTAAAAGTGCACAAAAAAAGGCTGTTTTAAAACTTACACTTCTCCAGCCGAATGTGGGTCAAGGACTGTTGGGTGGGTGGTCTGCCGTGTCCAACTCCTGAGGATCTCGTCCCAGATGGCAATATGCAGGTTTGTCGGACGCCTCTTCAGATAACTTCTATAACAGAGAACTTATCTTCAGGAAGTCATAGCAAGCCGAGGCAGTGACAATTCAGGAGAATGCTGCTCTCTGGGGTGCAGGATGCCAGTACTCCAGTTCGGTTGCCACGTAATACGGCCTGGGGTTCCCGTGGTCCATCCGACCCTGGCTGCCGTAGGTGTCCCGGATAGCACTGGGCTGATAAGCAAAACCTGTCCAGGTCCCTTAGGCTAGCTCCCAGCCTCAGGCAATCTTAGCAAGCAGCTCAGCTCTTAAGTGAGATCAGCTCTTTGGTGAATTCAGCTCTTCAGTGATTTCAGCTCTTTGCTTGCTAAGTGCCACGGGCAGACAGGGAGCGAGAGAAGAGAAGACTGTATGAGGTTCCACAGCAGTGTCTTTATTGGCAGCTCCTGCAAAGGGTTTCAGTGACAGCTCTTCTGCTGAACTGGGCAGAAATGGGGGTTTATAAAGGGTACAAGGATTTTAGGAAATGGTCCAATAGTAAGGGTCAAGGCGAATATGACCTATAGTCTTACAGAGAGATAATAAGGGTCCAAAGACAGAGGGGCTACTTTGGTCCAGTCATCATGACTAGGCATTTCTTATCTTAGGCAAGTGACCACCAGGGAGGCCTTGCAGGGCCTCTGGCTGCTACACCAGTTCAATCCCTTTCTAAATCTTCCCCCCTCAGATAGGAACTAAACTCTGTTTATGAAAATGTGTCTCCAAGAGCTGGTTTCTACCTTAGCTCCCAGGAAAAACCAAGATAAGATAGGAGCCTTGGGCCCCCTGCTTGGAGCCTCTGGAATGTGTTTTGTCTTTCTACCTAGGGAAAAGGTAGGGAAATGTACTGGGACTAGCGACAAATATAATAATGTGCTACAGTGCTACAAATATATGTGTAAAGAATATAGAGAATATATAAAAGCAAAAATCATTCTGGCAACACCATTACTGGAATGTTGCAATGGATGGCTATAAACTCTTGAGAAGGAATCAGCAGGGAAGGAGAGGCAGTGGGGTAGCCCTACATGTTAGGAATCAAGCATTTTGATTGTCTGAACCTTAATGCTGATCACAACAGGATTGAATGTTTATGGACAAGCATCAAGGGGAAGGCCAACAAGGCAGATCTTCTGGTGGGAGTCTGTTATAGAACACCCAGCCAGGATGAAGGGACAGATGAAATACTCTATTAGCAGCTGGGAGAATTCTCACTATCACTGGGCCTTTTTCTCATGGGAGACTTCAACTTACGGCATATCTGCTGGGAAAACAACACAACAGAGAGCACACAGTCCAGGAATTTCTTTGAGTGTGTGGAGGAGAACTTCCTGACACAGCTGGTGACTGAGCCAAATAGGGATGGTGTCCTGCTGGGCCTGTTGTTTGTGAAGAGACAAGGACTGGTGAGTGATGTGGTGGTTGGAGGCCTGTTACATGGGGTTGTTGGTTGAAGACAGAAATTTCACAGACTTTCAGAGATCCTTGCAACAACAGCAATGGTTTATTATAGAAGTCTCCTTATATAGAGGATTTAAAACTCCTGGGCTCAGACAACTGGTTGATCTGGGTCTTAACACCACCCCAGCTCCCTGACCAGTGATATGACTGCATTCTAGAAGGAACAGGATTGGGTGAGGTCTCTGAATTCAAATCTAACCAATGATTGCTCACTCAGGGACTTGTTTTACCTCTTTTCTAGAATGAACTAGGCTAGCCGAATTGGGTTTATGTTATGGCCAGATTTACCTTGTCTAGCTACAGACCAGCTGTACTGTGACAATTCCCATTTTCCGTTTTATTAAAAAATGCAAAGTGTTTTCTATTATCTTTTCTGCAAGGGCCCTTTTGCATATAGGATGACAGAAACAGCATGAGTCTAGTTCAACTGAGGATTTTTCACCAAACTCGACAAACCTAGGCTCCCCCCAACCAACGATGTGTCACTGGAGCTGCAGCACTCACATCTTAGGAGCTGTCAGGCGAGACCACCATCCTTCAGGCTAGCATGTCACAGGTTAACTGCTTATAGTTACAAGTTACAGCTTAACACTAAAAATAAGAAACCATTTAATCCTTCAGAAAAACCCAACTAACAGAAAAAAATTGTAAACAGGAAAAACAATTTGTAAACAAATAAAGTCTTTAAATGAACTGTCACTTCAAGAGTTGCAGATTTCCATGAGGTAGGTGAACAAGTTGTTTCAATCACTGTTCCACACTTGGCTCCATGATGTCTGTTGAGGGGCTGCCAGGAAGATGCTGCTTGCGGTCCCGTGTTGGAACCCAGAATGTCCCTTGGACACTCTTGGATGTTCCAGGCCCAGGTCAGAAGCATTTGAGACCCGGGCATGCAGCCGCAGACCCCTGTGGCTTTGAACCTGATCAATGGAACAATTTACCAACTTTGCAGGAAGAACAAGAAATCACAAAAGTTTAGCTATTATAGTAGTAGTCACAAAGTGAAAGGAAGAATTTTTGAGTGCTGTACAGGGGGGTTTTAGGCCTTGTACAGAGGGGTCTGAATTTTGTACATGGGGGTCAGAGGTTCTAAGATGGAGGGATTTGGGTGTGTCCTGTCCTCCTTCTTTCTCCTTCCTAACCTCCATGTTCTTGGTGATGTTGGCACTCGCAGATTGGTTTAGAGTAGAAAGTCACTACTCAATATAGGTGATAGGCATTGGGGAAAAACCATAAACATTTAACACGTAATGTATGATATAAAAGAAGGCACCAGCCCCCTAGGTGTGGGAGTGTGCCTTTGTCTGACCTGCTGAACGCAGCAGTTCAGGAAGAAAATCTTTTAGATAACATACCATAAACTATCTTGAGACTGGACGACTAAAGACTACTGAGTCTTTCTTTGAAGGCACGGGTTGGAGGAGAGACTTTTCCACCTTTTCGGGGTCACCCCAATCTGGGGGTGAGCCCTGACAGTCCCGGGCAGGTTGTAGAGCAGGACAGACACATCTGGCAGGTACCCAATGTGTTCCGGTTTCTGTGGAAACACAGGCATATCCACGACCCCAGGTGATGAGATTCCACGGGCCTTCCCACCTACTGGTGATAAGGTTTTGCACCATTACTTTGGGTTTGGGTGACTGGTCATCACTAGATGATTGTAGTGATAGAAAGTGATTTAAAATGACTGGGTTCTGGGACTTTTCTAATATTCTCAAAAGGTTTAGTGTATAGATAGCTTTAGCTACCATGCTCTGTGGGGATTCACCACACATTCCTCCCTTTTGTTTTTCAAGTATACGTTTTAAAGTGCCATGTGGTCTGTCCATGATGGCTTCTCCTGTTGCTAATCTGGGAATACCAGTGCAGTGGGACACACCCCAAAGCTGTAGGAAATGTCTTGTTTTCTGTGAAATGTAAGCATGATCATGTCAAAACAAGCTGGCCCTCGGCCAGGTAATAAGTGGCATAGACTCCATGTATCACAGAAGGCTGATCATAATAATCTTTATTAAGAAACCCATTGCTCTTTTATATCCTAGTTCACTACACGTGGATCTAATTGGTCCTTTACTTAAAACACCACCACCACTGACTAATTAAGAAACCACCCTTTGGTAAACAAATCTCCATAACACACTCCACATGTTCACAATACTAGGTGCAGCAAGTTAAGATTTGTTTCTCATTCTTTTTTCTGATCTTCTCACAGCCTTTCCCAGAACGATGCCTGGGAAAGTTGTATTTCTCTCTGTGGTCAGAGAGCTGCTGCCACAGGACCATTGCCTGTTTTGATGGTACGGGGGATACCTAAAGCAGCAAAGGCAGAATGTCAATATGCCATGGCATCCCTACCTTTTTCTCCTGTGTGTACTGTAGCCCATATTGCTGATGTAAAAGTATCAATGGATAAATTGTTATAGTTGCATATTATATGATTGGCTTTTTGCAAATAATAAAATGAATACTATATGTGTTATGTTGGAAAGTTATGCTGTATTAATCCTTTTTTAAGTAGTGGGGTAAATATAATTTTTAGGTTATAGCATAATATTAAAATAGAAACTAAGTGATGTAAGATACTCTTTGTAACTAGTGCAAGAAATTGAAAACATAATCAAGAAATTCTTTGCATTATCCTATTTGGACAGAGATAACAACAACAAGACTAAGATTTCAAGAAAAGAATTATTGCCTCTTTATCGGGATGTCCCCGACTGCAAGGCACTATGTATTCCATTTGCCATCTGTATGGCAGTTGTCTTCTGTTAAGTGGGCAGTTTTCCCTATCTCTTCCGCATCCCTCTCTCAGGGGAGACATCTGTTGATAATGGGCTATTGAATGTCACTGCATGACTAATAAGAACTATAACATCCCATTGTGAGATGCTCTGCCCAGAGGGAGGAGCCAAGCATTCCTACCTGGATATAATTTTGAGTTTCTGGAACACCAGCACAGCTTTTTCTGCACTGGATTTCCCAGAGGATCAGCTGTGTCTTCCACTGCATCTTCAGAGGAAGACTACACCCTTTTCTACAGGATCACTGCTCCAACAGAACCACACCTGACACTCCAGGAGGACTGCACCCATAATTCCCAATTGGACTGCTACCAACACCCTGGCCAACAGGGTGTCAGGTTGTATTCTGACTCTGTGAGTGTTGTTTTGGTTTACTGCATTGTTTATTTTATCTTTTTATTTTCTTCCCTAATAAAGAACTGTTATTCCTGCTCTCATATTTTTTGCCTGAGAGTCCCCCTTAATTTCAAATTTATAACAATTCGGAGAGAGGAGGCCTACATTTTTTTCCATTTCAGGGGAGGCTCCGGCCTTCCTTAGCAGACACCTGTCTTTCCAAACCAAGACATGGGAATGCTCAAACTTCGAGGAGCCAAGAAGGCTGATTTACATGATGAGGGGAGAAAGCTAAAATTAAACAGCAGCACCCTTAATTTGAAAGGAATGTTTGAATTATGTAGAATATATATGAATATGCAATAGGCTATTGCTTTTAAGGGCGTCCTGGATTAGGGCAAATTTGGGAGAAAACCTCCAAAAGGGGCCCCCCCAGAAAGCCAACCCACACGGCCCCTCTCCCCAACCTGTTTGGAAAAATTTCCTCTGAGAGAAGTGGAAAAAAACCTGCTTATTTAAACAGGCAAAGCATTCCCCAGCACACAAAATGAACAATAGCAGATGACAAAACTCATTCGTCACTCTGAAGAGATGACAAATTGTCATGGGTTGGCGCTGGCCCAATGCCAGTGCACCCATGAAAATATATTTTCCTCAAATGAGTGCTGTGAGATGTGAGTAGAAACAGAGCAGAGCAGGCTCGAGCTTACAAATAAAGAAAAAAAAACTTTATTAACTTATACTTATTATAAAAGGAACACACAGAATTCAGAATGAAAACTTTCCAAAACATTCCTCCTCCCCCTACCTAATTTTTACTAAAACACAGTGAGACAAAACTTTAGATTCTCGATCGAATTACCACTACTGAAATAATTAATTCTCAGTTTATCAAGGGAGAGAGGAGTGTCTCTTGTACTATAGTCTTCTACAGGAAACAGAGTTGAAACCTCCTAATGTTTCTATGTCAAACATGGGACTGCTTAGAGAAAATCTGCTATAGTGACATCTTCTTTCTATGTACAGTGCTCTCACTACCATGCATGGACTGAAACTGTTCATAGGGTTCTTTTAAGGATGCTTTGCTAAGTATTAAAGAACAACAGTTTCTCATTTTCAGGACAAAGGTCCTCCTTATTTCTCCTCCCCTGGGCAATCACTGCAGCAGGTTGCTCTCTTGGTTTACACCATTGCATCTCCCTAAATGCAGTTTCTGTGTTGCAGGAGAAATTGGTTCAGTCTATGGCTATGCAAGAAAAATCTAGCTAAAGGCTACTCTATCATCTCTTCTCACCTAGGATTTTTTCTTCTAACATTTCAGGTCCCAGAGTCCCAGGTCCCTTCTCTTTCAAATTTAGGAGGAGTAGTGTTTCGCAAAGCCTTCTTTGTTTAAAACAGGGTTAAAAGTATCGGGCTCCCAGGACGACCGAAATCTCGGCTGCCCAGAACTCCCACAGCTGGGCACCTTCCCCCCCCTCCCCTTTCTCTTTCTCTTCTGCCGGCGTACTGCTGGCACATTATATAAAATTTCCAGGTGGCACAAGCTCTCTGTCTCTCTCCCTTTGCAGGGGGGAACAAAGACATCTAAGTTTTTCTCCACCCTTCCGTTCTGCAGGGGCTGGCCCGGTTCTAGTCCCTTCACCCCCTGGCCTACCTCTTCTAGGCTGCATGGCTTCCCCTCCCCTACCCAGCCTGTGGCTGGGCAGGGAAGTCTGAACTCTTCACTGACCAGAACAAAAGAGAACATTCCCCTGAGAATTCTCTGCTTATAACCCCCTGTGTTCTCAGAAGCGTCTTCAGTGTCTTCAGTAGTGACACCAAGTGTCAATATTCAAATCTGACCACTAATTAATTTAAGTATAACTTGTCAAGAAAACTCACTTTCTTATCAACCCAGAACACAAATTCAGAAAATGTCTCCGGTGGGTGGTCGCTCTCTTATCAGTCTCTCCAGCTCTGGGAAAGGCTGCTGCCCAGAGTAGGCCCTGGTAGGCCACAAAGTGTGAGCTCTCAGTGTTTCCCCAGGTCCCAGTCCGGAGCAGGTTCGAACAGTTCCAAGAAAATGAAAAGAGAACCAGTGCAGGGAGCACTTGAACTGCCTCAGCTAGCTAAACTAACTAAAAAGCAAAGGAACACTGTGTTTGGCCCCATCCGTGCCCAGACAACGCAGTGGGGTTCTGTGTTCCAGCAGACTGTGGAGGAGTGAGTGAGGCTGATAAAACTCCGTGCTTCATCTTCTCCCCTCCTTCGCTCTCAGACCCCATCGTGAAGGCACAGAATATAATATCCAGCATAAACAGAACACACAATTGGGGATACAAGCATCATAACATCACCCTAGGAAAAAGGGTTAATCCTTTCTTAGCAAAACGCCCTTTTGTGCCAGAGTGCAAAAGCAACCAGATGTCCATAATTCTTTGCTTTTTATTGTCTTTTATTGTCCTAACTTTGATTGTCCAAATTCTTATTGCCCTAATTTTTATTACTATTTTATTACTATTAAACTTCTAAAATTTTAACACAAGTGATCGGCGTTTTTAACAATTTGGTGCCGCGACTCAGATCAAAACACCTCGCTGCTGAAACCTCAGAGGATTCCTAGAGAGGGAGGCACCCTGCCAAGTTTGGCAGCCTCGCCCTGTTTCTTCTGGCGTGATCGGCAGATGCAGGTTCCAACCGGTGGACAAAAAGAGACAATAAAACAAAGAAAAGGGAAAAGGCTCCCTAAAACCACGGTAATTGGCCCCCTAAGACTAAGTGTACACGAAGACCCAGAAAGGAAAAAGGATTGTAAGTACTTTTTTCAGGGGGGTGGATACACGGGGAAGATGAGTGTGTGTGTGTGTGTGTCTGAGAGGCGGGCTGGTTTTTCCAGACCTGCTACGTGAGTGAGAAGTCTCCCACACTGCGTTTCCATTTTTTTGTGAGAAAAACGGCCAGTAAAGAGATGAAGCGAGTGATAAAAGGAGTGAGAGAATCCCCCCCCCCGGGAAACTGGGACTGGGTATCAGGGAAGGAGTGAGACCCCTTGGAGAGAGGGAGCCGAGGGTTTTCCTGGCACAATCCACTGGGAAAGCAGGATAAAAAACAATAAAATGGAGGGAGCCCCTAAAAATTCTGATGGGTTGATGATAAGAATGCCCAAGAGCATTCAGGATTAAACCTGCTGGGTTAAGGGATTAATATGCCCAAGAGCATCCAGGGTTAAGCAAAATTCTGCCGGATTGAGGATATGCCCAAGAGCATCCAGGGTTGGACAACACAGCTGGATTGAGGGATACCCAAGAGCATCTGGGCTGGCCAATAACATCTGAGATTGTAACAAGTGATGTGAAAGTAAAAGCTACCTTATTGTTGTCTTGTGTGGTGAGAGTGAGTCACACACAAAATCAGCTTCAGTTTCCTGGGCGGTTGGGGGGCTGTGACAAAAGGTGTATGTGATCCGCAAACAAGCCATTGCTCCCCGGGCGTGTGGGGATGGTGGGGAAAGAGAGTGAGTCACATGCAGACAGCCTCACAGGTGAGCTGGCACCAGAGGCGACAAGATTCAGGGCCCTTCCTAGAGGCCTGATAGTACTGAAGCCCGAAGACGACAATACCAAAGGGAAGGGGGGGGGGGGGGGGCTATAGTATTGTGGGACCTTTTTAGTACCGCGG
Organism: Anomalospiza imberbis; assembly: GCF_031753505.1. Taxonomy (NCBI): domain Eukaryota; kingdom Metazoa; phylum Chordata; class Aves; order Passeriformes; family Viduidae; genus Anomalospiza; species Anomalospiza imberbis. The sequence continues at coordinate 6,865,744 of NW_027099315.1, forward strand.
CTACGAGGAGTACTCGTACACTCGGAGTGTGGCCCATTCCGTCAAGGGTACGGGAGGTGGGCAGTCCAGCTTGGGCAAGGTGTGGAGGTCCAAACCACTGAATCTGAGTCTATCTCTAGGGAAGAGGGATTACCAAATCTCAGGGGAGGTGGAAGGCGTCCGGGTGGGGGGGGGGGGGGGGGGGGGGGCTACACGGACCAGTGATTCTCTGGCAACAGGGATCCACTTTGTGTAAGTCTAAGAGGTTTGGTAGCATTTCCTTCCTCTGTCCGATAAATCAAAAGGGAAATTTATGAATGAACAGGCCTGAGGGTGTGAATGAATGTGTGAGAGTGAGTGAGAAATAAAAGTGAGCAAATGTAGATGAATGAAAGTATATGTAATGTAGATTGCTTATTTTAAGCTTTACTATATCTCCTTGGAGGGACGTGTATTGTATTGAATTATATTGTGAGAAAAAGAGGTTTTTTGTGTGTGTAGTGGGAAGAAGGTGGTATTCAGGTTGCTAGAGAAAGTGGGAAACAGAGGCAGGAGATGAATAGATAAGATCTTGAGAAATGGGACAGAAAACCAGTAAGTTGGGTACAGAAAAAAACAAAAATGGAGTAAAAGGGTACCATCAGAGATATTCCAAGACAGCCCTTTGGGATTTATGTTAGCTAACTGGGATAAAAATCCTTGTACAAGGAGAAAGGACAAGGTACAGATGACTGAATTTTGTATGATTGAATGGACAAAGCAGGAAATAAGATCTGACCATGTTTATTGGCCTAGATAAGTTTTTGGTTTTTTTCTTTAAGTATGGATTTGTCAGGCTCCTAATTTATTTGTAAATTCAAAAGAACCATTTAATCAAGAAGAAAGAGAATTTGCTGCATGCTGGATGGGAGATCATAGGAGAATAAAAATCTTTTAAAGCAAGAAAAGAAAAGGGGGAAAGAAAAGGACTGGAAACGAGTAAAAAAAAGAAAGAAAAATATTGGGATTCTTTACAAGTATTACCTCCTCCATTCCCACTTGTTCCCCCACCATTTGTGGCTGCACCACTTGCCCCAGCCCCCGGCTCTGGCCTCACCTAAAGCAGGGACTAATAAAAAAAAGGTGAGCTGGACAGGAACAAACGCAGATCCGAACCAATGTGGCTAATCATTCGTTCTGTCTTTATTGTTTATATACAGTAGTTTTTATATACTTCTAGATAGTTTACAATCATGAGCACACTCTCATTGGCAAGCAGACATTGTTTGTTCCTGTCTTAAGGTGGCTAAAGTTTCACACTGCAGACCTATGCAAATTCACATCTAGATAGCTCAGTACACTGTGTTATACCTTAACATAATTTCTGACTGCGCCACAAACTTATTCTTTACTGCGCCATAGGCTTCAAGGCCTCACTGAGGCCCATGTCTGAGGCCTAGGCTGGGGTAGCTCGACCTTCACTCTAAATATATAAATCGTGAACATACAGATTGTGACCTCTTTCTCTCAGAAATTCTTCTACAATTCCCCCTTTTTCTTTTTGAGCTACCCAGACTGAGTCGAAGGCGTGGCTAGTTACTTCCCGTACACATTGTAATATGCACGGTATAAAGACTAAAATAAGTATAATAGTAATAAAAATTATAATACCAAAACAAACTAATTCTATGAACCATCCAGTGAAACCTAAAGAATTGAGCCAGTCGGCAAACTGAGAATTTACAAGTTTCTTCATATTGTCTTTCAGTTGTGTTAATTGTTTATAGATTGATCGAGAGTGGTCAGACAAATTCATGCAGCACATGCCTTCAAATTCTTCACACCCATGTCCTTGTGCTAAAAGAAGAAAATCAATGGCAGCTCTGTTTTGCAGAACTGCATGACGAATGTCATCCACGTCAGCGGCAAGCTCACTTAACATTTTAGATGTGATATTAATTTGCTCTGATGTCCAGCAGGCCAGGGATCTCAACTGTGTGAAAGCTTGCGCTGACGCAACCCCGGGGGCGAAAATTGAGGATATTACTACAGAGGCGTGCCCCCAAAGTGATACATGGTCATTACAATGGGGATCTAGTTGGAGAGCACTTTGTTTGGTTCGTCGGGGCTTCTGGGGCAATCCCATGACTTGATGGATGGTGGGAGAAAACAGGGTTAATTTACCAATGTAAAATGGGCCTCCCATAGCTTTGTGAGGCACTGCAGACCAGGCTTGTTCCCCACAAATGAGGAAAGTTCCTGGTGCTAGTTTTCTTGCCACACCTTTTGATGGTATCACGGATTATGTCTGATTATTACAATATTCTGAATAGTTTTAATATAATTGGGATCTGGAAGACAACCAAGTGTTGCCATCATGTGGCTGATGTCCTTTTTGTGTTGGTTTCATAGCATGAGGTCCAAATATCAACCAGTAATTTCCTGGGACAGAGCCTAAAAGATCGAATTCTTGGTGTGGGATACTAATAAATGTAAGATTCTGCACAACTGCAACAGCTTGCGCTCCCAGAACACCTTTTGGGTCTATTTTGGCTTGGGTCCAATTTTTGAATTCTGCCATGGTACCCAGTGGAACTCCAATTAAACAAGTACGAAAAGGACTAGATGGTGTGTTTAATGACAGGCAGAATGAATCCTGCCTTGTTTGATTGGCCCATGTGACCCACATGTTTTGTCTTTTGTCGACATCAAGGATTCCAGATACTTTAGTTACAAAGACACTACTTAACAAAAACACTGTGACCCACCACATGTTTTTCCCGTTTGTGATTGCTCTGTGTAACATGAAAGAAACAAACTTACTTCTAAACTTAATTCTAAATACAAACTATAACTCATACTAAACTTAATATTATACTGTTAATTATCTGATTTAATTTCTAATACTCTAAAAAATTAATTTTCATCAGACCTGGACTTGTCGTGGGATGTTCCAGGTAAATCGTTGTCGTCAGCATTGTTATCACGGTTGGCTGGAATCTCTGCCTGCGAACACGCACGGGTGAATTTGCTCGGCACCCAAACTGGACCAGTACCTGTTGAAACACACATATAACCTCTACCATTAAACAACACAGGATTTCGCCCTTGCCATTCACCTGTTTGCATGTCCTTGTGATAAACATAAAGTCCTGGAATTGCTTGTGGTCTTCCCTCTTTCACTGCTTGATGGTGTATCACCACTGCAGGTTCTTCTCTACCTTCTGCTAAACACAAGTAATTTAGGGTAAACAATACTTTCAACAATCGATTAGATACATCAATCTCATCATTCTGCTTTTGTTTTGCTAGATATTCTTTCAGGGTATGATTTGATCTCTCCACAATAGCTTGACCTGTAGAGGAGTGAGGGATCCCTGTGGTATGTTTCACCCCCCACTTCTGCATAAATGTAGCAATTTGTTGACTGACATAGGATGGAGCATTGTCAGTCTTAATTTCTACAGGTACACCCATAACTGCAAAGCAGGCAAATAAATGCCTTTTCACATGGAGAGCTTTTTCCCCTGTCTGTGCTGTTGCCCAAATGAACTTTGAGTAGGCATCTACAGTGACATGGACATATTTCAGCCTACCAAACTCTGGAACATGAGTGACATCCATCTGCCACAATTCTAAAGCTTTCAGACCCCTTGGATTCGTGCCCAGTCCGAGGCCAGGCCCATAATGACTACATTAAGGGCAGGCACGGACAATCCCTTGAACATCATTCAGGGGGTCAGTGCATGGCTCTCGCATTTTGATGAAATGTCTCATGACTGTTGCGAGCTCTCTCAAACTGGTTCTGTGGAGGAACATGGACTGCATAACTGACCGCAGCATCCGCCAATGCATTGCCTTCTCCTAAACCGCTGCTACACTGATGGCTTCGAATGTGCATGATACAAAAGACATGCAGGCGTTGTTTCAGCACACTCCGCAACTGCAGGAACAATTCTCCTAAACGCTGATTTTGAGTCCTTCTGAGGAGTGCATCTTCAATTCTTTGCACAACTCCAACCACATACAATGAGTCAGAAACCACGTTGAGTGGTTCTTTGTTCCAGGTTTGGAAAGCCCAACACACGGCCTTCAACTCGAGGGTTTGTAGACTATCTTTTGCATCACCTTTGATTAAATGTTTCAACCATTTCCCTCGTTGTTGCCAAATGCACACAGCTCTTTTTGTTCTTTGGTCAGCATCTGTAAAAACTGTTTTTCCCTCAACTGGTTTCCCTGAACACAAAGGTCTTTCCAACCACTGATAACGTTTGATGAAATACCACATTGGGCCTTTCAGTTGTCTGTTGTGCACCACTCCTGTGAAACCTAACAATGCTTCCTGCAGTGCAACGGAGTGTCTGAGCAACCATTCTAGATCTTCATTCTTCACAGGAACACTGATGTCTGCTGGTTCTTTTCCATCTATTTCTAGAATTCTGTCTCTGCCTTTTTGTATCAATGCAGTGAAAGCATCTGTCCTGTTCATCACATGACTTTTTGGTTGAACAGGGAAAAACACCCATTCAAGCAGAATTACTTTTGCACCAGGTTGGGACTCCCCCTTTTTCTTTTGCCATTGAAAAACAATGGCAAGTGGACAGGCATCTGCGTTGGAGAGGAACAGTGACAATGGCAAATGTTCAATGCGGCAAGCACTCCAACGATGTTGTAGTTTTTCTGAAATTCGAATCAGAGCTTTTTGTTGATCAGGGGTACAAACTCGAGGACTGTTGGCATCAATGCCATGAAGCCAAGGCAGAAATGGTTGGAGATCATCATTGGTGATTCCTACAATGGTACGAACCCACTGTAGGTCTCCAAAGAGCCTCTGAGCATCGTGTAAAATAGAAATGTCAGCGTGTAAGGTAATTTTCTGAAGTCGGATTTGTGCATCTGCGATCCGCCAGCCTAAATATTTCCAGGTGCTGATCGCTGTACTTTTTCTGGAGATACTGTCAGTCCATGATGCTTCAACTGTGAAAAGATCCAATTTAAATCTGCATCTGCCAGTGGCTGTTTGGTGGAAATAAGAATGTCATCCATTTAATGATAAATCATTGCGTTGGAGAAATGTCGACGAATCAGTCGCAGGGCCCAATCAACAAACAGCTGACACATGGTGGGAGAGTTGCGCATGCCTTGAGGGAGAAAAATCCATTCATACCTTTTCGTTGGTGTTGCTCTGTTGATAGATGGTACAGTGAAGGCAAATCGCTGAGTATCATGTGGATGAAGCAGAATGGTAAAGAAACAGTCCTTTAAATCAATGACGACAATGTTCCACCCTTGTGGGATCATGGTTGGCGCTGGCAAGCCAGGTTGCAATGCACCCATTGCTTGCATCTGCTCATTTACTTTTCATAAATCATGTACCAATCTCCATTTTCCTGACTTTTTGGGGACGATAAAAATTGGAGTATTCCATGGACTTACAGAGGGTTGAATGTGTCCAGCTTCAAGTTGCTCTTGTACTAATTGTTCAGCAATCTGCAGGCTGACATTGGTCACTGTTCAATCCACACAGGTGTTTCAGTCAACCAGGTGATCTTGAGGATGGGCAGCTGCTCTGCAGTGGCCACTAAGAAAAATGCTGGTCCGTGGTCAGAACCATTCCAAGCTGGGAAAGCACATCTCTGCCTTTCAATCCTGGAAGCAATTTGGGCAAAGGCATGACATATAATTGAGTCACAATAACTTGGTTGTCTTCAAAGATGATGCTGATGGGGTCTCTGCTTACTGAAGGAATTTTCATTCCACCCACTCCTACAATGTGGGAACTTGGAGCTTGCAAAGGCCAGTTAGATGGCCAGTACCTCTGATTGATAATTGAGACATCGGCGCCTGTGTCAAGGAGTGGTTCTAATTTGATACAGTGGGAACCACGCTGCAATTGTATTTTCTTGTGTGGGTGATCTTTCATATCTATTGTGAAAAAGACATCGTGTCCAGTTGATCCAAAGGCATTGTCCTTTCTTTTGAATTCGGTTGGCTGTTTTGGACAATGGCGATGTGGGAGTACATTTTCCATTGCTATAATTTGTGCAATCTTGCTTCCTTTTGGAATCGTCACAGGTGGTTGCAAGGCATAGGCCATTATTTTCACTTGTCCTGTGTAATCTGCATCAATGACACCTTGTGCCGCTGTGCTCTCTCTGAAGCCCCCTGGCTTCGCCTGCCCGGCAGAGGAACGGTCAGCAGAGAGGGACACTCCCCTGTGTCTCGTGGCAGATTCGGGGAGCAGCTAAGACAGAGCACTTCGCTGTCTGCCTTGTATGGAGGAGAGGCGGCGTCTGAGAAGGTAATGAGGGAGTCGACTCACGGCCGGGAAAAGTCTCAGGTTTATTGTAAGCTCCGAGGAGCTCTGAGTTCCATGTCCCTGCAGCAGAAAGTAAGTCACATGGCTTTTGTAATCACCTTAAGTACCAGGGCGGAGACAAGGGGGAGGGACGCCCACTGCCCAGTGGGGGAGTTCGGGGGAGTGGAAGGCAGGAGGACAGACAGAAACACAAACCAGTGCGGGGAGGTTAAGGGAGGGACCCGTGGCCTTGTTCCACTTACTCGATGCCCAAGGTGGAAAAATTTGGGAGGGTGGGATTAGGAGCTGCGTGATGGACAAGGCACTAGGGAGGGGCGGCATTGGAGGAAGGGCAGGAGAGCTCAGGGTGGAACCATTGGGAGAAAATGGGGGATGAATGGGCAAACCATTACAAAACTGTTACAAAGATATAAAAACACAATACAACAACCTGGGATCACAATCACACCTTGTTTACTTGTGGAGGATCTTCCCAGCAACAGACCTCCAACTAAAGAAATTGTGCTGTACATTGGACCATATACATTGGTAGGAATTAAAGTTACCTTTTTATCATTTAGAGTGACTTCTGCTGCTGTGGCCACGTCCACTCTGAGGCTCCCCCAGGTGGCAGGTTGATTTTTCATCAGGAAGCTATCATCGTAGTCTGTGGGGTCGAGGCATCGATTTATTTCTTTGCGCGGTGCCTCAGCGCGCTGCTCTGCAAGTGAGCAAAACAAATGATCTTGAACATCTGCTGGTACATCAGGAGCATCTTTCAAAGCAGCTGACAATCTATCAATGAACTGTCCATATGGTTCTGTGGTTCCTTGCTTTATGGTTGTATAAGGTGCTGGCTTTTTCTTATCTGGTACTGAAAGCAAGGCCTGTTGTGCCAGTTGCTGTGATAATTGATGCATTTCAATTGGGTAAGTGAGTTGTACTCTGTTTGTTGCATATGATCCATGCCCAGTCAGCATATCTGGCTGGATTCCATACAAAGGATCCCCCAAAACTGCATGTTTGTTGGCTTCCTCAATGGCCAGCCTTCTCCATTCCCTTTCAAACATGAGAAACTGTGAAGGTCTCAGCAACAAGGATGCTATGCTAGATGAATCGACAGGACAAAGAATATCTGCTGTAAATATATACTGAATTATGTTCCTTGCAGCCTCTGATCTGATACCATAATTTGTGACTGTCTTTTTGGCTGACTGAAGAATTTTCCATTCATGTGGCTCCCAAGTAGCATTATTATTTCGTATAACAACAGGACAGGCCAACGATTTGGCAGCATCCCAGTCCCCATCTAAAATAGCATTTTTCACCACTGAAGCCCACCAGGACCGCATTGGATTTTGCAAAACAGCTGGTAATGTCAATTGTTGCTCAGAGGAATAGTCCTCCAACTGAGTCGGCTGAACTGAGAGATTGGCAAGCTGGGATATTTTTTGCTGTAAAGTATTTGTTTTCGGTGTTTTATGTTGTGATAGCCTGCTGTTATGATTATTAAAATTGGGAGGGTCTGAATCCGATTTTTCTGTGTCAGAGTTCGAGGGAAGTGGGCAGTGTCGGGAAACTTCTGTGTGACGTGAACGGGCTGTTGCAGGCTGTACCGCTATTGTCTGTGTTGTGGCTTCTGCCGTCCCACCGCTGCGGCCAGGTTCGAAACCGCCCCCCTGTCGGAGCTCACCCCTGGTTGGGGTGAACCCGTAAAGGTGGAAAAGTCTCTCCTCCAACCCGTGTCTCCAAAGAAAGACTCAGTAGTCTTCAGTCGTCTGGTCTCAAGGTAGTTTATTGTATGTTATCTAAAAGATTTCTCCCTGAGTTGCTGCGGTCCGTTCAGCAGTTAGGCAAGGGCACACTCTGACACCCAGGGGCTGGTGGCCTCTTTTATATAATATATTACGTATTAGATGTTTATAGTTTTTCCCCAATGCCCATCACTTATATTGAACAGTGACTTTCTACTCTAAACCAATCTGTGAATGCCAACATCACCAAGAACATGGAGGTTAGGAAGAAGAAGGAAAAAGGACAGGGCACACCCAAGTCCCTCCATCATAGAACTTCTGACCCCCATGTACAAAACTCAGACCCCTCTGTACAAGGCCTAAACCCCCCCTGTACAGCACTCAAAATGGCTTCCTCTCACTTTGTGACTACTTCTACTATAATATCTAAACTTTTGTGATTTCTTGTTCTTCCTGCAAGGTTAGTAAATTGTTCCATGGATCAGGTTCAAAGCCACAGGGGTCTGTGGCTGCATTCTAGGGTCTCAAATGCTTCTGACCTGGGCCTGGAACATCCAAGAGTGTCCAAGGGACATTCTGTGTTCCGACACCCCCCTGCGCATGGGTCTCTGCCGGTAGCTCTGGCTGCTGGGTGGCCGCACCTCCTGGGGGGTGCAGGGTCTGCGCTGCCTCACTCCCGTCGCTGCCTTGGTCTCCCCCCTGGTCTCCGCCCCAGTGTTCCGTCACCTGAGCCAGCCCCGTTTCGTCATCAGCTCCGCCTGTCTCCTCGGGTTTCACCCCACCCCAGGAGTGGGGCGGCTGGCTCACTTCCTGTTGCCCCTCATTTTGCCTGGCTGTCGGCTGAGTCACTTCCACCGCCTGCGCCCGGTTTTCCATGTGGGCCACTACTTCCTGCATGGACGCACTGACCGGAGCCCTTTGTCCGTGCATCGGCCGCATAATATGAACACCAAAAAATTTCTCGACCTGAGATGGCTTAGGAATCTCTCTTTTTTCAACCACGGGTCCCTCAAACACTTGAATTGCTGCTTCGGCTGCCCTTTTTTCAGTGGACATACTTTGCGAGGTTCGTAAAACTTTCTTTGCATCTGCTCCGAACTCTTACACAGTCTATTTGTCTCTTCCGCCCTCCACGGCTGAATTCCAAAGCAGCTGCCCTAGTTCTTGCCACTCTGTCTCGCTAAAGAGGAGTGAGGGCTTCTGCAGTTTGCCCTTATTTCTCGCCCATAGGGCTAATTTCTCGAAATCAGTGTCCTTTATCTTTTCCCCTCTCTTTGAAAGGATATAAACCAGAAGTCGCAGAGCCGCGTCCCAATCTGTATCCATTCTGAGTTTCTTTCACTATCTCGGCTCGCGGCTTACCTTCCAACCACTGCGGCGGGGTGCTCCGTGTCTTCCAAATGACACAGCCAAAACACCGCTTCAGCCTCCCCGGTCCGTCTCGTACACCTCCGCCGCGCAGCTCTTCCACCTCTGCACGCGGGCAATGCGTGAACCACAGAGGCTACCACCGGTTTCCCATTGCGAACAAGCAAAAAACTATCTGGAATCCTTTCTCAGGCAGAGGCTTCAGTGCTCCGGCATCCCAATCCCTTTTGCTTTTCAAAGCGATTTGGGATCTGAGCCCCCCGTCGCTCCCTCCTGCAAGCGATTTGGGGGCCATTTCCTGTCACTGTCATAGAAGTGACAGTCATTGTTAATTGAATGACTTTTTGAAACTCATCGGAGACTTCCTGTCCCTGTTCACAAGCGCCACGTAAAGCAGGGACTAATAATAAAAAAAAGGTGAGCTGGACAGGAACAAACGCAGATCCGAACCAATGTGGCTAATCATACGTTCTCCCTTTATTGTTTATAGACAGTAGGTTTTATACACTTCCAGATATTTTACAATCATGAGCACACTCTCATTGGCAAGCAAACATTGTTTGTTCCTGTCTTAAGGTGGCTAAAGTTTCACACTGCAGACCTATACTAATTCACACCTAGATAGCTCAGTACACTGTGTTATACCTTAACATAATTTCTGACTGCGCCACAAACTTATTCTTAACTGCGCCACAGGCTTCAAGGCCTCACCGAGGCCCATATCTGAGGCCTAGGCTGGGGTAGCTCGACCTTCACTCTAAACATATAAATCGTGAACATACAGATTGTGACCTCTTTCTCTCAGAAATTCTTCTACACCCACCAGTGAATTTGTCTGCCCCAGTCCCATCCACCTGGCCCAGAGCTGCTCCGCCAACCATGCTGGGGGTCTCCCCTGCCGTGTGGCCTGTGGTCACTGCACCAACTGCGCCGGGGGTCCCGTGGGCTCTTGCCGTCCCATCCCGGACCGCTTTTCCCGTGGCTGTCCCCACTGCCCCATTCCCGGCTGCTCCGCTCGTGCCGACCCAGCTGCCATGAACCATGTGCGGGTAATCCATGCTCCGGTTCGGTTTCCACCAGAAGACCCGCCCTCTTTTAGCAGTTCCAGCAGCAGACCCCATCTACCCCCTCCCCTTGGAGGACCAAGCCTCAGCACGGATCCCTCCCCTCACCCCTATTCCTTTGACACTTTCTATCCGTCCCTGCCCTGGGTCCCATTCCCTTGGTAACAACAGCTCTGGCTGTTCAAGAAAACTTTGCCCCTGAAAAAGCACCTTATCGACTTGGGATGAAAATAGTTTTTTTCAGGGGGAGAGGCAATTGATCAGGGCTGCTGGAATAAAAATTTGGGAAAGGGAAAACCAGCAGGCCTCCCCAGGAGATCAGATAATTCCAATATCACCTCCTAATTGGCGTCAAAATGATGAGGAAGGGAGAAAACATATGAGTGATTATCGTAATTTGATAATCAAGGGAATAAAAGAGGCGGCACCCTGAAGGCAAAATACTAAAAAGGCTTTTGAGGGATGGCAGGGTGTTCTGGTTTGAAAGCAAAACCGGTGAGAGACTCCAAGTCAGAAATACAGTTTATTGGGAAAAGGGAAAAGAAACAAAATACATGCAATAATACAAAAGGAAAACCACTGACAAAGTCAGAATACAACCTGACACCCCTTTGGCTAGTGTTTTGGTAGCAGTCCAAATTGGATTGGCTGCAGTCCTCCTGGAGTGGAAGATGTGGTTCTGTCGGGGCAGTGGTCCTGTAGAAAAGGTGTAGTCGGTCCAGTTGAAACCCCAGCTGTGACCTCATGGGAACCTGTGTAAAGGCTGCCTGTTCTGTCCAAAAATCCCAGAATATATCTAGGTGGGAATGCTTAGCTCGTCCCCCCTGGACGGAGCATCTCACCATGGGCTGATGTCATTTTGAGTCATGCGGTGGGTCCTTGATCACCTGTTAAACAGAAATGGCTCCTGGAGGGAGTTATCTCTGAGTCATGTGGCAAGACATTGATGGGCTCATTAACAGGAGATAAGGAAAACTGCCCAGAAGGCAACTGCTACACAGATGGCAACAAATAACATCCTGCTTCTCAGTCTTGGACACTGAAGAAGAAACTCCAAGTGAATGGTTAGACAGACTTAAGAGAAATATGAAACAATATTCCATAATAGACCTTGAGACTATTGTACGACAAGCTCTGTTAAGAATTAATTTTGTCACTAATGCCTGGCCAGATATCAGGAAAAAAAAAATAGAAAAAAATCGAGGACTGGCATAATAGATCATTAGATGATTTATTAAAGGAGGCTCAAAAGATTTATGTCCACAGAGATGAAGAAAAAGCTAAAGTGAAAGCAAAATTATGGTAACCACTATGCGAGAAAGTAATTTCCAGAGAAATCTAAAACCCCCAGGCCCCACTCCTAGACATGAACGTCGCAGAGACAGGGAAAAGGAAAAGAACAGAACTCCAGTACAAACCAAATCTAAGGAGCATTCTTGAAATATCTGTTTTTACTGTGGGGTCGAAGGACATTATAGGAGAAATTGCCCAGATTGGATGAAAGATCTGAAAATCTGCCAAGAGATTGACTCAGAGGAGGAATAGGGAAGTCATAGGCTCTATTTTCTGGGGGAAAAATACCATCTGGAGCCTGTGATAACTTTAAAAGTGGGTCCCCAAGAAGAAAAATTTGAATTTATCGTAGACACAGGGGCAGAAAGAACCTGCCGATTAAATATTCCAAAAGGTTTGTCCTGGCTTGTAAGATAAGCATATATATTGTATTTGCCATCTGTTGGAGGTGGGGCAGGTATCTTCCTTTAAATTGGGCAGTTTTCTTATCTCTTCCAAGAACAATGTCTCCCTCCAGGGAGATATCTTCTGTTAATAGGCCATTGAATGACTCACTGCATGACTGATAAAGTTACATCATCCCACTGTGAGATGCTCCACCCAGAGGGAGGAGCCAAGCATCCCTACCTGCATAAAATCAGCATTTTTTGGGACATCAGAACAGCCTCTTCGCTGGATTCCCAAAGGAGCAGCTTCTTCTCTGCTGGATTCCCAGAGGAAGACCAGGCCCATCTACTCTATCACCAGACCTTCAGAGAAAACTACACCCTTCTACAGGACCACCACTTCAGCAGCATTTCATCTGCCACTCCAGGAGGAGCAGCCACCACTTAACTGGACTATCACCAACACCCTGACTCCTCAGGGTGTCAGGTTTCTGACTCTATCAGTAGTTTTGTTTGTACTAATTACATATTTTTTTAATTTTTTTTTCTAGTAAAGAACTGTAATTCCCATACCGATATCGTTGTCTGAGAGCGTATTTATTTTGAAATTATGGTAATTCGGAGGGAGGGGGTTTACCTTTTCCATTTCATGGGAGACTCTTGCCTTCCTTCACAGACTCCTGTCTTTTCAAACCAATACAGATTTTGGCACCCAACGTGGCGCTTTAGGGCATTGAGAGGAAAAAGGATTAGCAGTTCTTAAGTAATCTAAATTTTTTTTTGTGTGTGTGTGTGTGCTGATATAGAAACATCTTTACGTGTCACCATGTGGTCTAGTTTACCCTGGTTTGGGTGGCACGTGGTTGTGGCTGTATTTCTCCCATTTGCAGGCCCTTATCTAGACATGGGTCTTATAACTAAGGCTACTGTAGCTGTTATCCATTTTGGCTTATGGGTTAATAAGGTGAGGAATTCATGGATCTTTAACTTCCTCTGGAAGGCAAGTACATGGATTCAGAGCTATCACACACTAACTGTATGTTTTTGGGGTTACTTTAATAATGGTACCTACTGTGAGGAAATGACACCAGGGGAAATTTTCTCCCAACCTTTAAACCATCTTTTTAGGTCTGCTCCACCACTTTTCGAAGGGTTAAGATCCACTCTAAATACTAATGATATCATACAGTGGCTAGTGTTGCTGATATGCCTGTTAAGCCTGTTATATTTAGCACTCAGAGATAAGGGAAGATTAACCTGGATAACTACCCTGACACCTACACCAGAGACTAAGGATGCTGCTCCAGAGCCTGACCCTGCCCCACAGCCCGCCTCAGAAATGAACCACCCAGATTGGGTGAGGGTTCTGGTTAAGGAGATACGTGAGATGCTGAAGGAGTGCATTTCCCCAGCTGGTGAGAAACCCTCCCTTTGCCTTGAAGAGGGACAGTCTAATAGTACAGCTGTGGAACCCACAGATGTTACAGCTGTCCAGGTTCCAGCTGAACCACAAAGGCAGTCACAGCCAGCAGCAGTTGCCCCGGTAGAAACAAGGAGGTCTAAGATGAAAGCAGAGCACCCAGATAGGGATAGGAATGGAGGAACCTCACAACCCACAGGGGAGCCAGAGGTTGTGATCATCACCGAGTCCCTGACGTACGAAAGTCTCCGTAATCTGCACAAAGACATTGTGCGACAAGGGTGTGAGGCTTATACTACCTGGTTACTCCGGGTCTGGGACCTTATGGGTACAGGCATGCAGCTGGCCGGTGGTGAGGCAAGGAACTTGGGACCCTTGACCCAGGACTCAAGTATGAATCAGATTTTTGTAAGGGAGCCAGGGTCCCTTTCTCTCTGGGAGTGGCTTTTAATGAGTGTCAGAGAGAGGTTTGTCCACAGGGAAAGAATGCAAAAGCACCATCACAGAATGTGCTGGGAGACCCTTGAGGAAGGGATCCAACAGCTGAGGGAAGTGGCAGTATTGGAGGTACTCTTTGGGAGGGATGGACAGCATGATGATGACCCCAACAAGGTCAGGTGCACAGGGCAAATGCTGTGGAGTCTAGCAAATCTTGGGCCATCTCAGTACACCACTTTCATTGCAACAATTGTTGCTGACACTAACCGAGAGACAGTGGGTTCTGTTGCCAACAAACTTAGGAATTATGAGAGTATGATTAATGGCCCAATGCAGGCTCATATCTCAGCTGTGATTGAGGAGTTCAAAGAGGAGATGAGGGAGGAGGTAAGGAAGGTTAATGCAGCACCTGTGCGAGTCACAGGCCCCAAAGTCAGAGCCCAACGTCGCCCAGCTAGAGAGAGAGGGTACACCCCAAGGGCTAATCTGTGGTTCTTCCTGCGTGACCATGGGGAAGACATGGGAAGGTGGGATGGGAAACCCACTTCTGTCCTGGCAGCACGGGTGCGTCAACTCAAGGAGGGAAAGTCTAACCGGGGGCATTCCACCAAGGTGAAGGTAGCCTTAACCTCCCATGACCAAGCTTTCACGTACGATCTGTCAGATCCCCTTGAAGGAACCTCTAGTATGTATGCCCAGGAAAGGAATAATAACCAGGGTTAGAGGGGCCCTGCCTCTAGCCAGGGAGAGGCATGGGAAAACCAGATCTTCTGGACGGTGTTGATCTGATGGCCTGGCACATCAGAACCACAAAAATATGATGCTTTAGTTGATACTGGTGCAAAGTGTACTCTGATACCATTGGGACATGTGGGGGGCGGAGCCTGTTTCCATTGCTGGTGTGACAGGGGGATCGCAGCAATTGACCCTGGTGGAAGCCGAGGTGAGCCTGACTGGGAAGGAGTGGAAGAAACATCCTATAATGACTGGCCCAGATGCGCCGTGTATTCTAGGCACAGACTTCCTCCAGAACGGCTATTACAAAGACCCAAAGGGGCTCAGGTGGGCTTTTGGAATAGCTGCTGTAGAGGCAGAAGACATTAAGCAATTAAACACCTTGCCTGGACTGTCAGAAAACCCGTCTGCAGTAGGATTCCTAAGGGTGGAGGAGCAACGCGTGCCAATTGTGACCTCGACAGTGCACCGCCGGCAGTATCAGACGGATCGAAATGCCGTGATCCCCATCCACAGAATGATTCGTGAGCTGGAGAGGCAAGGGGTGGTCAGCAAAACCCACTCACCCTTCAACAGCCCCATTTGGCCTATGCGCAAATCTGACAGAGAATGGAGATTGACTGTGGACTATCGTGGCTTAAATGAAGTGACTCCACTGCTGAGCGCTGCTGTATCGTATATGCTGGAACTCCAGTACGAGCTGGAGTCCAAGGCAGCAGAGTGGTATGCCACTATTGATATTGCTAATGCGTTTTTCTCCATTCCTCTGGCAGCAGAATGCAGGCCTCAGTTTGCTTTCACCTGGAGGGGCGTGCAGTACACCTGGAACCGACTACCCCAGAGGTGGAAACAGTCCTACCATCTGCCATGGACTGATCCAGACTGCACTAGAAAAGGGTGAGGCCCCAGAACACCTGCAATGCATTGATGATATCATTGTGTGGGGGAGCACAGTGGCAGAAGTGTTTGAGAGAGGTGAGAGGATCATCCAGATCCTGCTAGAAGCTGACTTCGCCATCAAGAAGAGCAAAGTCAAGGGACCTGCCCGAGAGATACAGCTCCTGGGAGTGAAATGGCAAGATGGACGGCGCCAGATTCCCACTGAGGTCATCAACAAGATCACTGCGATGTCTCCACCAACCAGCAAAAAGGAAACACAAGCTTTCCTAGGTGTCACAGGTTTTTGGAGAATGCACATTCCCGAGTATAACCAGATTGTGAGCCCTCTTTACCTGGTTACCTGCAAGAAGAACGAGTTCCACTGGGGCCCTGAGCAGCAACAAGCCTTCACCCAGATCAGGCAGGAAATCACTCATGCTGTAGCCCTTGGCCCAGTCAGGACGGGACCAGAGGTCAAGAATGTGCTCTACTCTGCAGCCGGGAACAATGGTTTGTCCTGGAGCCTTTGGCAGAAGGTGCCTGGTGAGACTCGAGGCCGGCCACTGGGATTCTGGAGCCGAAGTTACAGAGGGTCCAAAGCCAACTACACCCCAACAGAGAAGGAAATCTTGGCTGCCTATGAAGGAGTTCAAGCCGCCTCGGAGGTGATTGGTATGGAAGCACAACTCCTCCTGGCACCCCGACTCCTGGTGCTGGGGTGGATGTTAAAAGGAAAGGTTCCTACTTCCCACCATGCCACTGATGCCACATGGAGCAAATGGATTTCCCTCATCATCCAGTGCGCCCGTGTTGGAAACCTGAATCGCCCTGAGATTTTGGAGATAATTACGAACTGGCCAGAAGGTGAAAACTTTGATCTCACTGATGACGAGGAGCAGGTACAAGCGAAAAGGGCTGAAGAAGCTCCACCATATAACCAACTTCCAGCAAACACGCTATGCTGTTTTCACTCACGGTTCCTGTTGCATCATAGGGATGAACCGGAAGTGGAAAGCAGCTGTATGGAGCCCCACATGACAAGTTGCACAAGCTACCGAAAGAGAAGGTGGATCGAGCCAACTCGCTGAACTCAAGGCTGTTCAGCTGGCCCTGGGCATTGCTGAAAGGAGAAGTGACCAAAGCTCTACCTTTATACCGATTTGTGGATGGTAATCAATGCTCTGTGGGGCTGGCTGGAAAGGTGGAGAAAGGCCAACTGGCAACATAGAGAAAAAACAATCTGGGCTGCTGATATATAGAAAGACATTGCCTCTCGGGTAGAGAAACTAATGGTGAAATTCTGTCATGTAGATGCCCATGTCCCCAAAAGTCAGGCTAATGAGGAGCACCGAAACAACGAGCAGGTAGACCAGGCAGCAAGAATAGAGGTGTCAAAGATAGACTTAGATTGGCACCATAAGGGGGAGTTGTTCCTGCCTCGATGGGCTGTCATGGTTTGACACTGGCGCGATGCCAGCGCCCCCATGAAAATATACTTTTCTAAATAATTGCTGTGAGATGTGATCAGGCACAGAGCAGAGCAGGCCCATCTTAGTAACAAAGGAAAGAACTTTATTAAACTACTACTACTAGAAAACTACAAACACTAAATCCTGGATGAAGACTTTCCAAAACACCCCTCCTCCTCCCACCTAATTTCTAAACAAACTTAACAGTGAGACACCACCCAGGATCCTGATCAAGTTGCTACCCTTCAGATATTCAAATACTCAGTCTTTCAAGGGAGACAGGAGTCTCTCCTGTGCCACAGACCCCCCCCCCCCAGGAAACACAATTGCCACCCTTGTGTTTCCATGTCACACATGGCAACCACTCGGAGAAAATCTGCCATGGTGACACTCTCTTTTCCATGTCACAGTGCTCTCACCACCGTGCATGGACAGACTGCTCACAGGGCTCTTTTAAGGATGCTTTGCCATGGACCAAAAGAGACAACAGTTCAGTTTCTCATTTTGGGACTACAGTCCCCCCCATTTTCCCCTGGGGCTGAGGGTCCAAGAACAGAGGTCTTCTTCTCCTCTTCTTCTTCCTTGAAGATAGAGGGCTTCTCCACACCTTCTCTCTACTCCTCTGCTGATAATCACTGAAACAGGTCTCCTGGCACACCAACGCACCACCCTAAGTGCAGCTTCTGTTAGGAGAATTTGGTTCAGTCTATGGCTAACAAGAGAAGTCCAGCCACAAGCCACTCCATCATCTCCTTCCAACTCGAGAATTTCTTCTTCCATCATCTCGGATCCCAGACTGTCTCTCTTCTACTTCAAATCAAGGAGGAGCAATATTTCACAAAGCCTTCATTTCTCAGGAAAGGGTTAAAAGCTCAGACTCCCTGGACGGCTGATATCTCTGCCCAGCAGCCGATTCCCAAGGCCAAAGCTGGGCGCCTTACCCCCCCCCCCCACCTCCTTCTCCTCTGTGCCGGCAAAGTTACAGGTACCGTCCGGACTCTCTATCTCTTCCCTCTGGGGGGGGGGATGACAAAGACATCTCCGCTTCTCTCCACCCTTCCGTCCACAGGAGCTTGCTCGGTTCCAGTCCTTCTACCCCTCAGCTCACCTCAACCAGGCCGCATGGCTTCCCCTCCCCCACCCAGCCCCATGGCTGGGCAGGGGAGGTCTGCACAGCACCTTGACCAGAACCAAAGAGAGCGAGCTCTTGGGAGTTCTTGCTTTTAACCCCCTGTGTTCTCAGAGGCGTATCCCTATCTTCAGTGGTCACTTCAGGTGCCAATATCCAAACTTGACCACTGATTGGTTTGACCCAACTTCCTGAAAAAAAAAAAATCACTTCCATGTCAAACCACGACATGGGCTCATGATGCCTCAGGCCATGAGGGCAGAGATGCCACCTACAAGTGGGCATGAGACCAAGGGGTGGATCTAACCATGGACAGTATTTCTCAAGTTATCCATGACTGTGAGATGTGTGCTGCCATCAAACAGGCCAAACAGGTGAAGCCCCTATGGTATGGTGGACGGTGGTCCAAGTACAAGTATGGGGAGGCCTGACAGATCGACTACATCACACTGCCTCAGACACGCCTAGGCAAACGCTACGTGCTGACCATGGTGGAAGCCACCACTGGATGGCTGGAAACCTACCCCATGCCTCATGCCACTGCCCAGAACACCATCTTAGGCCTGGAAAAGCAAGTCCTGTGGAGATATGGCACACCTGAGAGAACTGAGTCTGACAACGGCACCCATTTCAAAAACGGCCTTATCAACACCTGGGCCAGAGAACATAGTATCGAATAGATATATCATATTCCCTATCATGCTCCAGCTGCCGGCAAAGTTGAACAGTGCAACGGACTCCTTAAGACTACCCTGAAGGCACTTGGTGGGGGAACATTTAGGAACTGGGAAATGAACCTGGCAAAAGCAACCTGGATGGTCAACACCCGAGGGTCCATCAATCGAGCTGGTCCTGCCCAGTCAGAACCCTTGCACACAGTAGGTGGAGATAAAGTCCCTGTGGTACATATGAAAGGTATTTTAGGAAAAACTGTTTGGATTAATCCCACCTCAGGCAAAGACAAAACCATCCGTGGGATTCTTTTTGCTCAAGGACCTGGTTACACTTGGTGGGTAATGCAGAAAGATAGGGAAACCCGTTGTGTACCACAGGGAAACCTAGTCTTAAGTGAGAACTGGGTGTAAGATTTCATTGTGATGCAGATGGAAATAGAATAAGGGGTGGATAATGTCCTGGCTTGTAAGATAAGCATATATTCTATTTGCCATCTGTTGGAGGTGGGGCAGGTATCTTCTGTTAAGTTGGGCAGTTTTCTTATCTCTTCCAAGAACAATGTCTCCCTCCAGGAAATATCTTCTGTTAATAGGCCATTGAATGACTCACTGCATGACTGATAAAGTTACATCATCCCATTGTGAGATGCTTTGCCCAGAGGGAGGAGCCAAGCATCCCTACCTGCATAAAATCAGCATTTTTTGGTGTCGCCGTAGAGCAGGACGGTAACGAGAAGACTCCAAGTCAAAGGCTAGAGGATGAACTCTGATTTATTTCAAATGCACTGCTCTATGTATAGAGAACATCGATGCAGACTTATTTCATTGGTCTTAGAGTAAAAACATCTCACACCATTGGTGTGCAGTGAATGACGCATGGTGGCAGAACATATCTATAAACAATGTGAACAACAAGATAGATTAGAGAATTATTTACATTCTTTCCCAACTGTCTCCCAGGCTATCACCTGGTTAGAAAACCCTCTCTTTTTCTCTCTGACTGAACTGAGAATATCCACAGGTAACCACTATGCAAGAAAGCAATTTTTAGAAGAATCTAAAACCCTGCAGGCACTACCCCTAGACATGAAGGTCATAGAGACAGGGGAAAGGAAAAGAACTGTACCCCAGTGCAAACCAAATCTCAGGAGCATTCTAGAAATGTCTGTTTTTACTGTGGGGTCAAAGGGCATTACAGGAGAAATTGTCCTAATCAAATAAAAGATCTTAAAATCTTCCGAGAGATAGGCAGAGAAGAAGAATAGGGAAGTCATAAGCTCTATTTTTGGGGGACAAATACCATCTAGAGCATGTGATAACTTTAAAAGTGGGTCCCCAAGAAGAAAAATTTGAATTTGTGATAGAATCAGCTTGTTAAATATTCCAAAAGGTTATAGTGTAAGCCAAGATACATTAAAAGTAACAGGAGCAAAAGGAGAGACTTTCACCATTACTGTCATTAAAGATGTGGTAATCGAGGGAGAAACTAGGATTTGGATATGGGATGTCTTATTAGTCCCTGGGGCAGGTAGCAACTTATTAAGAAGAGACTTACAAGTAAAACTACGAATAGGAGTTATACCAGAAGAGGGGAAAATGCAATTTGTAGAGCCAGAGGTAAAATATTTTGGATGCATTCAAGCTATAGCAGCTACTGCAATCCTAGTAGAAGAAAATTGTAAGCTTACTTTTGGAAGTAAACTAGTTGCGTGTACACCTCGTGTGATCCGAGGAGTGTGGAATCAGAGAAAAGAGGAAAAGATATGGAAAAGAAAAGAAAGTGAGAAGGGAAGGAAGAGAGAAGTTAAAGAAGGGGGAGGGCTGGTAGGCAGACTCTAGGATGATTGGAATGAGGAGTGTCTATGTATTGGTGCTAGAGGAGAACAGGAGTTTGAATGCAGTTTCTGTATAAAGGGCAAAGAAGTGTCTTAACACATGGTTGTTTAGAAGTTGTTCAATACTGAATTGGGGTTCGGGAAGGTTTAGCAGAACAAGTCCTTCTTGAAGGGAAAAGAGGATATGTTAACTAAGAAAAAAAAAAAAAAGAATGTCAGAAGCACCTGAGGTGCCGCTGAGAGTTGAGAGCTGGCTTGGTTGTGCCAGGGTCCCAGAAAGTGCAGGGTTACCAGATGCACTCACCAGCTCGGCGGTGGTGCTGGGCACAAACCACGCGGGTTCGCCATCCAGGAACGGGCAGGCTCAGTGGCAGAGCTTCCAGGGGCGGCTCCCAGCCTGCCGGAGTCCCAAGTCCAGGATGGCATCCTCTGCCCCAGTGAGTGAGTTAAGAGAGATAGAAAAAGAGAGAAAGAGAAAGAGAGAGAGAGAGAGAGAAAGATGGCGAAAGGGAGCCAGTGTTAAAAATAGGTAGGAAACTGTTGTAAAATAGTTGATAATTGTTGAGCATGTACTGTTATTTTGATTATGTTAAAAGGGGTTAAAAGGTTAGTTATAAGAAATACAGTACTCAACATACCATAATACACTTAAGTAAAGTGCACCACCCCCAAGCGAAATGAGCCAGCCTGGACAGAACTATAATGGGCCAATCAAGCACCTTAAACCTTCATGCAAATGAAGGATCCAAAGAGAAAGCAATCCAAAGGGACAAAAAAACAGGATAAAAAGGGGGCATCCGACCCAGTGATACCATGCTGCTCCACATGGAACATCAGGGACATCGCTGAGCAGGAAGACCCAGCACCGGCGCTGCAGCATCTTCGACGGGAAGGCTCCTGCTCAGCCCGCAGGCCCCCTTGCTTTAAGCCTTTCTTTTTATTATAATAAATGCTGAAATAACTTTTAGTACCAGGAGTGTGGTCCCATTTTTAACACCAAACACACTGCTATTATGCACTTTTTTTCTCAGGAATCACATCATATTCAATTGCCCAAAGTCTGAAGCTAAACTGAATAGTTTCCTGCTAGAGCTCTCATAGGAAAATGTGCCAGCACAGAAACTTTTCCAGCTACAATTGCTAACTTAGACTGCATTCAAGTGGCATTCACTGCCTTCTTGCAGCCTGTAAACTGCACTCATCAGATGATGTTCATGCTGTGGCAGGACGTTCCCCCCCTCTACCAAAGAAAGCTTATTTGCTCTGTCCATCAGCTAGTGCATATGGGTGAGATAACCCAGGCAGACAGATGCCAGACAGGGAGTTATCTCTGGAGCCAAGGAGGGGAGACTCCCAGCTGACAATGGCTATCCCTCACCTGAAGAGTGAGATGTAGAGAGATAAACCAAGAATTCTCGACTGAAAAGGCACTACTTTACAACTAAAAAAGCTACACAAATTTTCACAGAGGCAAAAATCTCCTACACACTCCCTGGAAATGTGTATGGCTCCTCGTCATCTTCGCGGTAACTTTTCTGGAAATTGAAAGTGAAGGATTTTTGATGTATGCCCCATCAGAAATTGGATGGTAGGATACACTGAATCCTAATCTATACTATGTCTTCGCTAGCTGTAATATAGATACCTTATTGTTATTGTGCACTGAATTGTTTATCTACTAGTAGTGTTTCTTTAGTTTATCCTGTGTAGTAAGTAATCTTTTAAAGGCATGTCTGTTAAATTTCTTTCTATTAAATAAACAATTCATTTTGTAATAGACCTGTTATAGATGAATAATGTGATGGTTGGCTCTCACAATTAAGAGATGGATATTATGTGTATGTTAAGAGACGTTTTGTAAATGTAAAGTGATGTTATTGTAATAGGCCCTCCCATAGTCTTCTTTCCCCACCCCCTTGTAATAACCTTGGTAGTCAGGGCATTTGGAGAGGGCTGGCTGTAGCAATGTACCTGAACAACTTAGGCCTTAGTGTGCACCAGCCATACCACTTGTATCTGCTTGTTCTTATAAAAATTTTCTCAGGGCACCATGGAATTCATCATGGTTACTAAGACATAAACTGTGCTAAAATGAGAAAGAAGAAGCTGAGAAAACAGAATTCCAAGACCACAAGAACTAGATAACGAAAGGCAGCAAAGCACCTGAACTGTGACCAATCATGTATTCTGAGAGGTGCATGCAAGGCGCGTGGACAAGACAGAAGCACCAATGAAGAAGAACGTGATCATCGTGTGCAGTAGAGTTAGAATGTATAAATAAGTGCATAATGTAAACAATAAACAGCTTCTGCTTAATCATATTGGTTAGTTTTTCCAGGAGTCCTGTTTCCTGCATTTTTGGTGCCCCACGATGTGATCCCAAAGCAATTATAATGTGCTAATGAAGTAGACAGGACCTTTGGACCTTTTGGGCTCTGAAGAAGCATCTACTGAATGAAAAGGCGGGAGGACCGACTGGAGCCTGCTGCGGCAGGACCACAGCAGGGAGGGGTCGAAGAACGGCCCCCGAGGAGCCAGAAGATGGCTTCGGAAAAAATACACCTACGCTGCAGCGGGAAACCGGAAAAAAGTGGACACTGGAACAGGTGAGTGGCTGGGGCTGGAGGATATGGGAAAAGCTCTGTCTAAAGAAGAACAGGCTGCTCTAAATGTCTTCCAGCATATTGTCTCTAAGAGAGGAATAAAATATGAACCTGAGGTTCTGAAAAAATTACTGAAATGGGGTCGGGAGAGAGGATTTTTTGTCATTCTCAAAAGCATTTTCGATACTTCTGAGTGGGAAAAGCTTGGGATGACCCTTTGGGATGTAGTCAGCGATGGGTTAAAAGACACTAAGGGACTGAGTACAAGTGGAAATTAATGATAACAGTTTTAAAACAATTAAAAGCAGAGAGAACAGCAGCAGCTGGAGCAGCAGCAGCCCTAGTGTCAGACTACCCTGTGATGGCTTTTCCAGCGTATGCCTGAGAGTTCTTTGTGGGGGAGGACCCAGTTATACCTATACCTTCTGCTCCTGCAGAGTCGGAGCTGCAGACTCAGCAACAAGCAGTCTCAGACAGTAACAACATGGTGCTACCGCCCGCACTGGTTCTACAGTCTGCTCTGGAACCAGAGAAAATGGAGCTAGATGTCCCGCTCCCACCTCCAGTGCCAGGACTATCCACAGGGTGTCCCGCGGTATCCCCTAAAGAGTTAACAAAAGCTATGGGCGGGGGCACGTCTATCCGTGTGTTCAGATGCAAATCGCAGCTATTCACATGCAGAGCGCTTTGAGAAGGAAGAACGAGAGTGGCAGGAAAAAGAAAAAGCTGAACTCATAGCTTTACTAGATCGACAACTAAGGGAAAGAGAAAAATCCAGACCTTGCTAATCGCGGACGGAAGGAGGGCAGATGGATCAATCACGAGATCGGCTTATGGCATTCCTGATTCTCCAAACAGTAACAGTAGTGAGAATCGCCAAGCCCACCTCTCCAGGGAAGGTAGCCCGGATAAAGGGTTTGCTTGCCCTACGATTCCTGAGGATGAGATAGCTTGGTGGGAGGCGAGAGAAGGAAACAGTGGGAGAGAGATGAAAGACAGTGAGGCACAGTCAGATTACCATCGATATTGTGGTATTCGAAGAATGTCTGATGACTAGCTGCGACTATGATGCCAACAACCCAGCCGGCGTTGGCAGGGGATTATCAGAGAGGCTCTCATCGAAGGTAAATTTATCCCAAGCACGCTGCCAGTAATCTCTGTCCCCGGTAATCCGAATCAACACCAGTGGGTCAGGCTGGACTGGAAACTCATCTGCCATGATGCAGTATGGACTAAATAATCCATATGTGCAAACGTTACTGGACCATATTTTTACTAGTGGATTACCGGCTCCACTTGATTGCAGAAAGCTGGCAGAAACCTTTTTAAAACCTACACAGAGGCTGCTGTGGCAGGTGGACTGGGAAAGGATGGTAGATGCTGCTGTGGCAGAAAATTTCGGGCTCCCTCAGGGGGACCCTAGGCAGTTCACCACCCCAGACATGATGTTGGGGAAGGGGCCTTTTGCTGACCTGCAAACTCAGGCATGTTTACATGCATCAATTTTACAACAGTCTCAGAAGTTGGCTCAGGAGGCATTTCACGCTGTCCCAGACATGGGACTCCTGTCACCCTCTAACACTACCATTAAGCAAGAGGCTAACGAGACTTTTATGAGTTTCTTAGATTACTTTAGAAATGCTATTGATTGAGCTCCTGGAATGTCTCCAGAGGTTAAAGTCGCACTTGGAATACAACTAGCAGTAGATAACGTGAATTCCAGCTGTAAGAGGATCCTGCAGACCTTGCCTAGAACAGCTACCTTGGTGGACATGGTAGAAGCTTGTTCCAGGGTGGGAACTCCAGAGGCAAAAGACACCTACTTGGCAGATGTGATGGCAGTTGCCCTTAGACCACTGATAGAGCAAAGAAAAAGTAACTTTGATCATAAATGTTTTAGTTGCAATAGACATGGACATTATAAAGCACAATGCAGAGCTAAGACCATAAAGAAAAGTAAGGCAACCGCGACATCTACTGGCTAAATGGGAAACTGCAACAGATGTGACAAGTTCGGGCATCGGAGCAGCGAATGTAGGTCAACATGCAAGAAAGATGGAACTCCCTTGGGAAACACAAAGCCGAGCATGAAAGGGGGGGACGCGCAATGACACAAATGCTCCCTCACAACCAGGCGGCTGCCTGGACATCCTCCATTCAGCAACAGCAGGCTCAGCAGGGGTGGATGTGGAGTCCGCTGTAGAAGTTACCCTGAAGAAAACCGATGTACAGGTCATTCCATCAACAGCAAATGGACCTTTGGGTCATGGACTTAGTGCTCTACTAATAGGGAGATCATCCACATCAAAACAAGGCATTTTTGTTTTGCCTGGACTAATTGATGCAGATTATTTAGGCAATTTTGGGATAATGGTGCAAACCTGGAAACCACATGTCCATACTCCAAAAGACACTAGACTGGCATAGCTAGTTCCCTTTGAGGCCAAGGTTCCTAGACAAGGGGTCATGCATAGGGGGGATGGAGGTTTTGGGTCAATGGGAACCCCTCAGGTAATGTTTACGTTACCATTATGAGGAGCAAAACCAACTAAACCCATTACTTTTCAGCACCCTGATGGAGAAACTGTCACGACAAAAGCTGCAATGCTGGACACAGGTTCAGATGTCATCATTGTACCCTCGTTTGCATTGCCTGCAACATGGCCTCTGAACACCTTAGGAACGCCTGTTATGGGGGTGGGAGGTGTGCAAATGACTCAAATTAGCAAAACAGTGTGGGTTGATGAAGATGCACATGTTTGTGTTCATGTGAGGCCTTACATAATGAATAAAACAATGTGGCTACTGGGATGGGATGCATTGAGCCAGATCGGTTTCTGCCTCACCAATGAGGGTTTTTAGCGGCGGCCATTGAGGGGCGGTCAATCCTGAAATTAAAATGGTTAACAGAGATGTCAATCTGGGTTGATCAATGGCTGCTGTCTAAGGAAAAGCTCACCCATGTTAATGAATTGGTTGATGAGCAATTGAAAAGGGGGCATATCGTACCTTCTACAAGCCCCTGGAATACATCCATTTTTACAATCCCTAAAAAATCAGGAAAATGGAAGTTATTACATGACCTTTGAGCCATTAATGCTGTTATGCAGGATATGGGACCCCTGCAGCCCAGCCTGCCCTCGCCATCAATGTTACCTGTCGATTGGCAATTATTGACCTGAACGATTGCTTTTTCACCATCCCACTGCACAAGGACGACAGTGAGAAGTTTGCTTTCTCAGTGCTATCCATTATCAAAGCAGAGCCAGCAAAAAGGTATCAATGGGTTGTATTGCCACAAGGGATGCGAAATTCTCCCATGATGTGGCAACTGTATGTTGCCTGGGCACTAGCCTCACTGAGAAAATGTTACTTGTGAAACCCCCCCCAAAGGTTCCCCTGATGGGGAGACCCGTAAAAAGTTCTGTGCCAGAATTGAGAGAATAATGGGTCTTTTTGGTTTTTTGGTTTTCAGGTTGTTTATTTTTTCTCTTATCAACACTTCAGCACGCCGTCTACATACCAGACTTAGCGTACAAAGAGAAAGGCACCAAAAAGTCACAAGACACACAGGTTCAACATATTTTAAAAATATTTTGTCCAATTAACTCCTAGAACATATTTTATTTCTACCTTTCTACCAATAACTAATTATTTGTCTGTTCACACAACACCTGCATTGTGGCTCTTTCTAACCAATCGCTCTGCGCTACCAACAAACAAAGGAGATCAGACAATGCCCAAAATCCTCCATCTTGTCTTCTATCTACCTCCATACTAAAAGCCCAAAACTCTAAGGTTTTCACCCTGTGATAAACTATACTACTATCTATTTCACACACACGTAGATTCCAATTAATCCCAAAGTCCTGGAAGCTTTGTCCATGGACAAAGATTAAAAGCAGTGTTCTCCTGGGAATCAGGACAGGAAGAGAAATATTGGAAGAGAAATATTCCCTGTGCCCTGGGTTCCAACAGTTACTCACAGTATCTCATCTATCATTACATGGATGATATTCTTATTGCAGGAGAACACCTGAACACAGCAACAATTACAAGAGGCAGGCTTCATATTGCCCCACAAAAAGTCCAGCAACAAGCCCCATTGAAATATTTGGGTATGCGTATCACTGAAGCCCAAATTCAGCCCAAAAAATTAACTATTTGCACAGAAATTCGGACCTTGATGGCTATTCTGATGCAATGGGATAGCCAGGCTAATCAACCACTAAAAATCTTAGAATGGGTGTTTTTACCACTTAATTTGAACAAATCCTTGACCACACGAATGGAAGCTATCATAAAAATTGTGATCAAGGCACAGAAGTGGACACTGGAAATTGCAGGAATGGAACCCCAACATATTCTTTTTCCATTAACAAAAGACTTTACAGTGGTCATTACAGAATTCAGACACCTTACAATGGGCATTGCTAAACTTTCCAGGTCTTATTAGCACTCATTTTCCCTCTCATAAACTTTTTTCTTTGCATCAACAGGTGGAAGAACTTCCTTGGCTATCAAAAAAACGTGGAAGGCCTCATGGTTTTTACAGATGCCAGTCGAAAGACTTCCAAAGCAGGCCTTACTTGGCAGGACAAAGGTGAATGGCTCAGTGAAATCCTTGAGGGACCAGGAGATTCTTTACAGGTTCTTGAGTTACATGCTGTTATCAGAGTGTTTGAAAAATGGCCAAATGATCCCGTTAACATTGTTTCTGATTCTCTTTACATAGCAGGTGTTGTCAAGCACATGGAGCGAGCATTACTAAAGGAAATTCAAAACCGGCAGTTGTGGCAACACTTTTTGCAACTATGGCAGTTACTTAATTCTCACAAACAGGATTCTTTTACTACCCATATACGGAGTCATTCTGGATTAACGGAAGGTCTGGCCTTGGGAAACGAGAAGGCTGACCAGTTGGTGACACTGCTTTGGGCCTGTCCTAGATTGCAAGCAAGATGTGTTCAATTGCCATTTGTTAGAAGTGTGGCAGTTATCTTCTCTTAATTGGGCAGTTTTCTTTATCTCTTCCACAAACCAATCCTCCCTCCCGGGGAGACATCTGCTGTTAATGGCCTATTGAATGTCACTGCATGACTGATAAAAGTTGCAGCATCCCATTGTGAGATGCTCCGCCCAGAGGGAGGAGCCAAGCATTTCTACCTGGATATAATCTTGAGTTTCTAGAACACCAGCACAGATTTTTCTGCACTGGATTTCCCAGAGGAACAGCTGCCTCTTCCACTGCATCTTCAGAGGAAGACTACACCCTTTTCTACAGGATCACTGCTCCAACAGAACCACACCTGACACTCCAGGAGGACTGCAGCCATAATTCCCAATTGGACTGCTACCAACACCCTAACTAACAGGGTGTCAGGTTGTATTCTCTGTCAGTGTTGTTTGGGTTCACTGCATTGTTTATTTTATCTTTTTATTTTCTTCCCTAATAAAGAACTGTTATTCCTGCTCTCATACTTTTTGCCTGAGAGCCCCCCTTAATTTCAAATTTATAACAATTTGGAGGGGGGGAGTCTGCATTTTTTTTCCCATTTCAGGGGAGGCTCCTGCCTTCCTTAGCAGACACCTATCTTTCCAAACCAAGACAAGGCCTCTGCTTCACCTAACATTGATAAGTTTAGCCAAGCCAGAAGGGCTCACGAGTTTTTTCATCAAAGTTCAAAAGTTTTACACAAGCAATTTGGAATCTCGCTGCAGGATGCTCAAGGAATTGTCACGACCTGTCCGCAATGCCAAGGCATGATTGGTGGATTGGGTCCTGGAGTCAACCCTTGTGGTTTAGGGCCCTTACAGTTATGGCAAACCGATGTAACTATCTATGCTTCTTTTGGTCGCTTTAAACATATTCATGTCACCATAGACACCTTTTCTGCCATGGTTTGGGCCATTCCTCTGGCAAGCGAAGTGTCTCGTTTTGTCATTTGACACTTGTGAGGCTGCTTTGCCGTCATGGGTTTGCCTCAGGAAATCAAAACTGGCAATGAGTCAGGGCATATAGCCTAACGAACCCAGGAGTTCTTAGCTCATTGAGGAGTAAAGCATAGCACAGGTATTCCAGGTAACTCCACAGGACAAGCTATTATTGAAAGACACATCAAGGACTAAAAGGATTGCTTGATAAACAAAAAAGAAGGGAGGATGGGCTGAGCTCACAGGACAGAGTGCTGAAAGCAGTTTATGTTATGAATCATCTGCGGTTCGTAGGAAATCACAGTGAACCACCAGCATTAACACATTATTCAGGTTTGCAGCAAGATTCTGAATTAATACAGAACCAACTGAAAGTTCATTTTTAAAATCCTATAACAGGGTTATGGGAATGACCTGCAGATTTACTCATGTGGGGAAGGGGTTATGCTTGTATCATTACAGACAAAGGACCCAGATGGATACCAGCAAAATGGGTTCGTCCCTGGCTTTAGAAGGAAGCTCTGATCCCTAATAGCACCAATGAACCAACAACCACCGTTACCTGAAAACATCCATTGCCCTCAGAACTGTGAACGCTTTTGCTACCCTTGGGGGAGACTAGAATGTGTGGGGTGTGGATCAGATAGGTGGTGTGAGTTTAAAGGAGGAAGCTTCCCAAGGTGTTTAGAGTGTAGACATCGGCACACCCAAGAATCGAACACCTGGATGGTGTTATCCCAAACGACAGGAATAACAGTAAATTCCCAGGAAACCTGTTGAGAGGCGTTACATTTGTTTAAGTCTCAGAAGCAATTAGGACAGGCTATTCAGTGGTATCATAAGGAATGCCAAAAGCTCGAGCAAAAAGAGACAGAGAGAATAAGATCAAAGCTATTGAATGTGGGAAAGAAATCTTTATTCCTGGGACGTAGGGAGTTAGAATGGAGCAGTGGGGACTATGGCTTCGCTGGACCCACGTTGGGCTTCTCCCTGGGGGCTCCCCTGACAAGGAAGCCCTCCTGGAGCAGTTCTGTGTCAGGAACGAGAGACACATTGGACTTTTTTGATCTTCAGCTTCTGTTTATTGTTATCTTATCAAAACTTCAGCACGCCGTCTGCACCAGACTCTGCGTGCAGGAAAAACAGCACAAAAATGGCCCCAGATTGTCAGAACTCACCCCTGGTTGGGGTGAGCCCGTAAAGGCGGAAAAGTCTCTCCTCCAACCCGTGTCTCCAAAGAAAGACTCAGTAGTCTTCAGTCGTCCGGTCTCAAGGTAGTTTATTGTATGTTATCTAAAAGATTTTCTCCCTGAGCTGCTGCCCCCTTTTCTGTTTTGGGAGAGGTTTTCCTCTTAGGGAAGCCCGCTGCATTTATGTCACGGGCTCGCCCTCGTGTCCTAGTTGTTTTGTTTGAAGGTCTTCCTTTTCTGCCTCTGACTTTTGGGGCAGTCTTGGGCAAAGTGTCCTGGGTTCTTGCAGTGGAAGCAGATGACATGTTGAAGCTGCTCCAGTGACATCTGTTGCCTCCTCACTCCTGGAGACACAGCTGCCACAGTCCTTGAGTTTGTTGACCTTGGCGCCACCTCTTGTGCATAAAACAGCTCTGCCTTCCTAGCACACGCTTCAATCATCTGTGCTTGTGTAGGTGCAGGGTCGAGAGGCAGTCCCAGGATCACCCTGTGGCAGACCTCGTTGGCATTTCTCTGAGCCATCTCCTTAATCAACTCTGCCTGTGTCGCAGGGTCTGGTACTTGTCTCTCTATCTGTGCACGAAGCCGGTTGACAAACTGCAAGAAACTCTCTGAAGCAGACTGTTTAATGTTAAGGTAATTACCCCTAACTTCAACAGTTGGTAGCTGGTTAAAAGCCTTTACTGCAGCTTTTGAGATCTTATCTAGGATGAATTTAGATAATACCCGAGCTTGGTCCTCAGGGTTAGCCCACTCGCCCTCACTGCATAGATGTTCATATGTGATGTCTTTATTTTATAAATCTTTTGCACCCTGGGTGCTTTGCTGAAGTTCTACCAGGAGTCCCCTCAGGGATCTCTTCCAGGAGCTTTCCCATAGATCAAACTCTGATTGGGTAAGCAGGCACCGGAAAAGATCTCAGAGGTCAGTAGGAACAAATTCGAGAGATGTTAAAGTGTCTCTTATCATGCTTCTAAAAATCTCACTGTGTCTACAGAAATTGATTTGAGCTTTGCATAACTCTCTTTTTACTTTGGTGGAAGAGGGGCTGATAGTTTCTAGGGCCACTTCTACCACCAGTATATAGGACTGGGGCTACTGAGGGAATTGCTTCCTCCCACCGGTTTTGATCCCCAGGGTTTTCCCTTTCATCCCCACCCCCGTGGGAACTGGCAGGGGGACCACCCGCTCCCCCAGTCCCATCCCTGTGGGCACTGGACAAGGGACCACCCCCCACCTCGGTCCCACCCCCTTGGGGAGCGGGCAGGGGTCCACTCCCTCCCCCAGCCCCACCCCCATGGTAACCAGGCAGGGGCTTACCTCCCACCCTCGTGGGACCTGGATAGGGGGGTCATGGGAACCAGGAACAGGCAGGGGGGTGGAGCTGTGCGGGGAGGCGAAGCAACCGTGGGAACCAGGGGCAGGGTTGCAGGATGACATCATGTAGGGCGGGAACATGGAGGGATAGGGAGGAGTGTCCAGGGGAAGGAAGGGGTTGTGGGACTGGATGGGGTTGCGGGAAGGGATATGTGGACGAAAGGGATTGTGGGAAGAAGAAGGGTAATCAGGAGAGCCCGCCACGTGGCCACCGCCATCTTGTCCTCCGACCATGCGGTCGCCGCCATTTTGGGGATTGGGGGGGGTCAGAACGCAAAATTGGGGAAGCAGCAACTGGGTTTAAGGGGTGCAGGGAAGGTGGTCTGTCAGCCTGCGCACAACTGCCAGAGCCAGGGTAATGAGCGGGAAGCCAGGGAAACAGTGGCTGTGCCAGGTACCCTGCATTTCTCAGAGGGCCTCGCATGTGCCTCTCAGTTCAGGGCAGAGGGTTTGAGAGAAGGGGTAGGGGAAACCACAGAAGGGGAGGCTTGCTGTGGCTGTCCCTTCACATCCCTCTTAAGCACTTCTTTCCGAATCAAAAGGAACACAGGGAGAAATTTAGACACTGTTTCATCTCTCTGTTCTACCATAGCTGTTAACAACATTCCAATTTTGTCCCAGGTTGAGACAGAATTCACATTTTGCTGGGTAAACTGAGGGAAATTAAAAGATATCCAGCGAAGAAACCGTTTCAGAACTCCTATGAAAATTCTAACATTTCCACTACTTAGGGTATCTCTAACTTGGATATAAATGCCTCTCTGTGTTGCAGAAAAGTTTGTACCCATTTCTGATGTTATTTGCTTTCTGCACACTTGTATCTACCTTCCTTGCACAAACAGAAACTGAAGGTGCAACAATGTCCACAGCCAAACTAGGGAAAGCGTCAGCAGTTTTCCCTCCCCCACCTGTGAGGTAAGAGCAAAACTACTTGTGTGCAAAACCACGTGGCTTTCAAAATCCCACAGTTCCCACAGTCCCGGTCCCAGGAGTGAGGGTGGTGGGGTCAGAGGTGTAGCCCCTGATTGGCAAATTACAGCTGCACCAGTCTCTTACAATGAAGGGGAAAGAAACCCCATGTGCAAGCCTTTTCCAAATGCACAGTTTAATCAGCCTTGCAGTACTGGAAAGGCCAGTAAACAAAAGAATGGACATGTTTACCTCGGTTGCTATAGCACCGCGAGATGCGGCGCGGGTAGCAAGAGCCGTCTCCCCTCGTACAAAACAGCTGCCCCCATGGAAAACCCGCCCTCACTCCTGGCAAAAAACCTGCGGCTGCCCCACCACCGTTCTGCATGGCCAGAGCGAGCTGGCCAATACACGCTGCCAAGCCCACTCTGCCACAGCCTGCAGCCGCAGTCCTTGCAGCAAAGCCTCCATCGCCCCCTGCCCACCCACGGGACCCACGCCACCACTGCTGCACTAGAAACCCCACGCCGACAGTCCCTGTGGGCACCAGCCAAGACAGATCCCCGGGAAAAGGCCGGGCCCCAGAGCGGCTGCCAGCGCTGGGAGAGGGACGAACCCCGCATGGCAGCGCCTCAGCGCCAGCATCGGCGCTGGCAACAAGTCCAGCGCCAGCAACACTAACACAAACCCACTGGCAAAGGTAAAAAAATCTTTGCCATGAACGTTTTAAAGACAGTGAAATGGTTCAATGTAAAAAACAGATACGGTTTCATAACCTGGAATGATAACAAAGAAGATGTGTTTGTTCATCAGACTGCTATAAAAAAGAATAACCCCGGGAAATACCTCCACAGTTTAGGAGATGGAGAAATTGTGGGATTTAATATAATACAAGGACTAAAAGGCCCTCAAGCAACCAACGTAACAGGACCTGGTGGAGTTCCAGTGCAAAGTAGTAAAAATGCACCAAACCGCAAACATGAGAAATATTATCCATGTCATAGAAGTACTCCATACAACTACCAAGGAAATAGAACCCAAAACCAACAGCCACCAAGCCCCAGCAACAGCCTAAAAGCAAAAAGAGCACAGAACATCGATGAGCCGTCCTGCATCCAAATGTCCACATCCGTAATTACACAACCTCCCAATCGGATAAGTCACACTTCTTTGAATACCCTTCCCCAATTCCTGTTGAAGCGATACACGGAATAAATAAACTCCACAACCTGGTGTAGTTATGAAGTGGGTATGTATGTCAGCACTTGGCACAAGTGAGATAGCTCTCCAAAACTTGTTCACCGAGCCTGGGTCTGACCCACATCTTTATTCACAAAGGTGTTCCATATGCAATACATTACACAACCTTGCCATGCATATTCAACCCCTTGCCCCGCCTGTCCTCGCCTCTCATGCTAAATAGGTCCATGCCCTTCTGGGCATGCGTGGTTTGCTTTGGTGGTCGCACGGGGGTCTCTCGGTGGTCCTGAGGCTGAAGATTGTGGTCTTCCTTATGACTGAACTTTTGAACTGTTCCTCTTTACGCGTGCTCTTTTGGTCCTTTGGTGCTTATCTGAGTACGTCTATCAGTCTTGATAGGCTTGGAGACAGAGGAGCCCCTTTATCTGGGTTCTTTGCATCTCTTGGTATTGTTCTTGATGCAAGAAGCTTCAGAAATTTGCATTTTCCTATGCCCTTTGTACCATGGCAGAAGTTTCTTAAGTAAAAGGTTAAAATTACACATAGCTCTACAAGCTTAAATATGAATGCTTAATTCATCTTGTTAACTTAAGTGAACTCTAAAAATCTCTGTTTCACTGTGTCCTCCCTGCCTCCCTCCCACTTTCCCCTTTTCCATTTATGCTATTACCCCTTTTTTATATTCCCACAAATTCCTACCACCCTTTCCTGTCATATCAAAAGCCTCGTGGAGTCCCCTTGCTAGCTCTGGACCCTGGCTTGGCTGACAAGGACAAAAGCAAAAGACGAGAAGCGCTCTTCTTCTCGGGACGACTCTTCCACAACTTTATTGTGGAACACCTCCAGGGGAAAGAGAGAGTCCGCGATGGAGGTAATGGCTTCCAGGAAAAAAAAGATCTGGGAAGCAGCTGTGCAGGAAAAGAAAGAGGTCGAGGGCCTTGTGGTAGGAGATTTTAAACCCAGGGGGCAGGGGGCAGAGGAGAGGGACCACCGCCAATGGGATACAACTGATGGGAGGGGTGAGGAGAGGAAGTAACCTGGGGAAAGACCACCACCAAAGGACTTTGGGGAGAGGGGGGAATACAGAACAAACTATGTGATACAGCATAAACTATTCAGTGCAAAATACCAAACCACCCAGTACAAAATAATAACTAAATAAACTACTTAGTGCAATACAACGCTTTCCCCCCTTCCCTGGTCTCCTTCCACTAATCCCTTTTCCCAGAGTTCCTTCTCAATACCAGGGGGGGGGGGGGGGGGGGGTGATTGGGAGGGAAAGAAAGGAAAGTTTCCCTAAAGTAAACATCTTTTTCTTAAAAGTTAATGATTTCTATTTGGAGCTTCCAACAGGGACACCACCTCCTACACTACCTCGTACACAGTCAATCACAGCCAATCACACTGCCACAGGTGGCAGAGAACCAGCAGAACCAGCCCCTGTTGAAGAAACCTTCTCCTGACTCAGTTTCCTGATAAACCGTGCTAAGGAAACCCCACTTCCCTCCTGCCAGCTCTAAGACGCTCCAGAAAATCAGTTTGGACATTGGGGACTCAGGATTGTTTGCATTTTGAAAATTGTCTTATGGGCGCTTTTGATTGTTTTTGTAATTTTGTGTTGATTCAGTTGATGCTTCAGAGAAGCTTTCTTAATAATATTGAAAGGGAGAGTTGTGGAGACCCTGAGAGGCATTCCCTGGGTTAGGGAGACAGAAGAAGCTTCCCTCAAAAGCTGTTCGACCCCATTGGCTCCTTCCCTTGTTCCTATGTCCCTCAGCCACTCCCTCCCCATTCCCCCATTGGCCCTCATCTTTGTACTGCCCCGATGCCACTGTTCAGCCCTTACCTCTCGATACACAGAAACCTGAACTCTCCCCATGAGTCTGGTCCTTGGACCCTGAACATCTTACCACATGACTGAATTAAACATCTGTGGATACTCGGCAAAGGCCCTTTTTGCTTCCTTACCCTGGACTTTAGTAGCAGCAATTTTGGCTGCAACACCTAATCTCTTCTACTACTAACTTTTCATACAGAACCTGATGGCCTGCGTGTATCCTTCAATCTATAGCCTATAATATCCCACCAAGCCTAGAAACCTAACTTCCCTCATAGTTTTTGGCTGTGGGAGTGAGACTATCCCTGCAATTCTCTCAGGATTCAGTCACCGGCTGCCTTGACAAATTACATGCCCTAGGTATTTTACTTCATGCTCTACAAATTGGAGTTTCCCTTTTGATACTTGAAGTCCTTGGTTCCCCAGAAAATTTAACAATGCTATGGTGGATTCCTGAACTTCATTTTCTTCCCACCCTGAGAGAAGCAAATCATCTACATACTGGATGAGCTTTATCTCAAGTTTGATGAAGAAGAGTTGTAGTACTTCACCTAGTGCCTGATCAAATAGGTTTGGGGATTCGGAAAACCCTTCGGGTAACCTAGTCCAATGAAGATGTTGCTTCCTCCTGGAATCAGGATCCTCCCATTCAAAAGCAAATACATCACGACTTTTCTCTGCCAGTGGAGATGCCCAAAAAGCATCTTTTAGGTCTCTCACACTGAACCACTGGTATACTGGGGGGATATTAGTCAGCAGTGTATAGGGGTTAAGCACTACTGGGTATTGATTCACTGTTCTTTTGCTTACTTCTCTTAAATCTTGGACAAGCCTGTAAGTCCCATCTGACTACTGGTAATATGGATGTATTATGGGGGGTCATACATGGTTCTAAGGTCCCATCCTCAGGTAGGTCCTGGATCACCAGCCGTAGTCCTCATCTCCCTCCCAGGGAGAGTGGATATTGTCGTACCCGGACTGGATGGCTCTCATCAACTATTTTTATTACTATAGGTTTCATGTTCAATTTACCTCAATTTTTCGGGTTTGCCCACACCATCTCATGAATTTTGGCCTCATCCTCTTCCCTTAATTGGAGAAGCTTAACCACCATTTTTCCTTCCTCTGGGAGTACTCCAATGCCTAACTGCACCTGTAAATCCTGCCCTAATAGATTGAACTCTGCTTCTGGAACTAATAGAACATCCCCAATTCCTATTTTATTTGCCCTTTCAAACTTTCCTTCCTTTATAACTGAGACTTTGAACCCCTCCCCTTTTTCACCTAGTACTTGCACGGTATCTTGATCCTTTTTGCACCCCTTTGGGATCCGACAAACACAAATTCTTTCAGCCCCTGTGTCTACTAGGAATTCAAATTCTTCCTCCTGGGGACATATTTTTCAAGTTATCAAGGGCTCCTGATGGTATTCTGTCCCCAGGAGGTAGAGCCCTTGACACCCCTAATCTTCCACTTCTCTTTTCTGCTCATTATCATAGACCCTCAGGTCCTTTTCCCTCTGGGGGCAATTCTTTCTGATATGCCCATTCTCTTTACAGTAAAAGCAAACTGGACCTAGTTTCCCCTGTGTCCCAAACTCTCCTCTTTTTGTCCAGTCCCAGGGGGCTGCATCCCCCCTCCGTCTATCTTCCCGCATTCGGAGTCCCCCTCCCTTACTTGGGTAGTTCTTTGCATGCTGGTTTCCTTCCCTAATGGCAGTTACCATTACCTTGGCTTTTGCCTTGGCCTTCTCTTCGTCCCTCTTTACATACACCTTCTGTGCCTCCCTTAAAAGATCCTCTAACGTCCTTTCTTGCCAGCCATATAATTTTTCTAACTTTCTCCGTATATCTGGCCAGGCGGGAGTGACAAAATTTATCTTTAGTAAGATCTGTCCATCCACTGTATCAGGGTCAACCCCTGAATATTGCCTCATATTTTTCGTCAGTCTTTCTAGCCAATCTGTTGGGGTTTCTTCCATCCTTTGCTGCTCATTGAAAGCCTTACGGGCATTTTGATTATGTGGAGCTGCCTTTTTGATACCTCTTATAATCAATGTTCTATATTCCTTCATGTCTTGCCTCCCCCCAGTGCTGTTGTGGTCCCAATTGGGCCACACAATGGGCATTTTCAGGTCCCCAGGAGGACCTTGCACATGCTCCTTTTCCCATATCCGTATCCCAGCTGCCTGGATCATCTCTCTTTCCTCTGGTCTGAACAACATAGTCATTATTGATTGCATTTCCTCCCCTGTATAAATATTGGGCCCCAGAAACTGGTCTAGCTGCTCCGCTAACCCAATAGGGTCCACTAGAAATCTTTTTAATTCCTTTTTGAACATTCTCACGTCAGAGGAACTGAGAGGTATGGTTACAAATCCAGTTCCTCCCTGTACCCCTCCCTGGGGTACTTCCCTCAGGGGATACAGTCCCGATGCTTGGCTCCCATCCTCTGATATGCATTCCTCTTGTTGTGCTACTCTGCTTCTGGTGTTCTGGCTAGCCCCATGGGGAGGTAGGGGAGATGCAGTTGGAGCTACTGGAGGTGGGGGGGGTAAGTGGTCTAACGGATCCCATTCTTTATGTTCTGCTACTTTAAATACACTCGCCTTCAAGGGTATGGTTCCCCCTTCCCAGCAAGCATCATAGTCACTCTCTTCCTGACTGAATGGTTTCTTAGTTCTTACATACATGTTTCATGCCCGGCATATCCATCCTTCGTCTGATCCATATCTTGGCCAGTAGACATGATCACTCCTAATTTCCCTTCTGGTTCATTCTACTATGCAGTACTGAACCATTGTGCTCTCATCCTTATCTCTGGTGTTGGAGTCATATTTCCACCAGTGGACTATCTGGGGATATGCCCATTGGTACCTCCTCAATCTCTGCTTCTTCCTTTGGGGATTCGCTACTCACCCATGATCCCATCCTGACCAGTAGATCACAGGTCTTCCCCCAACAGATCCTGCCTTTCCAACCACAGGCCCTCCCGACAGACCCCGCCTCCCCAATCAGCCAATTACACGCCCTCTCAGCAAGGCCCACCTCCCTAAGAAGGGCAGCAGTATTGTAAATGCAGGTGAACCTGGTGGGAAGAAATGATGATGTCTGACTCCACTTCAGAAGGCTGAATGATTTCTTTATTATAACTATACTCTAATACATTAATATGCTATTTAAAGGAGATACTAAAACTACATACCTACTTTTTCTAACTACCATATCTAACTAACTCGTGACCCTCTCGCGAGAGTCCAGACACAGGTGGATATGATTGGCCATCAGGCTCAAACAATCCTCACCAGAATCCAATCAAGCAATCACCCCAGGTAAACAATTCTCCAAACACATTCCACATGGGAAAAACAAGGAGCAGAAATAGAAATTGTTTTCTCTTTCTTCTCTCTGTGCTCCTCTATGAAAAAATCCTGAGAGAGAGAAGAATGTGCCTGCTACACGGCAGAAAGGAGGAGAAGAAAGAAACCAGGAAAGGAGGAAGGAGAAGGAAAGGGAAGAAAGAAAGAAAAGGAAATAGAAGAAAGAAACAAAAGAGAAAAAAAAACCCTTTACCTCTCTTCCGAAAAACACCTATGATTCTGGGGGCTTCCGTCCCATGGTTGCACTCCTATCCCTCCCCTGCCTAGATCAGCTCAGCTAATGCCTGCCCCTGGCCCAGTGTGGCTTGGCTCGGCCACTCCACCCGCCATGGCTCAGCTTGGCTAAGGCCCACCCCTGGCCCAGCAGGGCTCATCTGGCTCTGGAAATTATAGTTCTGGCGGCGCCCAGGAGCCGCCCCTGCCTGAGCAGCGCTGGAGCTGACCGGCTCCTCTGCATGAATCCCCACGCCACGCGGTATGGCACCCCCACTCCTTGGGTGACCAGTCCACCACAACCATTCGGCTATCACCCTGCTCCCCAGACCGATCTCGGCTGGCTCTGTAGCACTGGCTGTGCCCAGAAGCCACTCCTGCCTGAGCTGACTGGCTCCTCCGCGTGACCCTGCCACGCCACGTGGAGCGGCATCCCCACTTATTGGGTGACCAGTCCCCCGCAACCTCTCTTCTATCACCACACTCCCCAGACCGATCTGGGTTGGCTCTGGAGCATTGGCTGTGCCCAGGAGCCGCTCCCGCCCGAGCGACGTGGGAGATGACTGGCTCCTCTGCACGAACCCCCCACACCACAGGGGGGCCCTCCACATACAAGCGCACCGCTCGGGCCACTGCCAGCACCTCCGCCTTTTGGCTTGCTGGCTCCTCTGCTGAAACCGCTGCTGGCTACCGCCGCTCGGTTGGCCCGGGATGCCACAGCACCAGCCGCGCACCAGAGCCCAGTGGTGCCCCACGTGGGCCCACCAACCTCCTTTTTGTGTGCTGGCTTGGTGCTGTAAAACCCCTCACCAACCCTTCAATCTCACACATCCCTCCGGCTACAGGGGAAATCTTCGCTTTCCTCTTCATCACACATCCCGCCGTTCCCTCCTACCATCCAATATCCTAAAAGTTCAATGGACCAGGAAGGATCTAGTATAGTACTGGCGTGAAGTTTGCTTTCCTATACCAGAATTACAGAGTAATTATCTGGCCAAAAATAGTTATGAGGATGTTACTTACCCCCCTTCTTTTCTTTTCTTTATCCAGCCTTCTGTTGTCTCTGGACTTCCAGCCTGCGACCACCGGTGGCCCTGGGAGAGTCCGATAGAATCCGCCAAACATGCAGTGTGGTGCGCCTCTTTTCGAAAACTCCTAGCACCACTGGGACGAGGTATAAACCCTGGATGAGCACCCATTATGAGAAATGCTACTCACTTCCAAAAACTTAGAAAGGTTTATTAAAACCTTATCAAAAACACAACAGAAGACTGAATAGAGAAAATATTACGGTGCCGGGAGCAAATAACCTTTCCCACCATGTGCTCACCCACACAATGGATAT
The DNA here is from genome assembly GCF_031753505.1 of Anomalospiza imberbis. Classification (NCBI taxonomy): domain Eukaryota; kingdom Metazoa; phylum Chordata; class Aves; order Passeriformes; family Viduidae; genus Anomalospiza; species Anomalospiza imberbis. Next base: position 6,906,431 of record NW_027099315.1, read on the forward strand.
TTCGCCTTTTAACCCTTTTGCCCCTCCCAAAGTTCTGTCCATCGACTCCTTCTTCACAGTCCAGGGGTGGAGTTTACTTCCTTAAATCTTGATTGGAGGTCAGATGTTGCCATAGTAGCAAGCTGGCCCTCCCAAATGTCCCAAACCCAGGCAGTCCCCTGATAACAACACAAGGGGGAGTAAAATATTACTATAAATCTATAAAACTTCTCTTAACATATATACATGATATTTGCCTTTTAATTATGAGAGTCAACCATCGCATTACTCATCTATCACAGAAATGATTATCATATGTATGTTTATTCTGGGAAAATCAATGAATATGTATGTAAACTACAGTAAACAAACAGGAACTTTCTTGTATTCAGCATGCACGGTATTTTTTAGGTGAGATCCCCTCATGCATGAATTTTGGAGGTGCAATCCAAATTTCCACCATGGGATCCTCTTTAAGAATGACAGATCTTTTCCATAGGAAAGAAGGCATGTAGACCCAGTGTTTCAGGAGAAGATGAAAAGTGGCCTGAGGGGGACAAGCCCATCCAGAATAATTTGTATTGTCATGTTTTGTCTGGGAACCATCCTTGGATGCATTGAATTTTGGAGCTGCAATCCAAATTTCAGCCATGGGCTCCTGAATGCAAATGACAGTTCTTTCCCCTAGGAGGAAAAAGGTCTAGCTCCAGTATTTCAGGTTGTTTTCCATCTTATTCTATCTCCTGTGTTGTCCTAGGGTGACGTTATGATGCTCCTATCCCCAATCGTGTGATCTGTTTATGCTGGATATTATATTCTGTGCTTTCAAGACAGGCTCTGAGACCAAAGGCAGGGAAAAGAAGCAGCATGGAGTTTTGTTATCAGCCTCACTCACTTCTCCACAGTCTGCTGGAACACAGAACTCCGCTGTGTTGTCTGGACATGGATGGGGCAGAGCACTGTGGTCCTTTGCTTTTTAGTTAGTTTAGCTAGCTGAGACAGTCCAGGTTTTTCCTGGACTGGTTTTCTTTCCCTTTTCTTGGATCCATTCAAACCTGCTCTAGACTGGGACCCGGGGAAGCACCGAGAGCTTGCACTTTGTAGCCTACCAGGGCCTACTCTGGGCAGCAGCCTTTCCCAGCACCAGAGGGACTGATAACAGGGTGACCACCCACCAGAGAGATTTTCTGAATTTATAATCTCTTCAGAGCAACTAATAAGTTTTGTCATCTGGTATTGTTCATTTTTTGTGCTGGGGACCCTTTGCCTGTTAAATAAACATGTTTTTTTCCACTTCTCTCTGAGGAAATTCTTCCCAAACCGATTGGAGGGAGGGACCATGTGGGTTGGCTTTCTGGGGAGGGCCCTTTCTGGAGGTTTTCTCCCAAATTTGCCCTAAACCAGGACACCTGTCCCACAGGGAAAGGGAGTGATAGAGTGACTTAGTGGGTATCTGGCACCCAGCCAAGTTCAAACCACTGCACAGAAGGAAAAAATAAAATTAAAAGCCAAAAGTTAAGGAAACTAGTTTTGAAATCACTGGCATTTGCTACCCTTCCCGGACAGTTCCACGGGCTAGTGATACATGGGGGTTAGAAGTTAATTTAGAGGAGAAATTAATTTCAGATTTAGGATAGCTGTTTTAGATGAAGTGTGCTGCTTAACTTGCTTAGCTTGCAACTTGCTGTGCTCACAAAGGCCTTCGAAGATGAACAAAGGAATGCAAGACCCTGATAAGACAGTCTTCTACCCCAAACAAAGTGAAAGGAATTCAAACTTCCAAGCTGGAGTGAGATAAGACATGCTCCTCGAACCCTGAAACCAGCGCAAACCAGCACTAAGGTTGGGCTACAGCCAAGAGAGCAAAAGAGCATGCGTAGAAGGACAGGGTGAAAAGTTAATCCCCAAGGAAGACCATTTACTTCCTCCCATGTGACCACCAGGCAACCACCAGAGAGCTCTGTGCAAGCACAGAAGGACTGATAAGCTAATTTTAATATGAAGCAGGGCTGGGCGAGGCAAGGAAATGAATATGCATAGGCCTATTGCAAAACTTAATGCGTATGCAACATTTTAGAGGCTAAAAGAGGGTTTGAATTCTCGGAAGGTGCACATGCCTTTGTGGAGCAATCCCGCATGTGCTGGTACTGAATACATACCTACTTTACAACTTTTAAGAGTTGTGGAGTTTTTCCGCAAAGCACTAGCATTGAGATTCTTTAAGCCACACAAAGCAGAGGATGCTGCTGCTGGAGAAGTGGGTTAAACATCTCCCCAGTTCCACCTTAAAATCCAACTGGAAGTTGAAGATGGGGAATTGTAGAAGAATTTCTGAGAGAAAGAGGTCACGATCTGTATGTTCACGATTTATATGTTTAGAGTGAAGGTTGAGCTACCCCAGCCTAGGCCTCAGATATGGGCCTCAGTGAGGCCTTGAAGCCTATGGCGCAGTTAAGAATAAGTTTGTGGCGCAGTCAGAAATTATGTTAAGGTATAACACAGTGTACTGAGCTATCTAGGTGTGAATTAGTATAGGTCTGCAGTATGAAACTTTAGCCACCTTAAGCCAGGAATAAACAATGTTTTCTTGCCAATGAGAGTGTTCTCACGATTGTAAACTATCTAGAAGTGTATATAAACTACTGTCAATAAACAATAAATGGGAGAACGTATGATTAGCCACATTGGTTTGGATCTGCGTTTGTTCCTGTCCAGCTCACCTTTTTTTTTATTAGTCCCTGCTTTAGGGAAGAAAAAGAAGAGAGACACTGACCCAGCAACTGATCTGAGATACAAACCAAGGTTTCACCATTAACTTGAGCAGCAGCAAAGAATAAAAATCTTTTTCTAACACAGTTAAGCAGTGACTGAGTGCGACAGAGAAGAGCCACATGAAGCCAGCTCGCCCTCAGCGGGAAGGCTCCAATCAGTAACACTGTTAAAAATCGAAATCTTTCCTTCTGATGCTACAGTTACAGCTCCAAACAGTCCAATCAATCCATCATAAAGGCTTCATCTAACAAGGAATCACAAAATAACACAGGGTGCTGTCTCCAAGTTTCTTGATTTAGAAGCAGCTCAGGAGCCAGTGATAGGGGAAGGATTTTATCCAAAGAGACCCTTCCCAATTCATTTTTGGAAAATCAGTGGTGTTTCCTAGCAGAATCAAGCCCCAGCATGGGGTAAGGAGGAACAAAGACAGGGGCAGCCCCTTCCTCACCATCATCACTCATTTATTTTTGAAGCATCACCAAACTGCTTTTCTGTTTTTAAATAAATTGGGAGCACAGAATATCCTGAATTGGAAGGGACCCACAAGGATCATCAAAGTCCAACTCCTGGCCCTGCACAGACACCCCAAGTGTCCCACCACATGCCTTGGATGATGGTCTGGTAGTTCATTTGTGTCTCTCAGTGAGCCCAGACCAGGTTTGGGCTTGGTCCACCACAGAAATTGGACTTTATTGTTTCTCCTAGGAGATTTTGGAACATGTAGCACTTTGATATTCACTTTGGTAGTGGGAATGAGAAAAGCAAGAAAGCCAAAAATAAAAAAGAAAACAGGCCCAGAAATTTCAGGGAAGTTTCTTGATCCAAAATTCATACTAAGCTTCATAGATTGAAATCTGCAGGAGAGTTAAAAGCAGTTTCAAAGACAGTGGAGACCCCTGGTGCAGACATCACATTTACAATCATCTACATTCTACTTCTTTTTCACAGAATAATTTGGAAAGGGTAAAGAGATGTACTTTTGTTTTCCAGCAGAGAGATGATAGGGTGTTTCCCCAAAACTTCCAGCCAGCTAATTGGTAGCAGGTTGTTTTGGGAGGCTGGAGTCTCCTTTTTGTCCTGAGGATGCAATTACAAAAGGAAGATGGATGTTCCATACTCTGCAGGACCCACTCCAGAGGGACTTTTATAGATCACAATGCAGTAATCACAGAGGGATGTAAATGATACCCAAATGAGCTTTGCAAATACACCTCAGAGAGGTGTCTAAACACAAGGGGGAGGAATTAATCTTCCAGGAAAATTATTTAAGACTTATAAACTGTTGGGAAAGGAATTACTGGCTGAGTGCTATGCAAAGCAGGGGTAATTATGCTAATAAATTAGAAGTACATTTCTCTGCTTTCAAATATGTTCATCATCTTATAGGCTTGGCTTTCCCGACAGAAATCATCACAGAAATCACACACCAGCCCCACACCATAACAGACCTTATTCCGTGGGTGTGAAAAACACCAATCACTTGTTTTAAAATTTTAAAAGTTTAATAGTAATAAAATAGTTATAAAAATAGTATTAAAAATTGGAGCAATAAGAATTTGGACAATCAGAGTTAGGACAATAAAGGACAATAAAAAGCAAAGAATTATGGATTTCCAGATGATCTGGGTCACTAAGCCACAAAAGCATACCTTGCTAACAAAGGATTACCCCTTAAAAGCAATAGCCTGTTGCATATTCATATACCTCATCCATGATTTAAAAAATTATTTTTCAAACAATGGATGTCTTCTTCATAGTTTCTGCCCCCCCCCCCCTTCATCTTGTAAATCAATTTCTTGGCTCCTAGAAGTCTGGAAGAAGTCTGAACAGTCCCGATAAGGAAGTAATATTCTCTGGATCTTGGTGTCTTGTTGCTGTTATCTCTATGCAAAGAATTTCTTGGCTATCTTATCCACTCCTTGAGCTAGTTACAAAAAGTATCTTACATCACATACTTTCTATTTTAATATTATGCTATAGCCTAAAAACTAGATTTACCACACTACTTAAAAGAGATTAATACAGCATAACTTTCCAACATAACACATATAGTATCCATTTTAATATTTGCGAAGAGCCAATCATATAATGTGCATCTGTAACAATCCCCCCTCTTATTCTTTATAATTCATTTGGCTTGAGCAATATTTCTTGTCCACTTGCATTTTTTGGACTATGCTGGCAATCAAATAAAACAGGGGATTAAACAAGAAAGAAATATCAAAACAGTTGTAACACATAAAAGGAAGAATCCGAATTTCTTCCACCATCCTATGATAGGGTTATCCCCAGAAGAAAGGACAGCTAAGGCTATCTTTGTACTTAATTACCTCAGAACAACAGGAGATAGGGATGAACCACCTATTCTTGTGCACCATGCCATCATATGTAGACCAAGTGAGGAATTGCCTGACGGTATTCAAGTCATGTTCAAAAGCCTGGAAACGGGGATGTGGGACAAGATAAGAAGACGGAGCAAAAAAACACAGTGGAGCGCATGAAGGCAGAAAACTAACCAATTAGCTGACAGCTTGAGATGCGTGCACAGTCAGGCATAACCAGTCATGTATTAGCTTAAGGCGCGTGAACAGTAGAACACAGTATAAATATAGTTTATTTTTTGCAATAAATCAGCTTCACTTGATCATACTGATCATGGCGTGATGTCCCATTGCTGATCCCCTGCAGAATACTATATGTGTTATGCTGGAAAAGTTATTTTGTAGTACTGTATTAATCCTTTTTAAGTAGTGTAGTAGATATAGTTTTAGGTTATAACATAATGTTAAAATAGAAACTATGCAATGTAAGATATTTTTTTAACTAGCTCAAGAAAGGGATGAGATAATCAAGAAATTTTTCCCACAGAGATAACAGCAACAAGACAACTAGGAGTTACGGCCTCCTTATCGGAAAAGACAAACATCCTTCCACCTCCTCTCTGTCTTTAAGGAGCCAGCAGGATTAAGGGAAAGAAGTTGACAATAACCAGAGAACACCCTTTGTTTGAAAAGAATTTATGCATCATGTATGAGATAAATGAATATGCAACAGGCTACTGCTTTTAAGGGTTAATGCTTTGTTTGTGAGACATGCTTTCAAGAGGAAAGCATCCGAACATTTGTAATCCTTTGCTTTTTATTGTCCTTTATTGTCCTAACTCTGTCTAAATTCTTATTACTCTAATTTTATAACCATTTAATTACAATTAAACTTCTAAAATTTTAAAACAAGTGATTGGCGTTTTTCACACAATGTTGTTATATAGACACCAGAAGGAAAGCAGAACTTAAGAAAATTAAGAGAAAGGTTGATTAATACCCCAGCTTTAGCTCTCCCAGGCCCAGAAAAGAAAATGGAATTTTATGTGGACTGGTTGCAAAGACTGATTTCTCCTTTGTGTATCATTCATGAATGTGGAAACACTCTTTGGAAATACTGCTTTTCTGGTGATCCTGAAAGGAATGAGGGACTTGTCTTTACAAACAAACTGTAGGTCTGCTGATAAAATTAGATACTGAGAGATGAAAGAAACAATGGGAAGAACCATAAATTCCATAAGGAATTCCACTGAGTGACACAAGGAAAAAACAAAGGAGGGGGTATAAATTAGAAGGGGGTCTTAGGTATTAGATGTACCAGGGAGTCTGTACCTCTCAAGTACCTCAGCCAATGGGGAAAGAGAGAGGGACATGCGGTTGGGAAATTAGGATAAAAAGGAGGCTGCATCCTCCAAAAATTTGAGAGACCCCAGGGGAAATGCTCCATGGCCTCTCCCTTTATTCAAATAAAGTAATGGGACTCCTCTGTCTCCTTTTTGGACATAAACCTCTGGTATTGGTGGATTAATTTTCTTGACAATCCCATGCTCAAACCTAGAAATGGTGAAGGAATTTGCTGAACAGAAAAAATGCATACTAACTGTAGGTTATGCTGAAGGTACCCAGAATTATAATAAGCAATGTGGTCCTGATACCTTGGTTTTAGCTTTCTATTTTTTTCTTTTTTTGATTTTGTGGGTCTGGGTTTAATATAAGGGGATAGTAAGGTATGGGTTTTCATATATGGGGATAGTAAGCTCTCTTCATAGAGTAGGTAGACACAACAATTCCTTTTCTAGCCGGGGACCCAAGGATCTCAGGCCCAAGAGTATAAACAACGTGGACTGAAGAGAGAAAAAAACAAGAAGGATGGGACTTCATGGGTTGGGGCTGTAATTGGACAATTAGCTGCAATATGCTAACAGACCAAAACTTATAAAAATGTGAGATCTTGTGACTAAGCCCTCTTTTGCTTCCATCTTGGAGCCATCTGGGCAGAGCTAAAGCCATGGCTTTGGTACTGCCAGGGTGTGGCCTTTAAAGGCCCTTCAATAAATATCCTTTTATTCCCCTTAACTCTGTCTAGCCTCTGTTCCGGATGTTTAAGGCAGCATTTCTGGCAACCCAGATGAGACCATGAGGCATCTAGAAAACCCTTCGACCCGGTATTCCGGGGAAGGCCCAGCTGAGGTCCAGAGGTATAAGAGCCAAGAACCCTTGGAACAGAGGCACGTGAGTGACCAAAGAAAGGGATCTTCTGTTTAGCATCTGGGTTAGGTGCTAAGAGGTATTGGTAAATTGTAATTTTGTTCAGGGGAACCCTAGGGTTCTGGGTCGAGCTGTTTTGCTCATTTCCTGCGGGTAAGAAGGAATTCCCTCTTAAAAGCGGAGGTTTAAGTTGTAGAAGGGTTGGCCTGAAGCCAAAGGGTGGTGCAGCTGAGTAGCTTCTGCGCTATGGCTCTGAAGGTTTTGAGTTCTAATCCTGATTTGGATTTGTTTGTTTGTGCCTCTTTGCTTTTTATTTTTGGGCATCGGAATGGGCTGTGTATCCTCTTGTGAATATGATAACAGTAGTATTCCAAGAGATAGCCCTCTAGGGTTAATATTGAAGAAGTGGGCTATTACAGTAGAATCTGTGATGTTTGTATGTCTGAGACGTAACACACGACAGAACTCCCTTTGGTCATCAGCAAACAGCCTCGTTTATTATATCCGGCACCATTTTATAGCCCATTCAAAACTCCCAGGCTGAGACAGCTCATTGGTCTATCTCTGTGCCCCCACACTCTAAACCAATACAATGTCTGCATCTTAGGAGAGCTCCCATTGGCTGTGAGCTTCTGTCAGTCAGCCCAGAGGCTGGTTCATGGAGCTGAGCTGAGCTTCTTATTATAACTTGATTAATACTACTGCAATATCTCACTGTTTTGTCTTTACTAAAAGTTGTGATCTGTTCTCTGTCACCTATTTGCAGGAATCCCTAGCAAACAGGGTGACAGAAAAACAGCATGGTTTTAATTTGCATGACATATATTAGTGAAGGTGCAGTATATTGGTTTAGAGTCTGTAGGTAAGATTTTCTTAGTGTTTAGGTGTCCCGGATTGCAAGGCAAGATGTATTCCATTTGCCATCTGTATGGCAGTTGTCTTCTGTTAAGCGGGCAGTTTTCCTTATCTCTTCCACTACCAATCCTCCCTCCGGCGGGACATCTGCTGATAATGGGCTATTGAATGTCACTGCATGACAGATATGAACTACAGCATCCCATTGTGAGATGCTCCGCCCAGAGGGAGGAACCAAGCATTCCTATCTAGATATAATCTTGAGATTCTGGAACACCAGCACGGCTTCTCTACTGGATTTCCCAGAGGAACATCTGCCTCTTCCACTGGATCTTCAGAGGAAGACTACACCCTTCTACAGGGTCACTGCTCCAACAGAGCCACACCTGACACTCCAGGAATACTGCAGACACAATTCCATTTGGACTGCTATCAACACCCTGACCAACAGGGTGTCAGGTTGTATTCTGACTGTCAGTGTTGTTTTGGTTTACTGCATTGCTTATTTTATCTTTTTATTTTCTTCCCTAATAAAATAACTGCTATTCCTGCTCCCATATTTTTGCCTGAAAGCCCCCCTTAATTTCAAATTTCTAACAATTCGGAGAGAGGGGGTTTACATTTTTCCATTTCAGGGGAGGCTCCTGCCTTCCTTAGGAGACACCTGTCTTTCCAAACCAAGACATTAGGTTACAAGTCATAGTTTATTTTAACAACAACAAGCTACTTAACTCCTAAAACTGTTGAAGAAACTCTAACTACTAGAGAAAACAATTTGTAAACAGAAAGCTGTCTGTAACATGAAAATTAGTTTGTAAACAAAGCTGTAAGTTATATCTTAATTCTGAAGTGAAATTAGAAAATCTTGAAACATTCAACTTCCGTACTGTAATTAAAAAAACCCCTAAGCTTAACAGATAAGTTGTAAGTGAACAGTCCTTATATGAGCTGCTATTTCAAAAGTCCCAGATTTCTATGAGGTAGCTATCAGTTGTTTTGGTTACATGGCTTCATGATGTCTGATGAAGGGACATCGGCTGGTGTCTATGGTTTCCAGCGTTCATTGCAATGCATTTATTTTGGTTTTAGGCAGCTGAATTATCATAGAATCATTGTACTGTTACATGATTCATTGTAAAACATGAGAACATGATATTACTTAAAACTCAAAAGGGGATATGCATTCACCCCAACCTTTTCCCCCCTTTTTCTTTGTGTAGTAAATAAGAATAGGAGTAAAGCATTGGTTTTGAATAGTATTCTAGTGCAAGAAAATTGTGTTAATATGAATAACAGTGTAAGCAATCTACTTTTTTCCTTTTGTTAGGAGTCAGAGATTTTGTAGTTGTAACTGCTTATGAAGTTAGTAAATTAATATTCTGTGTATGTGTTAATGGACTGAGTATGTTAAGATTATTATATTCTTTGAATCTTCAAGTTTAATCTAGAAATAATGCAAGCAGGGCTATTAGGAATATTAAGAGACAAATTATTAATATATATCCTATGACCTCTGATAAACAGCAGCCCATGCCTGAGAGAGGAATGTAATACTTTCTTAATGTGAAAAATGCATATTTTATGATTGGCTTTTTGCAAATATTAAATTGAATACTATATGTATTATGTTATATTGATTAGAAGTGCTGTATTAACATTTTAATAGTATGGCAAATGTAGTTTTGTAGTTAAAATAGAAACTATGTAAGTGGGGTCTTTTTTTTAAAGAATTAAATACTCGCTTCGAGAGAACAATCTCAGAACATCTAAATCTTCCAGAGAAGAGGCATTTATGGTTCTCTTATCAGAAGAAGCTAATTTCTTCAGGCCTTGCTCAGATTCCATGACGCCGTGGGGATTAGAAGGAGTTGACATATTCCAGACAGAGTTTCTTATTTTAAATAGAATGTATGCATAACCATGAAGTATGTATGAATATGCAACAGTGTATGGTTTTTAAGGGGTATTCCTTTGTTCACAAAACATGCTTGTCCTGGCTTAAGTGCCCGAGAGCATCTGGATGTCTGTAAGTCTTTGCTTTTTATTGTCTTGTAATTGTCCTAACTCTAAATTTTTATTACTCTAATTGTATTACTAGTTTTAAAACCATTTTATTATTATTAAACTTTTAAAATTTTAAAAACCAAGTGATTGGCGTTTTTCACACAATAACTTTACTAAAGTCAGCTACTATAGGCTTAACGATTTTGATTTTAATCAATGCAAGTAGTAATGACAGGTATTGTACTATGAACGTTAAGGTATACTTAACAAACAGGTTTACAATTTTGTTATTCTTTTGTGGTACCTTTTCAATAATTTTACCTTCACCATATGTTATCAGTTTATTATAGTTTTTGGAATATGGAACCTTTCCTTTTGTTGAAATACCAGAAAGCAGGGTGTCTGTGAAGTTTTGTTGTGGTTTGATTGGTAGAAGCTTCCTGTCTGGGCTGGAGCTGGCGTTGGCAGGGTTGCAGGCACTTCCTCGGCTTGTTGGGGCTTTGGTTGTAGCTGCCATGGTGCTGTGGCAGTGACAGCTGCATGCCCGGGGTCGGTGCTGGGAACGAGGCTCTGTCTCGTGGTGCTGGATCTTCCTGGTTCTGGTGTGCTTCGGGGTATGGTGTAGTGACAACATCTGGGCACTTGTAGCCATGTCATCTCAGGTTCCACCCCCATGGTGCAGAGGCAGGCAGGCGTGGTTTGAGGAGGCGGGGTGGTGTTCTCTGGGCTTCAGCTTGAGTGCAGGCCTCTGCCCCCTGATGCAGGCTGGATGGGGGGTGCGGGCGACCCCAGCGAGGATTGTGGGAGGGCGGACCCAGTGACCGCATGATGTTTTGGGGCTGTGGGGGCTGCACAGCCTGCCAGAACTATGGTGGTCGCCATCCCACCACCTTCTTGAGGGATGCCAGCGGTCACAGCGTAGGCAGGCTGTGGATGGTCTCTGCTTCCCGGGATTTCCCCACTGTTATGTGTATTTTAGATAATTCGTGCTTGTGAGAAATAGATGTATGAAATATGATATATTGGTAAGAAATATTCCTGTAAGTTTTTTTTAAGCACTCAAGCCAGGGACCGGAAGGTTGCTTCACAGTATTTTGAAACCACAGCTGGCAGCAGGGAGAAAAGGACCTAATTTGCAAACAAATGGACGTGGCCGGTTTGGAGATGGGTGCTTCTCCAAGGTAATCTGAGGAACACCCAGGCGATGAATACTTGATAAATATCTCAGATTGAGATAGCCAGAGCCATCAAGAAGATGCATCTCAATGTTGAGTTCCAGTAACCCTCTGATTGGCATACATTGCTTCCCAGACACAGTTTTGTTCAACTCAGCACAGAGAAAAGGCACTCTATGAATATGTGGGACTTTGAATGGAAAGAAAAGCCTGATCGCTGAAATCCCTGCCTCGAGCAAAATAAACTGTATAAAAAACCGCTTGAGCAGGATGGTCGGTGTGAACATAGGGGACCCTATGCTGTAGTGGTCAAACCTGTGTCTCACCCAGCGCCGATCCCGGGTTTGGCACTGCCCTTTTTTTGATAGTGGCTTTTCGTTGTTATTCTCTAAATTTATATTTGGACCATTTGATACATTTTCTTTAATTAATAAATTGGAGCATTCATTTATAACACCCACCCCCCGGGGCTGTGCTGTTTTCTACAGTCGTTGGGGGGTGCCCTGCCGGCAGCACGTCCCCGTGTGGGCTGGCCTCACATGTCTGCTCGGTGGGAGAACACCCACGCTGCACAGGCTGAGTCATGGTCACAGGTTGTGTCCCCGAAGCAGCGGCACAGTCTGAGCCCCTGCAGTAGCTCTGGGGGGCCGGCATCGGAAACGTTTTCGGGGAGCTGGGATGGGACGCTTCAGCTCCGCATGGGACTTTGGCCTGAGCGCATCCCCACTGCTGGTCGGGACTCTCCGTGGGGGGGGGTGCTGCGGGCGCGGTTTGTGGGCTGAGCCAACCAGCTCTGGGCAGGGGCGGTCCGGGTGTTTCCATGGTGATGAGGGGCATGGCCAGTCCCGGTGGCAGGGGAGCGGTCCCAGGGACAGCACCGAGCTGGAGCTGTGTCATGGTCATGGGCTGTCTGAGCTCCTGCAACAGCTGCACGGGGCAGGCACTGCATGGTATTTTCGGGGTGCCGGCACAGCGCGCCCCAGCATCCCTGGAACCCCGCTGGGACCCCCCCCGGTCTCTCTGCACGGTGGGGCTGCTCCTTGCTGGGGAGCTGATGGGGGATGGCTCTCCCGGGAACAGTGCCGACGTGGGGGGTAGTTCAAAGCAGCTCGGCCACGTGGGACAGCATTGCTGGCCATTGTGTCCTGCCACGAGCTTTGTGTGCTTAGAGAGGTGTCCATCTCCCCCGAAAACTCCTCCAGTGTGTTTTCCGCTCCATACAGTTCAGTATTTAATAGTCTTATTAAATCCAAAACAAACCTCCATGGTTTTAAAGCTCTCATTGCATTTCCCTCCCCCTTCGAGGCTGCTTTTAATATAAAGTGACCAGTTTGTTTCCAGGTATTAAGGTTGTTATAAGTAAAAAAAAATCAAGCCAAATTTAATAATTAATAAAAATAGATTTTTATTACACGACCCAAATTCGGTCCGAGATAGCCACAATCCAATCAAAAAGGTCAGTGCCGAGCCCAGGTGTCGGCTCTGGGTGAGACACAGGTCCGACCGCTACAGCATAGGGTCCCCTATGTTTCACGCCGACCGTCCCGTCCGAGCGGTTTTTATACAGTTTATTCTGCCCAAGGCAGAGTCTCTTTTCTTCCTTTCAGAACTTCACATATTCATGTGGAGTTCTTTCTTTGCGATGAGCTGAACAGAGCTGAACAAAACCATGTCCGGGGAGTGATGAACATCCATGATTGCGTTCCCGGAATCCGGTATTGAGATGTATCTCTCCAATGGCTCCCGATATCTCAATCTTAGATAATTATCACGTATTCATGTATTCATTGTCCGGGTGTTCCTCTGATCATCACCTTGGGGAACGACCCATGTCCTGGCTGGCTACGTTCATTCATTTGCAAATGATGTTCTCCTTCCTCTTGTCCATGGTGGTTTCGACACTGTGATGCAATCCCCGGCACTGACTTGTGCACTTAAAAATCTTTTATAAGAGTGTTTCTCACCAGTATATATATAAGATATATATAACATTTTTATATGCACGAATTATCCCATATACACATAACAAGGTCAAAAGCAGGTTTTTTGATTGTGTTAAATCCATGGGGTTTTGCCCATGTAATTAACCTAAATAACACTTCATCATAGTCTATGTCCCATTCCTTCCAGAAAATTTTCCATACCTGTATTGTGGCTGTGAAAAATGCGTATTTTATGATTGGCTCTTCGCAAATATTAAATTGAATACTATATGTATTATGGAGGGTTATTTTGTAATACTGTATTAATCCTTTTTAAGTAGTGTGTTAATTATAGTTTTAGGTTACAACATAATGTTAAAATAGAAACTATGCAATGTAAGATATTTTTTACTAGCTCAAGAAAGGGATAAGATAATGAAGAAACTCTTCACACAGAGATAACAGCAACACAAAACCTGAAGAGTTACAGCCTCCTTACTAGAAAAGACAAACATTCTTCCACCTTCTCTCCATCTTTATGGAACCACCAGGATTAAGGGGAAGAAGTTGACAAAAACCATAAAAATTCTTAATTTGCAAGAAATTTATGCATCATGTATGAGATATATGAATATGCAACAGGCTATTGCTTTTAAGGGTTATTCCTTTGTTCACAAGGCATGTTTTTGGCAGCTTAGTGCCCAAAAACATTCGGATGTTTTTTGTGTCCAGCACCTTTTTATAGCCCATTCAAAACTCCTGGGTCGAGACAGTTCATTGGTCTATTTCTGTGCCCCCAGACTCTGAACCAATACAATGTCTGAATCTTAGGAGAGCTCCCATTGGCTGTGAGCATCTGTCAGTCAGCCCAGAGGCTGGTTCATGGAGCTGAGCTGGGCTTCTTATTATAACTTGATTAATACTACTGCAACACTGGGCAGCTTTAACCGGAGAAGAGTCTATGATTTTAAAATCTAAACTTATGAGACTGTCAGAGAAGATGTGGCCAAGGTATTGTTATAAATAGGGACAAGCCAATCTGGATTAATAATTAATAATTAAATTTATTTGCGATCGTGTAACAATTTAGAGTTCGAATTTGCCCACAGTCTACAGAGCAGCTCTGGGTGCAAACCGACAGAGTCAGTGCCTCCAAGTTTGCGCACCATTGTATTTCTGCAGAGGGTTTTTATACCTTTTATTCTGCCTTCGGCTATAAGTCATTGTGGCAAGCTGCATATTCATGCAGTCTTCTCTCACAGAGAAGGCATTTTGGCCGCTGATGTCTTCTGAACAGCAGATAATCAGCCAGATGTCCTCTTCCTTGTCTTTCCTCCTGATGTTGAGTCTAGGTCCGCCACCTGCTTGTGATTTGCTTGGATGTGGCCTGATAGCCAGCTTTTCCGCTATTGTTTTCTGATGGCTAGGGCTTTTAAAATGCTAATTAGGTGCCTGGCAACTTGCTTGGCAACTTACAGTAACTCTAAAGCATTTTATGGCTACAGTGTATAACATTTATAACTACAGTTTATTACATGCTCCCCCAACTGCACGAATTATACATATATAACAGTATAAACTAGATAATGGAGAAATATGGCCTAAATTCGAAAGTTTAGACTGAAAATTAATATCTAGCTTAATATTTGGCATACGCAGGGACAGATATTTTGAAGACTTGCAGTATGCCCAGTTTTTTATGGTGGTAGCATGTGAGCAAACCTAGATGAGAAGAAAGAACATAGATTGGTCTTAAAAGGTAAAAAGAAAGAGCTGACCTTCAGTAGTGTGAAAAACACCAATCACTTGTTTTTAGATTTTTTTAAAGTTTAATAATAATAAAATGGTTTTAAAACTAGTAATACAATTAGAGTAATAAAAATTTAGAGTTAGGACAATTACAAGACAATAAAAAGCAAAGACTTACGGATGTCTGGATGCTCTCGGGCACTTAAGCCAGGAACAGCATGTTTTGTGAACAAAGGAATACCCCTTAAAAACCATACACTGTTGCATATTCATACATACTTCATGGTTATGCATACATTCCATTTAATACAAGAAACTGTTGGGTATATGTCAACTGCTTCTTTTAATCCCCACGGCGTCTTCGAGTCTGAGCAAGGCCTGAAGAAATTAGCTTCTTCTGATAAGAAAACCATAAATTCCTCTTCTCTGGAAGTGTCAATTTCTCAGGGTTCTGAAGGTCAGGGTGACCCCAAGATCGTAAAGAGTCTTTTCTCCCTAGCCTGAAGCAGCCAAAGAAGGAGTCTGGAATGTGTCTGTTTGCATTTTCAAGGTTGTTTATTTCTTCTTATCTATAACATTCTTTCTCTGACCTGCCGAGCTCTGGCTAGCAGGGAGGCCATAGCATTCTGCCCTGCCCTGTCAGGCGGTGTTTACCTTTTATACCATAAGTTATGTATAGTCTGTTCATAACAATGTACCAATATCTAACAACTATGTTGGACAGTGTGTCTCTCCCTTAAACCAATAGAAAAGTGTCACCATCACACCGAGACATGGAGGACAAGATGAATGAGAAGAAGGCTAGGACATGCCCAAATTACTCCATCTTGACCCCCTCAATTATATTCTAAAAATCCCCAAATTCTACTTTTTTACCCTGTGTTAATCTAAATACCACACTACTCAAAACCTTGTGGCTTGTAATTCCTCATACAAAATTGACAGCTTTTTCCACAGGCTAAAATCGAAGCCACAGATGTTTTTGACTTGATTCCAGGGTCTCCGAGACCCCTTCCAAGGTCTCGAGACAGCCAAGGCAGCCAGAGGGATGTCCTGGATTCTGACATGGAAGATTTAGGTGTTCTGTGACTTATCTCAAAGTGAGTATCTCATTCCTTTAAAAAACCCCCCACATACATAGTTTCTATTTTAAATACTAAAGCTTCATTTTAACTACAAAACTACATTTACCATACTATTAAAATGTTAATACAGAAGAACTAATCAATATAACACAATACATATAGTAAATATCTGCGTAGAGCCATTTAATATGCATTTTTTACAAGTAGCAAATATAACAACTCAGAAGAGGTAGAGATAGACCTGATTGCACCAGCCATGAGGGTGGGTGCGGGCTGGGGCCGGGACCCAGCCCTTCTTCAACCACCACCTCCATCACCGCCGTGAAAAGGGGCCGGGGGAGGTGAAGCTCGGGCAGGGCCCGGTCAGTAAAGGATCAAATCAGTAACATCCTATCCTTCCCTTTTGAGGTTGTTGCCCTCCGGGTGCCTTAGTATCGGTTAAGCTCCTTTGTAAAGGGGGATCAGTATTCGGCTGCCAATAATTGGAGCATTTTAGCATTATTCCACTCAGAGGGGGCCTGGTTCTTTCCCTTCTGCCTCGCCCGCCGACTCAGGTGCTTCAAGCCGCGGGATAGACCATCTTCTTGGCAGCAACGGTACTCTCCAGTACACCCAGCCTCGTGCTCCAGCCTGACTTTATACTGTTCCCAATTTTTATCTCTCACTTGGATTGGATTGCACAGAATCCTTTTCACTTCTATCCGACAGCACCTTTTTATGATTTGGGCAACAAAGGGAGCGGGCTCGTTGGGATGAAAGCAAAAGTTTTTTGGATGCACCCCTTTTGAGTATATCTCCCACGTCTCGGTTTCAAATCGTATCCACTCCCTGGCCAATTCCCCTAGCTGAAGCGTTACCTCTGTCAGTTTCCTGTCTGCCTGATAGCACTCTTTACAGACTCCAATAGGGGTCTTCCCTTCTGGCAGTGGACCCACCACCATTCTTGGCAAACTTTACAGATGAAGCATACAAAAGGATAACATTTACAACATGGTTTCTCACAAATAACTGTATAATCTTTAACGAGAGGATAAGTATATCCTGTATGATTTCCTGTGTGGTTAATCTGTATTACTGGTATTGAGTTCATCAGTCTTTCTTCAGAGTCACCTTAGTGTCCCCTGGCTGGCGGGTTATCCTCCAATTATCATCTGGAGTAATCGGTCCTTTCACTCGACTTGTATGAGTCCACCCTTTTCCCGCAGTTTGTATCGCAGTCTCTGTGGTAAGCAAAATGACATACGGACCTTCCCAATGGGGTGTCAAGGAGTTCTCTTTCCATGATCTTATAAATACTTTGTCTCCTGGCTTAATTTTATGTATTGCCAAGTCTAATGGTGGTCGTTGGACCAGGAGTCCCTTTTCTCTTAATTATTTTCTTCTGTTCATAATTTGTGTAAGGTAATTATTAATTTGTGAATTTTCTATACAGGGATGATCCACAGGGGCTTCCAGATCATGCGACATGCCATATAACATTTCAAAGGGAGAAATTCCTACATCCGTCCGAGGTTGAGTGCGGATATTTAATAGAGCTAGGGGTAAACATTTCACCCATGACATCTTAGTTTCTATCATTAGCTTAGTTAATTGTTTCTTAATTTCTCCATTCATTCGCTCTACTCTTCCCGAACTCTGTGGGTGCCAGGGAGTGTGGTACTTCCATTGAGTACCTAAGGCAGCAAAGACTTCCTTTGCTACCTTAGAGGCGAAGTGAGGACCACGGTCTGAGTCTATTACTTCTATTAATCCGTACCTAGGAATCACTTCTTCTAACAAAGATTTCACTACTGCCTGGGTGGTCGCTCGGGCTGTGGGAAACGCTTCTACATAATGGGTCAAGTGGTCTACCATTACTAATAGGAGTTTATACCTTCCTACCTTCAGTAATTCGGTAAAGTTCACTTGTACACGTGAAAAGGGTCTTCGAGCTAATTCTCTCCCTCCCATTACTCTCTCCCTGTGCTGTTGTTTATTCACCCTCTGGCAGGTTAAACATTGCTGTGTCACTTGTTTAGCCAAATTATATACCCCAATGCACATTTACTTGATGGCAAACTGATCAATTAGTGCCTGAGTTCCCCAATGGGTTTTATTATGTATTGCTTGCAATATTCTTAAAGCCATTGCCTTTGGAAGCACTTCTCGGCCATCTGGTAGTATCCATTTACCTTCCTCTTTTTCCCGCACCCCCATTTGGTCTAACCTTTCTTTTTCTTGTGTGGTAAATGTTAAAATATATTTTGCACCATGAAACCAGCAATGCTTTTTCTTAAGATTTTCACAAGCACATCGTATGGAGTCTACTCCATGCATCTTCCAGCATGCCCAACAAGGTGCTGTTTCTAGGTCTTGCCCGCAGGTGGGGCAGTCTTCCCTTTTCGTATGTACTGGTTTGTATGTTAGTGTCAACAGTGCTGCCCTTTTTGCTTCTTGATCTGCTAAGTTGTTTCCCCTTATTGTAGTTCCCATCCCTGTCTGATGCCCTTGTATATGCACCACTGCTATTCTCTTTGGATACCGCAGGGCCTGCAGGATCTCTTTTATTAGCTCCACGTGAATCAACCCTTTCCCTTGTGAATTTATTAACCCCCTTTCTTCCCAAATTTTCCCAAAGGTATGCACTATTCCATAGGCATACTTAGAGTCTGTATAAATAGTTCCTTCTTTCCCTTTTAGTAAGTTTAATGCTCTGAGTACTGCATACAGCTCGCATGCCTGGGCAGACCAACTAGGACTCAAGGGACTCGATTCTACCACCTCCAAGGTTTTCCCGTTTACTATGGCATATCCAGATTTTCTTTTCCCTTCTACAACTCGAGATGATCCGTCCACAAATAACTGGTCTCCGAGCTCCAGTTCTTCTTCTTCTAGATCTAATCGAATCTTAGTCTGTTCTTCTATTTGTTGAATGCAATCATGAACAAGTTCAGGGGCAAGTTCCCCATATAGAAATTGAGCGGGATTCTGTAAGTTAGTAGTCTCTATTTTTAACTTAGGAGATGATATCAAGATACCCTCATACTTTAGGAGTCCAGCATCTGTAATCCATTTTTCTGCTTTTTGTTGTAACACCCCTCTTATATTATGGGGGGACATGACTCTCAGTTCTCCCCCAAAGGTGATTTTAGCTGTTTCCTCCACTAAGAGAGCTGCTGCCACTATTACTTATAGACAGGTAGGCCATCCTCGACTGACTGGGTCTAAAAGTTTGGATAAGTAAGCTACAGGTTTTTTACTTTCAGCCCAGTCTTGTGCCAGGACTCCGTGTGCCGTACCCTCGCTTACATCAACAAACAAGAAAAAGGGTCTTTTGAGGTCTGGGAGGCTGAGGACAGGGGCATTTACTAATTCGGTTTTGAGGGCTTTCAATAGCTCTTCATCCTCTGGGGACCATTTCAACAACCCATCTTTAGTCAGCTTATCATAAAGGAATTTGACTTTCCCACTAAAATTTTCTATCCATTGCCTGCAATATCCTAGAAGTCCCAATAATTGTCTTACTTGCCTTTTGGTTTTTGGAGGCTGAAGGGAAAGGATCCCCTGGACTCTTTCGGGGTCCAGTCTCTTGGTTCCTTTAGTCAGTCTGTGCCCTAAATACTTTACCTCTTCTTCTACAAATTGTAGTTTAGATTTTGATACTTTCAACCCCTTCAAGCTAAGAAAATTTAGCAACTTGATACTCTCCTGTCTTACTGCTTCTTCTTCTGTCCCTGCAATTAGCAAATCATCTACATACTGTACTAGAGTTGTTCTTTCCCCCAATGTATAATCCTTCAGGATTTGTTCTAAGGCTTGTCCAAACAAATTAGGGGACTCAGTAAATCCTTGAGGGACCACGGTCCACCTCAGTTGTTGTTTCCTGTAGGTGTCCAGATCTTCCCATTCGAAGGCAAAATAATCTCTACAATTTTCCTTGAGGGGGCAAGCCCAAAAGGCATCCTTCAGATCTATTACACTATACCACTGATTTTCGGGGCCCAGTTGGCTTAAAAGTGTATAGGGGTTGGCAACCACAGGGAATCTTTCGATAGTTCTCTTATTTATTTCTCTCAGATCATGCACTAATCGGTAACTGCCATTGGGTTTCTTTACTGGTAAAATGGGGGTGTTAAAGGGGGACATACAAGGTTCAAGCAGCCCCTGCTTTAAAAGCCAATCTATCTCTGGCTTTAATCCCCGTCTCCCTTCGTTAGACAAGGGATACTGTTTGATCCTCACGGGGATCTCGGGATTCCTAATGGTTACCTCAAAAGGTTCAATATCCAACCTTCCCACTGTGTCAGGGGTATACCAAACTTCAGGATTTATTTTTGCTTCATCAGTAGCCCTTAAGGGGCACAACTTGACACTCAGTTTATTTTCTGTTATGTCTACCCTAATTCCTAATTCTATCATTAAATCCCGTCCCAAAAGGTTGTAATCCGCTTCTGGAACCAATAGAAATGAGCCAATTCCTACCTTAGAGTGAGTTTCAAGAAAAACATCTTTTATTACAGGTACTCCAAAGGGCTCTCCCTTAGCCCCAACTACCTGCACCGTGTCAGATGATATTCTGCACCCTCGGGGGAGGGTTTGGACAGTTGATCTCTCTGCCCCCAAGTCCACAAGGAACTCATATTCTTGTTGCTGGGGACCTAACTTAATTTTTACCAGGGGCTCGGTTCTTTCCTTTGTCCCCAGCAAATAGAGCCCCTGACACCCCTAGTCCTCATGGAATTGTTTCTCATCAGCTATCCTTTGTCGACATTCCCGTTTCATATGACCTCTCCTCCCACAGTAAAAACAAGTAACTCCCCTCCCTTCCTTCAATATTCTCATTCCGTCTCGGGATTTGCCTGTCTCCTCGCGTAGCCGCTCCCCTTTGGGTCGGGAATGGGGCAGTTTTCTGTCCTTCTCGGACCACAGCTACCATCATCCTGAATTGTTTCTTATGGGTCTCGTCCTCTCTCCTCACATAAACCTTTTGTGCCTCTCGCAATAATTCGTCCAGGCCTCTTCCTTGCCAGTCCTCCAACTTTTCCAGCTTTTTCCTAATGTCTACCCATGAGTTTGCCACGAACTGGGTCTTTAGTAGGGCCTCCCCCACTGAAGTGTCGGGGTCTACTCCTGAGTATAATTGAAAGGTCTTCCTCAGTCTTTCTCACCACTCTGTGGGGTCCTCATCTTTTTTCTGTTGTTCACGGAAAGCCTGTTGGATATTCTGTCCTCGAGGGACAGCTTTCTGTATCCCCTGTATAATGATGTTTCGTAAATCTGCCATGTGAGCTCTATGTTGAGGGTCCTGATTATTCTAGTCAGGACGTTGCATGGGCCACTTGGTGTCAGCAAGGGGGCCTTGTTGATTCTCATCATCTCATATTCTCATTCCCATATTCCCTGATCATTCTCCTCTCTTCTGAAGTAAATAAGGTACCTAAAATGGATTGTATCTCATCCCATGTATAAATATTGGGGCCTAAGAATTGATCCAGCATCTCAGCAACCCCAAGGGAGTCCTCTAAAAGGTGCCCCATCTCCTTCTTGAATTCTCTTACATCTCCCGAGTTTAAGGGCACAGACACATATCCGACCCCTAGAATCTGGGCGGGTTGTCCCGGTTGGCCTGCGTTAGGATTAGGAACCATGCCCATCCCTGCCTCCCGAAGTGGGAATAATCCCATCTCCTTCCGCCTCTTTCTGACCTGACTTCTGGTTATCCGCTGGTTGCCTCCTTTGGGCTTGATATTCTGGGCCTCTCCCTCCGAGTCATCTGGTATCGGGGCGGACGGTTCAGGAGTGGGTAAGGGTGGGTAAAGGTTTAGGGGAGGGGAGTGAGGGAGAGAAGGAGGTGGGGGAGGTGGTGGAGGGGGTGGCAGTATGTAGGGTGGAGGAGTGGAGTCAGGTAGGTCTGAATCCTCTTTTGATCTTTTCTTCTTCTCCCTAGTACTGAGTGCGAATAGTCTAGTGTGGGTCTCTCTGACTATCCAAAGGGAGGCATATTCACTCTCTTCTAGGTTAAAGAGTTCTTTAGAATTTACATAAATATTTAAAGCCTGGCATATCCAGTCTTTGAATAAACCAAAAACTGGCCAGTACAGGTGATCTCCCCTTATTTGCTTCCCCCCCCAAACTTCCATACAGTAATGTATCATTTTTACCTTATCTTTTCCTTTCCAAGAAGGGAAGGCATCCCAATGATTGATCATTAATCCTAAGGAGCTATCTGGAGGGATTTGGGGAAGTTTTACAGGGGTTCCCCCACCCATGGGACCAGAGGGATTGCTTTTCCTCTGTCCCATCTTCTGGAGTGTCCTCACACACACACCTCAACGCTTCCCCCAATTCGTGGCCCAGCCCATTGCCGGGTGTGGGAATCGCACTGCTATGAGGCCCACACTCGCCTCGTCTCACGGAGATGTCTCACTCGTCACACTCCAGGATCCCAACCCCGACCGAGCCATTCCCTGTTTCTTTTAAGCAGGGGCCTTAGAAGTCCCGAGGGACTGCTGAGATATACTTACACAATCCTGTGTCTTCGCCCGGAATTTCGTGCACAAAGATTAAGGGGTTGCTGGCTATTCTTTGCTTGCCATTGAATTTGGGTTCGTCGGTAAGGGTTTCGGAAGAAAAATTCCTATGCGGGGCTCGTTGCTAAAGCAGCAGCCAGGGCGCCTCTCCGTAAGGAGTTTCCAGCAGATGGCCTTTATCCGAGTCTCGGCACCAAAATTGTTATAACTTCGGGTAAATAATTCGTCCGATCCTTTAGAGGTTGATTAGAAAATTTATTGATTACAGCAAGGGGACGGGGCCTGGCGAGCTTCCCGGGCCAGGCAGGACGGGGCCCGGGGCGTGTTACCTTCTTGCCAGCCGGGAAAGAAAAGGAAGTTCCCGGGTTTTTTTGTCTTTAACATGTGTCTTTCACAGAGGCATGTCCAGCTTCTCAGTGGTTCAACAGACTGTCAGTTACACAAAAAGCTTTGCATCACTTCCATAAATTTCCTCCCATTCCAAACCACGACAACTGAAAACACAAAAGGTTTAACTGTGGCTATCTTCCCATCAGGCCCTGTTATTTGCACTAAGTGTTGGCTTTCTGCGATTTCCACCCACACCACACCAGGGAGTACCTGAGTCGTTAATGGCCAATCACTGTGCCACTGGTTTCTTGGAGTCCTGTTGAAATTATGTGCCTGCCTTTCAGAGTAACTTTGCATTGGCATGTGGGACGCTGAGATGTAATACCTCATGTCCAAAAAATCTGCGGAACCCCTGTAGAACAAAACATCCCCCCCCTACATTCTGCTATCAGGGGTGCAGATAGGGGTGCTGCTGGAAAAAGTATAAGTTGGGCTATATGGCTCCCAGATGGGACTACACAGGGCGGATGGAGGCTCCATGTCATTATCTTTATTTCCTCCCCCGTGTCGGAGTCAATAGCCCCAGGGAGATCAAACAACCCTGTTATCAAGGTGGAAGATCTGCCTATAATCAAAGCATGCATACGCTGTCCTGGTGGTCCAAAAACTCCTGTGGGAAGTAAATAAACAGATGAATCAAGTAACATTACTGTGATATTGTTTGATATGTCCAGTCTGGTGCTCCCTGGTGTGGCTGCATGTAAGTCAGTGATGGTTGTCTGGTGGGCGGGGGCAGGGCCCACTGGAAGTTGACAGTTGCTCATGGTTGCTCCATCAGCTGTGGGATTTGTGTCGTCACACGGTGCTGTTCCGCGCTCCAGGATGAGTTTCCCTGTAAAGGCTGGCCATTCTGGTGAAACTTAGAGCAGCATAGATTAGCAAAGTGAGGGCCTTTCCAACAGCGAGGGCATATACCTGGGCTGCTTTGGTTTTTTTTTTTTTTTAGCAGTCTCTTTTAATGTATCCAGATTCCCCACAGCCAAAACAAACCAGCTGTTTCCCAGGAGTTGATTTCAGGGCAGCAAAAGCATCCACTATACCTTGCCCCACGGCTTGATACGTGATTGCCATGGTATGTTGTAATGTCCCCAAGCGGTTGCACACTTGTATCATCTGAAGTAAAGTGGGTTCAGGTTCAGAGGGCAGAGCTTTCAAAAGGCGTTTACAGTCCTCATTAGCATTTTCTTATGGACAATTTGAGGAGTATAATGTCTGTGGCCTGAACACTATCTATTTGTCTCTCCAGTTTGTTTTAATCTGTCCATAAACTGCATATAGGGCTCTTATGGACCTTGTTCAATATTTATGAAGGACTGTTGTGGGGTTTTGGCATCAGGAACTTTAAGAAATGCCAGGTGAGCTGCCTCTGAGATACCCTCTAGGGTTTCTCTCAGTAAGGCAGCTTAGCCATTAGGATCAGTATGCGCCCCCTTCCCTACAAGGTAGTCAATAGTTAAGGCAGCCAGGGCTTGGTTTGCATGCCCTACATACGTTGTAATTGAATTGTCCAGTCCTTTTTTCCATTGCACCATAAATATTGCATATTGTGGGGGAGTGAGGAATCCCGGTCTTATGTTGGACCCCCCATTCTTGCAGGAAGTTACTGAACACTCTGGAAGTATAAGCCGGACCGTTGTCAGTTTTAATTGTGGCTGAGACCCCCAAGGTTGCAAACGCATGTATCAGATGTTTCCTTACGTCTGCAGCCCTCTCACCTATGTGGGCTGAGGCAAAAACTGCCCCCGAGAAGGTGTCCACGGTTACATGGACATTTCTGAGTTTCCCAAATTCGGGGACCTTTGTGACATCCATTTGCCATACCTCACAACTGCGGAGACCTCTGGGATTCACACTTGCTCCTAGTGTTGGTAAAGCTGTCTCCTGACAGTTGGGGCATGAGGCCACAATTTCCCTGGCTTGGTCATGCCGCAGATGGAACTGGCGTACCAGACCCACAGAATTTTGATGGAACTGCTGATGGCTGAGCTTGGCCTGCTCGACTATGTTCAGCTGGCCCCCTAGCTGTACTGGAGCTGCCAAGGCATCTGCTCTGTGGTTCCCCTCAGCGATAAAGCCTGGGAGATCCATGTGTGATTTCACATGTACCACATAAAAGGGATGCTCACGGTGAGAAACCAGGTGTACTAACTTTGCGAGCAAACCGAAGATGACCTGGTTTGGGACCTCCTTTAAGACTGCATGTTCTGCTCTTGATACTGCTCCTGCGACATATGCTGAGTCTGTTACCAGATTAAAAGGTTGGCTAAATCTTTCAAAAGCCCTTACCACTGCATCCAACTCAGCTACTTGTGGGGAACCTTCCACTATCTTAACATCTGTTTCCCACAGCTGAGTTTCGGGGTCCTTCCAAGTCACCACTGAATTGTGGGACTTCCCTGACCCGTTTGTAAACACTGTCATGGCTCTGAGTGGTTTTTTACTTTGTACTTGTTTTGGCAACAATTTGAACTCAGTGTTGAACAAATGATGACCAGGATGTCCAATCTGAATTTGGCCTGAGTAGCTATCTAGAGGGAACTGCAGATTTTCATTGTGTCTTAAGAGGTGTTCAAAGGTCTCTTTGGTCATCTTTCCTGTAGATGTTTTGATGGGAAGGTGGACACATGTGAAATCACAGCCTGCTAACACTTGCAGACAAGCCCTGGCCCACATGATGAGCTGCGCCATCAGCTCCTGTGAACTGGTGATGCTCTTGGACTGCCTGTGGCCAAGGAACACCCACTCTATTATTAAGAGGGGATCCCGTTGACCCTTGTCCCACTGAAATAACATCCCGTAGAGATGGGGTAACTCACCTAGAATAATGAAGTGGAAAGGCAGCCCTGGTTGACAACAATGGGCCTGCCTGCTTGCGATGGTGGCCTGGACCTTCTTGAGTGCTGCTCTGGCCTCCTGGGTCAGGGCTTTCGGGGAACCAAAATCTTCATCCCCCTCCCTTTCTGTTAACAAGTCAAAAAGGGGGGATAGATCCTTCGTGGTGTGCCCCAGCCATGGCCTGATCCAATTTAAGGATCCACACAGGCGCTAGAGGGCATTTAACGTCTTTGGGTTGTTATCTATTTGAATTTGTTGAGGCCTAACTGTCCTGTTGTTAATTTCTAGGCCCAGATACTTCCAGGGTGGCAGCAACTGTACCTTTTCCTTTTGCAACTCAAATCTGGCCACCGACAAAGCCTTAATAGTGTCGTCTAGTGCTTCTTGTAGGACTTTGCTGTCAGGGGCACAAATTAACACATCATCCATGTAGTGATAGAAAATACAGGATGTCCACTTGGCACGCATTGGGGACAGAACCCTGGCAACATACCACTGGCATATAGTTTGGGGAACATTTGAGACCCTGTGGTAGTACCATCCAGTGGTAGCGTTTCATCGGGGCTTCTCTGTTGATGGAAGGCACAGAGAAGGCAAAGCGAGGAGCGTCGTCCGGGTGGAGAGAAATTTGGAAAAAACAATCCTTTATGTCCATCACAGCCAGATTGTAATTTTGGGGTAGCATAGATGGAGATGGCATACCCGGTTGGAGGAAGCCCATGTCCTCAATAACATCATTGACCCTTCTCAGGTCGTGGAGGAGTTGCCACCTGTCCTTTCCCGGTTTTTTAATCACAAACACCAGTGAGTTCCAGGGGCTGTTTGTCTCTACAATGTGGCCTTTTGCCAATTCCTCCTCTACGAGCTTTGTGAGTGCCTGCAATTTCTGTTTACTCAGCGGTCACTGCTCCACCCAGATTGGTCTATCTGTGAGCCACTTTAGTTTCTGTGTGGGGCACTCCTCAGTGGCCACCCCTAAAAATGTTGGGGGGCCAGAAATTCCAATTTGGCTCCCCACTGGGACATGGCGTCTCTCCCCCATAAGGTAAATTTGCTGTCGATCACGAACGGACGTACTGAGGCTAGCAGTCCGTTCGGACCCTTAATTTGCACTATGTTTTTGGACTGTTTTGCAGTTTGAAGCCCGCCTAGTCCTAAGACTGGCGTTGCCACACTTTGCAGTTCCCATTGTGACGGCCACTTGTGCGGTGGAATGACTGTCACGTCTGCTCCTGTGTCCATCATCCCCTGAAGATGTATTGAATGCCCCTCGCACTGAAGTCCACACCATACGAGGGGTTTTTCCTCTCCCAACTTCCCAGCATAAAAGACTGAGAGTTCCAGATCATTACACAGAGCACGAGGAATAGGAATTGCCTGTGCAATAACCTGGCCCTTCGGTAGGAAGGGGGGGGGGGGGTGGACACAGCGTGCCATGAGATAGAAGAGCCTCGGATTAAGCGTGGAAATTACTGGAGGAACTTCTATCTCCAGTGGTGTGTGTTTTGTGTCCCCAACAACGAGGTACCTACAATTCAAGAGATCTTCTCTCCATCTGGTTTCACAGCAGCAGATGTGCAACAGAAGCTCTGCATCTGCTATAAAGAACTGCCAGTCCTGAGAACGGAAATGGACAGGGTTAGTGAGTTGAAGCCGATAAGGCTCCCTTTTATCTGTTATCGAGAGACAGCCACTCACAGATGGAACTATATGATGAATCATGGCCCCTCTTGCGGCCCTGTGACTTGCCTCATTTTTGTCTGCAGGCGAGGCAAGTCCGTGCTCCCCCTTTAGTTTTTTTGAAAGGTGGGGCTCCCCTCCCCCCCCCGACCCACTGCCCCTGGTGGCACACTCCCTAAAAATGGACATTGATCTAGAAAATGTCCTTCTCAATGACAGTGGAAACACCGGTGCTTGGATGGAAACTGCCTTGGAACTGAGTTTTTTGAAGGCACAGCAGCCGAGGTGACCACGTTGTCTCTGGGCTTTTCTGGGATCTCTTCTATCTTGAGCTGTGTTTTAGCGTTCATGGATGCTACTTCTGGGACAAACTTGTCCTGGAGTTCTGATCCCTCCACATGCCTCTCCACTGTCGCCCTGACCCAATCTGCGAAATCTGCAAAAGGCTCAGAAACCTGTTCCTGCTCCCCCTCCCCCCCCCCCCCCCCGCCGGATCCCCGGTGACCGTGGGAACGCGGAGGCGGGGCGCAGGGGACAGGATGCGGGCTGTCCCATTCCTGAGACAGTGGGGCAGAGACGACAGAGCCCTCCCTGGTGGGAGAGGGCAGGGCCGATAACACGGCCGTGAGAACATGCAAAGGACAGGAGGGAACGCCCATACGAGGAGGAACAGGGGGAGGGGGAGCAACCTGATCTCTCGGAGGGGTGGCACCCACGCCCACAGGGAAGCAGGAGGGGTTTGGGGCTATGGTGGGAAAGGGAACAATGGGAAGAAAGGGGTTGTGGGACGAAGAAGCACCCACAGGCATTTGCCCTCCATTTTGTGAAGACAAAGCCGCCGCAGTTCCCCGCCGCGTGCGTGGCGGGGCTTCTCCAGGTGAACAAAGGAAGGAGTTTAGGGAAGCAGAACTGCGCTGGGTTGCGCCAAAACCGGGATTTTCAACTGGGAAAAAGGGATTGGAATGAGGGTTAGGGGTCAGAACCTCCGTGGCGTGGCCAGTGCGGCTGAGACGAGGGTGCCTGGGGGACCTGGGGGAGCTGGGAGCATGCTCCGCGTTCTGGAGGCAACCTTGCACCTTTAAATGGTGGCTTGCTACCCCCTGCCCACCCGGACTGGGGGAAGAAGGGGAAGGAGAGGTGGGTAAGGGAACGGGTTTAGGATGAACAGGGATTTCATTCGGCTGCCGCTTTTCCCCCCCCCCCCGGTTCATGTCTCGCGTACTTTCTGTTCTAACCACTTCCCAAATCAACAAAAACTGCTTAATAAAGCTATCTTTGACAGAGGAATCCCTGCGCTTGATTCCCTCAGTCAATTTCATGCCCACATGCTTCCAAAATTGCTTATTTCTAACATCTTCTGCTGAAACGCCCAGGAAAGTGAAAAATAAGCACCGAACGAAATTCTTAACTGATCTTTTGGGGACACCACCACCCTTCACCTTTAGGATTTGCTTAACTTGGGTATAAAATTCTCTCTGGTGGGTGGTTAACATGACTCCCATGTTACCAGCCCACGTGATCCCACCCTCAGCTGCAGGAAAAGCAGAAAAAAAAGAAAAAAGGGCAAAGTCCACGAGCAGCTATCACTCGTGCCGTGCACTGCGCATCCCCTAACCCTGGGATGATGAACAGCCCACCTAGTGAAGGCGGTTTTCAGCCAGGTCTGTCCCTACCACTGAAGTACTCACCAAACCGGCGTCTCCGCAAACAAAACTGCAGCCGAAGTCTTCGCTCTAAGAAGTGGCTTCTCGGTGTCGTCCACGACTGTGAAAAGTTACGCTTCCCTCCCTCACGGACACGGCAGGAAAAAAGTCTGTGTGCTCTCCTCGAGGGTGGTGGAGGTATCACTGATTTACTTCGTAGAGCCACTGCTCCAGGTTTCAGTCCAACACGAGGCACTGTTCACGTGGAGACGGCGGCTCCTGCTGCAGTGCAGCGGTGGCACATGTTCTGCGCGGCTCCCACTGCGGTGCGGCGGCGGCACTTGTCCGCGCGGCTCCTGCTGCCTCACAGTGAGTTTCACCTGTGTCCGCTACGTTGCTGGTCGCCCCGCGGCTTGGGCGTCACGTGCGGCTCCACAGTATGGGCGCCACTTGTGGCTTTTCTTCTTCTTTGATCCAGTCTCGGGCAGCTGGGGCGCCTGGCTAGGCACTGCCTTTTGGTGAGACTGAGGCTGCCGCTGTGTGGTTGGAGGCTCTAGGGCTGAGCACTCCGGCGTGGGTAATGCAGCTTTCGTAGCTGTACGCTGACAGGAAATAAAGGGATGAGAGAAGGAACACCTTGGCCCGCGTGGCTGACAACTGTTCATTTCCCCCGTGGCTGCTGCAGTGGTCGGACCAGCGTTCCCAGGTCACGCGCGCAGACAAAATGGCGATTTGAACAAAGGAAGCATTGGGTTAAATAGGGGGCGGGCAGACCGGGGCGGAAGCCTCCCTCGCCCAATGGGGACAGACGACAGGGGAGTGACGTGATCACTGCTCTGTGGACGTTGAGGCACATCAGGTGCTGGAGGAGGTTTAGCAGGCTGTCTTTGCCCACCAAGTTTATTGCATGGATTTCTCCATTGATGTCACTGTATTTGTTACCACTCCAGATTCGCATCCCACAGGTATCATTGGCCAATGGAGTGACAAATGGTCCGATCCCTTGCACATCTTGGAATGGGTTTTCCTGCCCCATCAGCCACAGAAGACGGCAACTGAATTGGCTGAGTTGCTTGATCGCTTGATAATCAAATGCCGGCAACGGTGTTTGCAATTGATGGGTGTGGATCCCGCAAAGATCATACTCCTGGTATCCTGGGAGGACTTTGACTGGAGCTTTGCACAAGGAGTATCCCTGCAATGTGTTCTGGAAAACTTTTCAGGGCAGATCACTTATCATCTGCCCAGCCACAAGCTGGTGGCGAAATTCACACAAATCTCTTTGCGGCCCAAAAATAGTCAGGAACCCGTGCAAGGGCCCACCATCTTTACTGATGGTTCGGGGAAGACTGGAAAGGCCATTGCTACGTGGCAGGATGGATCTGAGTGGCAGGTTCTGGAAGGTCATCAGGATGGATCAGCTCAGTTGGTTGAATTAAGGGCTGCTGTCATGGCATTTGAGAGATTTTCCCAGGAACCTTTCAATTTGGTCACGGATTCCGCCTATGTGGCCGACATTGCACAGCGATTGGGTTATCAAGTGTTGAAGGAGGTCAGTCATCCTGCCTTGTTTCATTTACTGAAGACCTTGTGGTATGTCATTCAGGCCCGGGTTCATCCATTTTACATTCTGCATGTGAGGAGTCACACCAATTTGCCAGGGTGTGTGGCTGAAGGTAACGCGAGGGCCGACAAGTTGGCTAACCCAGCATAGGTAGCACCTCAGCCTGACACACTCGAACAGGCCAAGGCATTGCATGGGTTTTTTCCCATCAGAACGCACATACCTTGCAGAATCAGTTTCAGCTGACGCCAATGGAGGCTCGTGACATTGTCCAGTCCTGTGACGACTGCCATGTGCTCGCTCTGCCTTTACCAGCAGGGGTAAGTCCCAGAGGTCTTAGGGCCTTGGAGCTTTGGCAGACCGATGTCACCCAGATTGCCGAGTTTGGCCGGCTCAAGTATGTGCATGTCACGGTGGACACGTTCTCCTCTGCGATGTGGGCTTCTGCTCACACTGGAGAAAAGGCCTGCGATGTCATTGCCCACTGGCGGCAGGCTTTTGCCGTCCTGGGGGTACCTTCTGCTGTGAAAACCAACAATGGTCCTGCTTACGCAGCGCAAAAGGTGCTGCAGTTCCTGCAGTTGTGGGGTGTGTCACACAAGTTTGGTATCCCTCATTCTCTGACTGGTCAAGCTATTGTAGAACGTGCTCATGGTACTCTGAAGCGGGTTCTTCAAAAACAAAAATGGGGAATGCAGGGTGAAACCCCGCACAGTCAGTTGGAAAAAGCATTGTTGGCCATCAATCATCTTACGGTGCAGCAGAACTCAAATAACCCTGTCATTTTGAACCATCATTTCTCGTTGCAGGCTGCGGACGAGGCACATCAGCCTTGAGCGAGGGTTCGAGTGCAGAATTTAGTCACCGAACAGTGGGAAGGTCCTTATGACCTTATCGCTTCGGGGCCCGGGTATGCTTGTGTGTCCACAGATACTGGGGCACGCTGGGTACCTTCGAAGTGTGTTCGCCCTGACCTGTGACTGCAGAGACAGAATCCGGCCAATGGGCAACATGGAAACCATGACCAACCTGAAAGTCATCAAGTGGGTGAATTGCTGAGTGATGACTCGGATGCAGACAACGCGAGTGATCACTCTGATGATTCCTCCATGAATGGACACTGAACATTGTTCATTTTTCTTTTCTTTTTTCTTTTTTTTTTAAACTGAGAAGGGTGAGATGTCGCCCTGATTTCTTAGGATTTTCTAAAGCCTTCTGAGTTTACATTCTTGTAGAGAACTTTCTCACCCAACTTTCTGTAAACAACCTATTGTTTTGGATTCTTTCATAGAGGCGGAGAAATTTGATGGGCTGGTAGTTTGTCCAGTGTCATTGGAGAGGTGGCACGTTCACCCTCTAATCCGCTGGCACCTTTTGAGAACTATAAATGATCGGAGTCAGAAGAAATAAATTAGTCTCTTCATCGTGACCATAGCTGTGGTGCGTCATTTTTCCTTGTGTCATCTGGTGACAGTTCCTCATAGGGATTGTGTTCCAAGCCCCTCACCAACCTAGTTGCCCTCCTCTGGATGCACACAAGCGTCTCAGCATCCTTCCTAAACTGAGGGGCCCAGAACTGGATGCAGTACCCAAGGTGTGGCCTCACCAGTGCCAAGTATAGGGGAAGGATGACCTCCCTGGTCCTGCTGGCCACACTATTCCTGATACAGGCCATGATGCTGTTGGCCTTCTTGGCCACCAGGGCACACTGCTGGCTCACGTTCAGACAGCTGTCAACCAGTACCCCTAGGTCCCTTTCCACCTGGGCACTGTCCAGGCACACCATGCTCAGCCTATAACATTGCAGGGGGTTATTGTGGCCAAAGTGCAGGACACAGCACTTGGATTTATCAAACGTCGTCCTATTAGACTCTGCCCATCCATTCAACTATTCCAAGTCTCTCTGCAGAGCCCTCCTACCTTCCAACAGATTGACACACGATCCCAGCTTAGTGTCGTCCGCAAACTTACTAATGAAAGACTCAATCCCCTCATCCATGTCATCAATAAAGACATTGAACAAAACTGGCCCCAGCACAGACCCCTGAGGGACACCACTGGTGACTGGCTGCCAGCTGGATGCAGCACCATTCACCACCCCTCTCTGGGCCTGACCATCCAGCTAGTTCTTAACCCAGCAAAGAGTGCTCCTGTCCAAGCCATGGGATGCCAGTTTTTCCAGGAGTGTGCTGATGATTCCCCCCCCTCGACAGCCAACTGTCCTCGGTTGACTGTATGATGCTTTTATCCCCAATCGTCTGTTCTGTTTATGCTGAATAATAAGTTTTGCACCTTTAAGACTTGTTCCAGGAGTGAAGGGGGGGAGAAGAAGCGCGGAGTTTGTTTTCAGAAACTGCACTCACTCCTCCACATTCCTGCTCCTGTACTCCGTTGTCTGTGGATGGACAGACAGCGAGACAGAGCTCTCCTTTGCTTTTTAGTTAGTTTTAGCTAGCTGAGGCAAAGAAGTTCCCTGGACTGTGGCTTTTCCTTTTCTTTGGACCTGCTCAAACCTGCTCTGGACTGAACACCAAGAAGAGCACAGGCTGCTCGCGCCTGTGGCCCAGCAGGCTGGGCCTGGGCCACGGAATTTCCAGCGCTGGAGGGACTGATAAGAGACTGAGTGAGCCAAGCTGCAGCCCGGGGGGGGGGGGGGGGGGGGGGGAGATTTTTTTGAGTTTGTCCCTCTTTTGGAGTGGCAAGAAGTTTCATTGTTTAATATTGTTTAGATTTTCTTGTTTAATAAACAGTTTTTTCCACTTTTCTCCAAGGAGGTATTTTTTTTTTCCTGAACCGGTTGGGGGGAGGGGACAATTGAATCTGCCTTCTAGAGGAGCCCCTTTGGGGGTTCTCTCCTAAATTTGCCCTGAATCAGGACACCAACTCACATGGGGGCCAAAAAGATTTCTGCCGCCGTATCAAAGTCTCTGTCCTTAAGGGCTTTCTTTTTTATCTGCAACCAATTATTATGCATATCCGAAGGGAATAAGTCCAGATCTTTTTTGAGGACGGGGTCAAAAGCGTCCAGCTCCCCTTCACTGCTAGAGTCAGTGTCTGCCACATAAGCGATAAGCATCCGGCGGCTGTGGGATTGCTGGTGGTGTGGCGGTGAGACTCGAGGTGGTGACTGGGCTCTATCCCTGGCACGCATTGGAGAGGGCATGCGGACAGGGGATAGGGAGCAGGACCTGGGCAAGTTTCGATCCAGCACAGTTGCCGGGGTCGTCTCAGCGGTCTCCTCGCAGACTTCCCTGCTCCCTCCTTCTTTTTTAATTGCATCCATGACCGTCCTCCAAGCAGGAAGCATTAGGAGCTCTGGCTCGTGGCTAGGCAGCGAAGCCAGGTCATAGAGCTTTATGCCGACCTTGTCCCAGAAGCGGAGAGTAAATATAGAAGAAGGGGTAGCGTTGGGGAGCATGTGTGACACCCATCGTAAAAGTGATTTAAGGTCCTGCTTTAGGATGGGGGAGCCATGCTCGCCCTTCTGGGTGAGCATGGTTTCATAAACGTCTCTCTCGTTGGACATGTCCTGCCACATATTAGTTCCCCTGGCTCACCTGTCAGTCGCAGCAGACAGGCGATTGTGGGACCAAAACATGGTTCACTCACTGTCACGATCTGTTCCAGGGACTCGCCGACTGCCGCCAGTCAGGCTCGTTCTTTCCTCACATGGAGGCACCAATTATGAGTGATGAAAAAAGAGATGGGGACTCAGTGTGATAGTCAAAGAATCTGATTTTATTGTAGGATACAAATGCTTATATACTATTTTAGGGAGGCTAGTAATGTTCTACTACAAAGATTGGGTTAAAAATCGCATAAACAAACTTATGCATTTTAAATATCTCTTGCTTGCAGAAGTCTTGATGTAATTTTCTTTTTCCGATAAGTCAGTCTGATTGAATCATCTTGCAATCTTGATTTAATCCTCAAAGTTCTGTTTGCTCTTGACAAGGCATCCTGTTATCAAATCTCTTAAGCTAACCATGTCCAAAGTCCATCATCTGTCTTGTGTATCCCAATATCTCAATAAGCCACCATGGACTTCCTTCTTCACCCCAAAATCCCATTCCATTATGGACCTCACTCAGGGTGCTGACCCACCATTTAGGTTTGACTGGGCTGGCCATCCATGGCCAATCTTCAGATCCTCCTGGCCCTCTGCAGACCCAAGAATTGCTAAGGTTAAAGATTTTTGCTGCTCCTTCTCCTAGGAGTAAAGAACGATTCTCCCACCTCTGGCCCAAACCTAACTGACAATCTAAAGGTACGATTATTAAGAAAAACATTCTAATGGTGTAATCTAATCACTTAATCTAATTGTCTTCCATACCACCTGTGGTGAGTGAAGGCACAGAAACAACTTAACATTAAGAAAACAATGACAGCAAGGATTAGCCCCCCAGTGACTGGAGATGCAAAAGGAGGGATGCCCATACAGAGTATTTCAGCAGGCAGTCTGTGGGTAGGCACATGAGGCTTCCCCCAATGTCCACACACTGGATATTGCTCCTGTGCACTCCTGTGGAGTGTCATTTGCGGTCTCCCGTCCTTCTCCTCCAGCTGAGATGTCCAAATCTCTGGGTCTTCAGACACCTTGACCCGAATGTGATGGGTCCACCCGTGTTCAGCTATTGTGATGGCTGTTTCTGTGGTCAGTAATACTTGCAAAGGTCCACACCACTTTGCCAGCAGTGGTGCTTCTTTCTGCTCCTTAACTAGGACCCAGTCTCCTGGTTGGATGCTATGAACAGCAAAGTCCAAAGGCAGGGTCTGTGCCATCCAAGCTTTTTGTAAAAGAGACAGTATCCTGGCCACATATTGTTTTAAATATACATCACTTCTTTCCACCCCCGCCTCATTTCGGGTGGGAGGCTGTGTAAACCTGGCTTCTGCAGGCTGTGGTCTCCTCCACCCAAAACTCAGCCAGGGAAGAATCTCTGCTGTGTTTGGCTTTCCTGTGGATGCCTCCCTCTGTTTCAACCTTGTTCTAGGCATGAGATGATTAAAGAATGGGTTTTCCTTTTATCTAATCTTAGTGGTTTAATTTACAGTCCAAAGTCCCAGTTAGGTATCTTCAGGGAGGCTTCTTTGGTTGTAGTTTCTTGTCTTGTGGTGAATACCCCAAGACACTTCTTTATACAGTTTTTGTTATAATGAGCAAAACTTTATATCAGTGTTTGAGGTATGAACTATTTCAGTCTCTGACATCCACCCTGTGACTCAAACATTGTAATAATTTTTTTTTGCCTAGTGATCTTCTTCAGTTTATGGGTTGTCCACAGAGATGATGAAGAAAGATAATAGGAGAAAAGACAGAAACAGCAGAAGCAATGACATAAGTAATCATATAGTGTCCAATAGTACAATATGAAAATTCAATTGTAATTATCATCCCAATTTTCATTAGTCAGTGCCCCCACCCCATGAATCCCAGGAAAAAGTGTTTTTTAATGGGTAGTAGGTGTGAGGGATAGCACAATATTTTATCTCTTAGAGGTTGGTTCAATATGTTTTGACATTAGTTTTAGAATTATACAGCGGGTCTTCATTTTTAAATTCCATAGAGGGGTATCCTCAACAAGTACATGTATTAACATGTGTCAATCAGCCAAGTTTCAAGAGGATTCCCAGCTCTTGTAGTATAATTGATTAATGTTGCACCCTGGAATAAATGTGAATGGATTTGAGGATGTGTGTTTTCTTCTGGACTGCATTCACATCTAGATAGAAGAATTTCATAGGTGACTGTCCTGGTTTAGGGCAATTTTGGGAGAAAAACCTCTAAAGGGGTTTCCTCTAGAGAAACAATTTCAAGTGGCCCCTCCCCCAATTGGTTCGGGAAAAAGATTTCCTTGGAGAAAAGTAGAAAAAACTGTTTATTTAACAGGCAAAGCATTCACCAGCACAAAAAATGAACAATATTAAACAAAGCCTCTTGCTGCTCCAAAGGAGATTACAAATTCAGAAAAAGTCCCCTTCGTGGGCTGTAGCTCAGCTCACTCAGTCTCTTATCAGTCCCTCCGGTGCGGGAAATGCCATAGCCCAGGCCCGGCCCAGTGGGCCACAGGTGCGAGCTGCCAGTGCTCCTCTGGGTGTTCAGTCCAGAGCAGGTTTAAACAGATCCAAAGAGAAAGAAAAAACCACAGTCCAAGGAACTTCTCTGCCTCAGCTAGCTAAAAACTAACTAAAAGCAAAGGAGAGCTCTGTCCTGCTGTCTGTCCGTGCTTTTTCTCTCCCTCTGTCGCTCTTGGAACAAGTCTTAAAGATGCAAAACTTATTATCCAGCATAAACAGAATAGACTATTAGGGATGCAAGCATCATATAGCCAACCCAGGACATTCCGCTCCTTATCCCCATATCATTGGCTTGCTGCTAAAACTAATATATATTCTAACTCTACAAACACATACATTATACATCCAATATACAGCTATACACAGACAATGGCAGTAACATTCAGCAAACAGTGATATTTACATATAGTTCTCACCCAACAATCAGATCTCCCTGAGGTACACATTGTGTTGTTCCATCTCTCTGCATTATCCACCATGTACAACCTGGTCCCTGAGCGAAGACAAACGCACAAATGGGTTTGTCTGTACTCGAGGCAGAATTGATCCACACTGTCTTCCCTAACAACTCTGACATGTACCACTGGGACTTTGTCTCCATCTACTGTATGTAGGGGCTCAGATTGGGCAGGGCCCACTCGGTTGGTAGAGCCTTAGGTGTTAACTAACCAGGTGGCTTTTGCCAGATGCTGCTCCCAATTTTTGAAAGATCCCCCACCCAATGCTTTCAAGGTGGTTTTTAACAGTCCATTGTGCCTCTCCATTTTGCCTGCAGCTGGTGCATGGTAGGGGATATGGTACACCCACT
The DNA here is from genome assembly GCF_031753505.1 of Anomalospiza imberbis. Taxonomy (NCBI): domain Eukaryota; kingdom Metazoa; phylum Chordata; class Aves; order Passeriformes; family Viduidae; genus Anomalospiza; species Anomalospiza imberbis. The sequence goes on from NW_027099315.1 coordinate 6,944,008, forward strand.
CAATGCCATGTTCCCTAGCCCAGGTGTTGATAAGGCCATTCTTGAAATGAGTCCCGTTGTCTGACTAAATCCTCTCAGGGGTACCATGCCTCCACAGGACTTGCTTTTCAAGGCCTAGGATGGTGTTATGGGCCGCAGCATGAGGCACAGCGTAGGTCTCCAACCACCCAGTGGTGCCCTCTGCAATTGTGAACACATAGCACTTATCTTGGCATGTCTGGGGCAGTGTGATGTAATCAATCTGCCAGGCCCCTCCATACTTATTTTTGGACCACTGCCCACTATACCAGAGGGACTTCAGCCACTTGGCTTGCTTGATCACAGCACATGTCTCACAGTCATGAATAACCTGAGAAATATTGTCCATGGTTAGATCCACCCCTCAGTCTCATGCCAACTAATAGGTAGCATCTCTGCCCTGATGACCTGAGGCATCATGAGCCCATCGAGCTAAGAACAACTCACCCTTGTGTTGCCAATCTAAGTCTATCTTTGACACCTCTATTTTTGCAGCCTAATCTACCTGCTGATTGTTTTGTTGCTCATCATTGGTCCTACTCTTGGAGACATGGGCATCTACATGGAGAGCTTTCATAGGTAGTTTCTCTACCCTGGCAGCGAAGTCTTTCCACTCATCAGCAGCTCAAATTGGTTTTCGTCTATGCTGCCAATTAGCCTTTTTCCACTTTTCCAGCCATCCCCACAGAGCATTGGCTACCATCCATGAATCAGTGTAGAGGTAGAGTTTTGTCTGCTTCTCTCTTTCAGCAATGTCCAGGGCCAGTTGTACAGCTTTGAGTTCAGCAAGTTGACTTGATCCACTTTCTCCTTCAGTAGCTTCTGCAACGTGTCATGTGGGGCTCCATACGGCTGCTTTCCACTTCGGGTTCATCCCTACAGTGCAGCAAGAACCATCAGTGAAAAAAGCGTAGCGTGTTTCTTCTGCTGGCAGTTGGTTATATGGCAGAGCTTCTTCAACACATGTCACTTGTTCTTGTTCCTCTTTGTCAGTGAGACTAAACTTTTCACCTTCGGTCCAATTTGTAATTATCTCCAAAATCCCAGGGCGATTCAGTCTTGCAATATGGGCGCGCTGTGTGATGAAGGCAATCCATTTGCTCTATGTGGCACTAGTGGCATGGTGGATAGAGGCAACCTTTGCTTTGAACATCCACCCCAGCACCGGTAGTCGGGGTGCCAGGCGGAGTTGTGTTCCAGTACCGATCACCTCTGAGGCAGCTTGGAGTCCTTCATAGGTGGCCAAGATTTCTTTACCTGTGGGAGTGTAGTTGGCTTTGGACCCTCTGTAACTTCAGCTCCATAATCCCAGTGGTCAGCCTCAAGTCTCCCCAGGCACCTTCTGTCAAAGGTTCCAGGACAGACCATGGTTCCCAGCTGCATAGTAGAGCACGTTCTTCACATCTGGTCTTGTTTTGACTGGGCCAAGGGCTACTGCATGAGCAATTTCCTGCTTGATCTGGGCAAAAGCTTGTTGCTGTTCAGGGCCCCAGTGGAAATTGTTCTTGCAGGTGACCAGGTAGAGAGGGCTCACAACCTGGCTGTACTCGGGAATGTGCATTCTCCAAAAGCTTGTGTTTCCTTCTTGTTGGTTGGTGGAGACATTGCTGTGATTTTGTTGATGACCTCAGTGGGAATCTGACACCGTCCATCTTGCCACTTCACTCCTAGGAACTGGATCTCTTGAGCAGGTTCCTTAACTTTGCTCTTCTTGATGGCAAAGCCAGCTTTCAGGACAATCTGGATGATTTCCTTTCCTTTCTCAAACACTTCTGTATAGTAAAAAAATGTGGCAGACCTCAACTCAGGGAAGAAATGATGATGTCTGGCTCCAGATCAGAAGGCTGAAGGATCTGCTTTATTAAAACTATGCTATATCACATTAATATAATATTTAAAGAGATACTTTCCTATTCTCCATACTTCTTATTTACCTATCTAAACTAACTAACAAACTCGTGACACTGCTGAGAGTCTGAGACACAGCTAGATCCGATTGGTCATTGAACCCAAACAATCTTCACCAGAATCCAATCAAGCAATCACTTCAGGTAAACAATCTCCATACCAAATTCCACATGGGGAAAACAAAGGGGCAGAGATAAAGATTGTTTTCTCTTTTCTCTGTGCTTCTTCTGAGAAACAGAATTATGTCTCTCTGTCCAGAGAATGTGAATGTCCCACTTCTGCTGCTGTCTTCCCCTATGCAATGATGTCATCAATGTACTACAGATGTTCTGGAGCCTCACCCTTTTCTAGTGTGGTCTGGATCAGTCCATGGCAAAATGGTGGGGCTGTGTTTCCACCCCTGGGGAAGTCGTTTCCAGGTGTACTGCACTCCCCTCCAGGTGAAGGCAAAATGTGGCCTGCATTCTGTTGCCAGAGGAACAGAGAAAAACACGTTAGCAATGTCAGTAGTGGCATACCACTTTGCTGCCCTAGACTGAAGCTCATACTGGAGCTCTAACATGTCTGGCACAGCAGCGCTCAATGGTGGAGTCACTTCATTCAAGGCCCGATAGTCCACAGTAAATCTCCATTCTCCTTCAGATATGGGCACAGGCCAAATGAGGCTGTTGAAGGGTGAGTGGGTTTTGCTGACCACCCCTTGGCTCTCTAGCTTGCAGATCATTTTGTGGATGGGGATCACAGCATCTTGGGTTGTTCTGTACTGTCAGCAGGGCACTGTTGAGGTGGCAATTGGTACTCATTGCTCTTCCACCCTCAGCAGTCCTACTGCAGACGGGTTTTCTGATAGTCCAGGCAAGGTGTTCAATTGCTTGATGCCCTCTGTCTCCTCAGCCACTATCCCAAACACCCACCTGAGTCCCTTTGGGTCTTTGAAATATGCGCTTCGAAGGAAGTCTATGCCTAAAATGCATGGGGCCTCTGGGCCAGTCACAATAGGGTGTTTCTTCGACTCATTTCCAGTCAGACTCACATCAGCTTCCAACAAATAAAATCCTGTAATGCCCCTGTCACACCGGCAATAGAAACAGATTCTGCCCCCACATGTGTTGATGGGATTAATGTGCACTGTGCACCAGTGTCAACCAAGGCCTCATATTTTTGTGGTTCTGGCGTGCCAGGCCAACGAATTCACACAGTCCAAAAGACACAATTTTCCCTAGCCTCTACCTGGCTAGAGGCAGGGCCCCTCTAAGCCTGGTTATCCGTCCTTCCCTGGTCATATGCCTGGGAGGTTCCTTCAAGGGTATTGGACATGTCATCATCATCGTCATACCTAGTAGTTCAATTACAGGCTACTGGAGCTGCTTCCTTTTTGGTGGAACTTCCTCTCTGAGTCTTGCTGTCTTCCAAATCAAGTACCCGTTGTGCCAGAGCAGCATCCCATCTCTTCATGTTTTCTCCACAATCACGCAGGAAGAACCACAGCTCAGATCGTGAGGTGTGCCTTCTCTGCCCGTCTGGGGGACGTCTGTGTTTGGTACCAGAACCTCTGATCTGTATTGCCAAGATTTGGAGAAAGCCCTCTGTCACGATCCACTTGTGCGGGGTGTTCTGATGGTTCTTTTCACCAATCCCAAAAGTGCAAAAAGGCAAACAACAAGGGACTATCAGTTAATCACAACAAATGCACCTTTATTAGGAGCCAAAACAGTAAATGCGATAGTGGGGATCAGAAAGGACATAGAAGGATAGAGAGAGAGAGAAGAGGGGGATGGGAATAGCTACCAACACAGGCGAGATCCTCAGTGGTCCGGACGATGGGGATCCGTCTTGTAGTGTCGGGGAAGTCTTCAAAGTTCTGGTCAACTCAGGGGTTCAGTTATAGTCCACAGAGGAATAAAGGGGGGAACATGCAGGACAATGAGAGTCTATTGTGATTGCTGCGGGGGAACAGGTGAGTCCACTGAAACCACCAAGGCAGGACGAACACAATGAAGAATAAGTCCATTGGAATTACTGAAGAAGAGCAGGTCATGTCATTAGTGGTTTCCCCACTCCCTATGGTAGGGGTCTCAGTCTCAGTCCTTAGGAGGAGGGTTTTTGATCTCCGTCTGTCTGTCACAGTGGTAATGAGGCAAATGAGAGGTCTTCAGTGAGAGACCATTAGGGTCACCACAAAAGTTCATTCAGCTTAAAAGAGGAGAGTGGGCATATATGCAGTAGGCTGTTCCTTGATGGGTCTATGCCAGGTCCTTGCCAATTCCTTGCCAAGTTCTTGCCAACTCCTTGCCAAGTTCTTGCCAGGCCTTGTTCGGAACAGCTAACGTAACGGTACAGCAACTGCACCTGCACTGCCACTCTCTCCAAGCCGGAACTGTAGTGGGGGAAGGGGTTTCTCCTCGTGGCAATCGGTAGGCAAATGTGGGGGCTTCAGACAGCCTCTTACACCCTGTTTCATCTCCTCCCTGAGTTTCTTGTGATTCTCTATCTTTTCTTCTAATTTCTGCAGACATGTTTCTACAGCTGCGATTCTGGCATGTCTTGGGCCATGTACAGCATCTGTATATGCTCGGAGCTTCTTTGCCATATCAAGCACGGTCTCCTCACTGTCATCCTGCTTCATTATTGCTAAAGCAGAAGTATATTCATGTGGCCTGAGTCGTAAAAGTTTTTGCCACATCACCGGTGTACATGGTACCAAGTCTGGATTTACAGCATTTAGGTCATCTGAGAAGACAATCTCTGCCACTGCCATTTCTCTTAAACGTTGAATCCCTTGGTCTTCCACTGGGTTTGCTGCATATAGACATCATCTGCACACAGATATCTTTGTGCTACACTTCCCAGGATCCATGCCCAGAGACTGTTAGGGTCGGCTGTAGAGGAATTTCTGAGAGAAAGAGGTCACGATCTGGATGTTCATGATTTATATGTTTAGAGGGAAGGTTGAGCTACCCCAGCCTAGGCCTCAGATATGGGCCTCGGTGAGGCCTTGAAACCTGTGGCGCAGTTAAGAATAAATTTGTGGCGCAGTCAGAAATTATGTTAAGGTATAACACAGTGTACTGAGCTATCTAGGTGTGAATTAGTATAGGTCTGCAGTGTGAAACTTTAGCCACCTTAAGACAGGAACAAACAATGTTTGCTTGCCAATGAGAGTGTTCTCACGATTGTAAACTATCTAGAAGTGCATAAAAACTACTGTCTATAAACAATAAACTGAGAAAGTATGATTAGCCACATTGGTTCGGATCTGCGTTTGTTCCTGTCCAGCTCACCTTTTTATTATTAGTCCCTGCTTTAGTCAGCCCCTCTCATCATTCCTTGGTCGATAACTGGATCATGTGACAGGGATCCCAAATGCCTCGCTTCACTACTGTCCAGAATTGTAGCCTCTCCTGCAGCATCCTAAAGACGGACTAACCAACTAACTATAGATTCATCAGGTCGTCGAGTGTAATCCTTTCCTAGCCCATGAAGGTCCTTCAGGGAAAAGGACTCAAGAGTGACCTCTGATTTTGTTCTTGGCTTTGAGGATCCTTCCCCCAGATCATCATCATCCACTGGCTGATCAGATTTAAATGTGTGTTTTCCACCTGCCATGGTAGGAGCAACAGCCATTGGTTGAGGATCACTGTCTGGTTTAGCTGTTGGCTTAGGCTTGCTGTCTGGTTTAGCTTCAACCTGAGTAGCTGGGGTGTTGGCTGCAGCCTTAGTAACTGGGGTAGCTGCTGATTTACCTTCCTGCTGCTCTGCCTCTATCTGCTGCCCTACAGTATCTAGTAGTGTGTGATAGGCATAGGCCAAGGCCCACCTTGTTGCAATGATCTTTTTCTCCTCAGAGTCATCATGGCACTTCTCTTTCAGGTATTTCCCCACCTCAGCTGGGTTCTGAATTTGTTCACATAGAAAATCCCAGTTTACAGGGTCAGAAAATTCCTTCAGGGTTTGGCCCATATTTTCCCATTCTCCACACCACTCAGGATTTTCCACGCCTGGGTCTACTTCTGGGTCAGGGGTCTCATCAGCTCCTCTGGACATCTCAGCCCTCATTCTAGACAAACTGCAGACCATATAAAGGAAGCTTACCAAAATAAATACCACGATAGTGGTATCTTTAACATTCAGGGTAAACTGAACATTCTCAAAAAATGATATAACAGATTCAGGGGGGAAGAAGGAAAGCAAAGGCTGAAAAGCCTCATCCCCTGCTCCTCCTCTAACAAACTGGGTGCAATTACTAATAAACCCTCAAAACATGCTACTGGAACTAGGACACAGGGTAGGACAAAGAAACCATAAACCATATGTATCTTGAACAGACTCCACTACCTTTGTAAACTCCCTATAAATCATCACCGAGCCCAGCACAATAGCTATTCTAATTCGTGCCCCTCTACTGTAAAAACTATGTGTTAGGGACAATACTGGAGCTATTTCTGGATAAGAAAATAATCCTAGGGACCAGAAAGGTATTAAAACCTCAAAAAAACTTAGAGACCAGAACCACATTTTGAAAAACCCCTTCACTTGTATTAAAATGTTAGAAGTTTAATAGTAATAAAATAGTGATGAAAATAGTAATAAAAATTAGGACAATAAGAATTTGGACAATCCAAGTTAGGACAATAAAAGACAATAAAAATCAAAGAATTACGGCCGTCCTGGTGCTTTGCATTCTGCTGCAAAGCACACTTTGCTAACAGAGGATATACCCTTAAAAGCAATAGCCTATTGCATATTCATATATCTCATAGATGATTCCAACATTCCTTTCAAACTAAGGGTGTTTCTGCTTAATTTCAGTTTCTCCTCCTCATCTTGTAAATCAATTGTCTTGGTCCCTCGAAGTCTGGGTTTTCCTGATAAGGAGGCAATAATTCTTTTCTTGCGATCTTGGTGTCTTGTTGCTGTTATCTCTATGCAAAGAATTTCTCGATTATCTTATCCATTCTTTGAGCTAATTACAAAAAGTGTCTTATATCACATAGTTTCTATTTTAATATTATGCTATAGCCTAAAAACTATATTTACTACACTACTTAAAAGAGATTAATACAGAACTACTTAAAAGTGGTTAATACAGCATAACTTTCCATATAGTATTCATTTTAACATTTGTGAAGAGCCAATCATATAATATGCATTTTTCACAATCCTCCCTCTTTCTTTTTATAAATAATTTGGCTTGAGCAATGTTCCTTGTCTTCTAGCCTTCATTATTCGCTCATTTTTTTCACAAATCAATCTTGCTTCTTTGAAGGGGTCTTCTATATTATTTTGTTTCTTTAACACCATAATCTTTTGTGCTGTTTTATATGTAGTCAACTTTTGGTCCATGGGCATTGTCACTACTTGCATGACTTGGACTACGCTGGTGATGAGCCGAATGAAACAGGGGATCAAACAAGGAAGAGATATTAGACCAGCTATAGCGCATAAAAGGAAGACGCCTAACTTCTTCCATCATTCTATTCCCAATACGTTATCCCACCAGCTAGTATTTAGCATTGATTCCAATTTTTGAACAGGTACATGGGCAATTTTTCTGATATCATTGACTATATCCAGAACAGCATCCCCATTGACATCTATTTTTAAACAACAATCTGATGTATTAAATTTTCCACAAACACCTCCTTCTTCAGCTAATAAATAGTCTAAAGCCAACCTGTTCTGATACACGGCCGCCCTTGTTTGGGTTTGTTGCCTTGATATTAATTCCATTGCTTGACCAGTTCTGTTTGTTATCTTTACAGTGGCTTGGAGTCTTATAATATGATTTAGCATATAAATTGGGGTCCGATATCCCCAACTCCTATCTTGTGCCCAGATGGCTGGCCCATATGTTTCCAATATGTGTTCAGGAGGCCATTCCTCATCTCCCCATTTATGGAATCCTCCAATCAAATCTCTTTTATTTCTCTTAAGGTCCTCATAAACTGGTATTCCTAACTGATCACCATCAGGTCCTGCTAAAATAAAAATCCTGGCGGTATGATTCCCAGAGTACAGCTCCCTTTCCACTGAGCAGGGAGTTTTGGGTAGGCTCTTTTTCCACATATCCAAAATAGGCCATCTGGAGCTTTCCAATAATAATTTTTCTGTTGATCTATATTCTCCCAAAATTTGGAGATCTCTGGGGTGCTGTCCTAGGTTACAATACAGGAATGTTTTCTATCCCCAACTTCAAGAGCTGTTGAAACCAGGAGAGGTATCACGGCCTGGGGCCCCGGGGGTCCGTCTGGCCCCCTGGGCAGCTGCCGCCGTAGGTGTCCCCGATAGCGCTGTGCTGATGAGGCACAATCTCTCTGGGTGCCTCGGGCTAGCTCCCAGCTGCAGGCAACCTTAGTGAGCACTCTTAAGTGATTTCAGCTCTGTGAGTTCAGCTCTTAACTGATTTCCGCTCTGAGCTTGCAAAGGTGCCTCGGCAGACACCAGGATTGAGAGGGGAGAAGTCTGTGTAGAGTTCCGCAGCAGCGTCTTTATTATCAGGGTCCTGCGAAGATTTCCAGTGACAGCTCTTCTGCTGAACTGGGCAGAGATGGGAGTTTAAGTAGGCTACTGGGGTGTTGGAAATTGTCCAATGGCCAGGGTTGAGGAGAATACAACCCATAGCCTTACAGAGAGATAACAAGGGTCCGAGGATGGAAGAGGGGCTACTTTGGTCCAGTCATCATGACTATGAATTTCTTGTCTTAGGTGGGTAACCGCCAGGGAGGCCTTGCAGGGCCTCTGACTGCTACAGAGGGGCATTGTTTTTTCCTTATCTCCTGTTAATGGACCCAGTAATGCCTTGCAGCATGACTCAGAGATAACTCCCTCTGGGAGCCATTTCTGTTTAAGGGGAAATCAAGGATCCATCGCATGACTCATAGAATGATAACAGCCCATTGTGAGATGCTCAGCCTGGGGGGAGGAGTTGAGCATCCCCACCTGGATATAATCTGGGCTTTGGGACAGAACAAGCAGCCCTTACCCACAGGTTTCCAGAGGACAAAATCTACCAGATCTTTTCTACAGGATCACCACTTCAACAAGACCATTTTCATCTGGATTGCTACCACCACCCTAACTAGCAGGGTGTCAGGTTGTATTCTGACTCTGTCAGTGGTTCTTCTTTTGTATTATTTCATGTATTTTGTTTGGGTTTTTTTCCCCTTTTCTTAATAAATTGTATTTCTGACTTGGAGTCTCTCACTGGTTTTGCTTTCAAACCAGAACAGATGCCAAAGTAAGGATTCTTGTCTGTATCATTACATTGAAAAAGTCTAATTTAATTATTATACTTACAATTTCCTTTTTTTGTTTTTCCCTGGGTCCAGTACAGGGTTGGTTCCTCTGGAATCCACAATATAGAAGTTCCATTACTAACCTTACATCTTTTACAGTGAGTTTTTCCTACTTCATGAAGAAACTTTTTTACAGTGCGCCAGAGATATTCTTCCCCTATCACTATTGCACTTAAAGTACACCCTTCTGGTTGGTTTTGTCTATTTGTATTTGTTTGGCTCCACTTAAGGAGCTCAATTGGGCCTAAAATGCTGCCTTTCCATGGCCATTCTTCTGACATCAAAGCCCCTCCACAGACTCAGCTGTTGGTTATGTTAAGTTCACAAATCACAGAATCAAAGAATCACAAGGTTGGAAGAGATCGTAAAGATCATCGAGTCCAACCTGTTCCCTGACACCTCAACTAAGCCATGTGTCATGGTTTGATGCTGGTGCAATGCCAGCGCCTCCATGAAAATACGCCTTCCCAAATAAGTGCTGTGAGATGCGATTAGGAACAGAGCAGAGCAGACCCAAGCTTAATAACAAAGGGAAAAAACTTTATTAAACTACTGCTACTATAAAAGACACACACACTAAATCCAGGATGATGACCCTCCAAAACACTCCTCCTCCTCCCACCCAATTTCCAAAAAAACCACAATGAGGCACCACCCAGGATTCCTGATCAAGTTGCCACCCTTCAGATAATCAATACTCAGTCCATCAAGGGAGAGAGAAGTCTCTCTTGCACCACAGACTCCCCCAGGAAAAACAATTGCCACCCTTGTGTTTCCATGTCACACATGGCAACTGCCCGGAGAAAATCTGCCAGTGTGACACTCTCCTTTCCATGTCACAGTGCTCTCACCACTGTGCATGGACAGACTGCTCATAGGGCTCCTTTAAGGATGCTTTGCCAAGGACCAAAAGAGACAACAGTTCAGCTTCTCATCTTGGGACTACAGTCCCCCCCATTTCCTTCCTCCCCTGGGGCCGAGGGTCTCAAGAACAGAGATCATCTTCTTCCTGAGGACAGGGGGCATCACCACACCCTCTTCTTCCTGAAGACAGAGGGCATCACCACACCCTCCTCAGCTTTCCTCTGTTCTCTCCACTCCTGTGTTGGTAGTCACTGAAACAGGTCTCTTGGCCCACCACTGCATCCCCCTAAAAATGCAGTCTCTGCTGCAGGAGGAATTGGTTCAGTCTATGGCTAACAAGAAAAGTCCAGCCAAAAGCCACTCCATCATCTCCTTCCACCCAAAAATTTCCTCTTCCAAGACCTCAGATCCCAGACTGTCTCTCTTCTACTTCAAATTGAGGTGGAATAATATTTTACAAAGCCTTCATTTCCCAGGAAAGGGTTAAAAGTTCAGACTCCCTGGACAGCTGAAATCTCTGCCCAGAGCTTAACTCCCAAGGCTGGGCACCTCTCCCCCCTTCTCCTTCTCCTCTGCTGGCAAATTAAATTTCCAGGTGCTGTCAGGCCCTCTGTCTCTTCCCTCTGGGGGTGGGGGAGGGGGGGGGGGAACAAAGACATCTCCGTTTCTCTCCACCCTTCCATCCACAGGAGCTGGCCCGGTTCCAGTCTTTCAGCCCCCCGGTCCTACCTCCCTCAGGCTGCAAGGCTTCTCCTCCCCCACCCAGCCTGTGGCTGGGCAGGGGAGAGTCTGCACTCTCCGACGACCGGAACCAGAGTGAGACAGTTCCCCTGGGAGTTCTTGCTTTTAACCCCCTGTGTTCTCAGAGACGTGTCCATACCTACAGTGGTCACTCCAGGTGCCAATATCCAAACCTGACCTCTGATTGGTTTGACCCAACTTCCTGAAAAAAATTCACTTCCGTGTCAAATCACGACACCATGGCACCCAGTGCCATATCCAGTCTTTTTTTAAACACATCCAGGGATGGTGACTCTACCACGTCCCCGGGCAGACCATTCCAGTACTTTATCACCCTTTGTGTGAAAAACTTTTTCCTATTATCTAACCTATATTTTCTTTGACACAGCTTGAGACTATGACCTCTGGTTCTGTCAGTTGCTGCCTGGAGAAAGACACCAACCCCCACCTGACTACAACCACCCTTCAGGAAGTTGTAGAGAGTGATAAGGTTGTCTCTGAGTGTCCTTTTCTCCAGGCTAAACAACCACAGCTCCCTCAGTCATTCCTCATAGGGCTTGTGTTCCAAGCCCCTCACCAACCTTGTTGCCCTCCTCTGTATGGATATTTTCAGTTCAGTCAGAGAGAAAAATAGAGGTTTCTAACCAGGCTGGGCCTGCGAAAGAGTTTCAAAGGAGTGTAAATAATTCCTTATCTCTCTTGTTGTTCACATTGTTTATAGATATGTTCTGCCACCGTGCGTCATTCAGAGCACACCAATGGTGTGAGGTGTTTTTACTTTAAGACCAATGAAATTAGTCTGCATGATGTTCTCTATAAATAGTGCGATGTATCTGAAATAAATCAGTTTTCTTCTTGCCTTCTGAACTGGAGTTCTTTCGTTCCCATCCTGCCTCAACAGCGACACCTCTGGACATGCTCAAGCATCTCAACATCCTTCCTAAACTGAAGGGCCCAGAACTGGACACAGTACTCTAGGTTGTCAAACACGACCTACCCCTCCTAAACCCATGCTGACTAGGTCTGATACCCTGGCCATCCTGTAGATGCTGCATGATGTCACTCAGCAAAAATTGCTCCATTATCTTGCCAGGTACTGAGGTCAGGCTGACCGTTCTATAATTACTAGGATCCTCCTTCCAACCCTTTTTGTGAATTGGTGTCACACTGGCCAGCTTCCAGTCATCTGGAACCTCGCCAGTGAGCCAAGACTGTTTGTAAATGATGGACAGTGGCTTCGCAAGCCCATCTGCCAGCTTTCTCATCACCCTGGGATGGATCCCATCTGGTCCCATAGATTTATGAATATCCAAGCATCGCAGCAGTTCTCTGACTGCCTCCTCATGGATAATGGGTTTCTTTGAAACTGCCTCCAACATCTCCCTGGCTGGAGCCAAAAGCTTCACGGCCGTTTCATCTCCCTTTGTTACTAAATGATAAAGATGCCTATTAACTTCCTGCCAAAATCCTGGCTCAAATATCACCCTGGGATCAAGTCCCCCCATGTTCTTATTTTGACTGATCTCACCAAGAACTGTGTCGTCTGCAAAGTCACTCCGGAAAGTTTCCTGGTCTCTGGCCAGTAGATAACAGGTGGAGGAGATCCTGGATCTTTGAACCGCCTCCGTTCCTGTCCGAATTTGCAGTGGTTTGCTCTCTGCAGGGGTTCAGGCTGATCTCCTCAGGATTTTTCTTCTCGGGCTAGGGTTCGATGTCTGATGTTCTGCTCAGCTGGTGAAGCAGTGCCTTGGCTGGGTCTGCCCACCCAGGAGGATGCCAGTTGTCGATTTCTCTCATGGTTCCTAGGGTCAGAGTGACCCCGAGAGATCAAAAAGAGTCTTTGCTTCCCTAGCCCGACACAAAGAAGAAGCCTGGAATGTTTCTGATTGATTTTTCAAGGTTGTTTATTTCTTCTGATTTACAAACATCATCCTCTCAGCAACGCAGCCATGTCATTCTGCCCCGAGCCTTGGGCGGCTCCCACATTATATACTCAAAACTATGTGTACCGCGTTTACAGTTCCCGTACCAATAACTAAGATCTATGTTGGACAGTGTGTCTCTACCTCAAACAAATAGAAAAGTGTCACTATCACAGCAAGACATGGAGCACAAGAAGAACAAGAAGAAGGTCAGGACACGCCCAAATCCCTCCATTTTGTTCCCTGAACCCCAAAATTCTATTTTTCACCCTGTGTTAATTTCACTATCACACTACTCAAACCCTTGTGGCTTGTAATCCCTCATATAAAATTGACAGCTTTTTCCACAGGCAAAAATTGAAGCCACAGATGTTTTTGACTTCATGCCAGGGTGTCCGAGACCCCTGCCAGGGTCTTGAGACAGCCAGGGCAGCCAGAGGGATGTCCTGCACTCCGACACTGTTACTTTTACAGTGTCCTTACTTACACTATAACCTTTTGGAATATTTAATAGGCAGGTTCTTTCTGCCTCTTTGCTTACCACAAATTCTAATTTTTCTTCTTGGGGACCCACTTTTAAAGTTATCACAGACTCTAGATGGTATTTGACCCCCAGAAGATAGACCTTATTGTTATGAACAAAGTTTCCAGGTGTTCCCCAGAGAGGTGGGCAGGGCCTTCCGAGCTCCCATGGCAACACTGGAATGACTGCTGGCTACCGATATTGAAATGTTAATTAGTTAATTGCTCTGTTTGTTTTCTCTAAACTACCCAAAGGTAACCTGCCTTCCCCCCCACCACACTGACATTCTGGGACTAACATGCAAATAAGAAAACCCCCTGGATCATGGGAGTATTTTTTTTGGGATAAAGACACCCCTAAATAAAGAACTAAACACAGTAGAGGGGGATAGATAAATGCCCTAGCCGAGGAAGAGGGAAACACAACCCGTGATCAACTTTTGTCTGTCACCATAACCTAAAAGCGACTAGACAAGGGTGGGGTGGGGCAAGTGGAGATAGAAGAGACAGAGAGCCCCCTGGTGCTGCCACCAGGGAAGGAGCAGGGACAGCTGTTGTTCTGGACTCCAGCAACAGACTCTGCACTCCTCACCCTTTGGCCACCGGTTGTGCCACAGGGTAGAAGAAGGGACAGCTGCTGCTCTGGACTTCAGCGACAGACCCTACACGCCTCCTTCCTTCCGGCAACCTGGAAGAGCTACAACAACGGGGGCGAGCTCTGTTCAGGACCCCTGCCCAGCTGATCTTTTTAATGAAGAGCTGAACATTAATAAAGGCACTAGCCCTGTTCATTTCAGTTGGGGGCTCGATCCGGGATAGCCATGCCCGAAGAGGACCCCCCGGACAGCTGGACAGCTCGACCACCTGCTTCGAGGGACTCTCAGGAGTTGCTGGCTACCTCCGGACCCTCGGATCAGCATGAGACGTGCGTCGGAACGGTAAGAAAAACTGGGAGATGAGCGAGTGAATGAGTGATTGAGACGGGGGCCGGCAGCACGGACCCCCAAAGTGAGATGGACCTGCTAGTACTGTGTTTCTGGTCTCCTGCGAAGGGGCCGGCCGGGAACGGGGGGAAGAGAGAGGAATAGAGGAGTGACTGAGGCGTCTCCTTAGAAGTAAAGCAGGCCCTCCTCCAGGCTTGTGGGGATCCCCTAGAGGCAAAGTAAGTCCCTGGCAATCAGGGCATGGGCAATGTCACCAGCAGGGCAGGTGGGATGTCCCTGGCATGTACGGAGGGATGTCCTAGCAGGCAAGAGCGGCAAGTCCCGCCAGGCATGTCCCTGGCAGGCAGGACAGAACACCAGGGCAGGTGGAATGTCCTTGGCAGGTAGGGCGGGATGTCCTAGCAGGCAGGAGCAAAAAGTCCCGCCAGGCAGAGGGCATGTCCCCAGCAGGGAGGACTAGATAACAAGGCAGGTAAGATGTCCCTGGCACACAGGACTGGAGGTCCCCGGCAGAGCAGGTAGAGGAATGTGCCTGGAAGGAACGGCAGGATGTCCCCGGCAGAGCAGGCATGAACCCGAGTAAGGATAAAGGCAGGAAGGTAAGCAAGCTAAGCATAGTAGCAGAGTCAGGCAAGGCGGCTTGGCCAGAGTTCAGGTGTAAGGCTCGGCAGGAGGGTCGACTTTACATCGGCAGGGAGACCAAGCTTCCCAAGCCTAGTAGGAGAGTCAGGCAAGGGGGCTTGTCTGAAGTTCGAGTGTAATGCTCAGCAGGACGTTCAACCTTACCTCGGCAGGGAGACCAAGCTTCCCAAGCCTAGTAGTAGAGTCCGGCAAGGGGGCTTTCCTGGAGTTCGAGGGTAAGGCTCGGCAGGACGTTCGACCTTACCTCGGCCAGGAGACCAAGCTTCCCAAGCCTAGTAAGAAGGTTGGGCAGAAGGCCAAGTAAGAGTTTAGGCAAGACTTAGCAGGGGTCCAAGCCTAAAAAGTCCAGGAGGAAGTCCAAAACTTAGACCGAACAGAAAGAGAACAAAAGACAATATATGTGAGTGTGACTAGTGATTGTCCTAGCCAAGAGACAATACAAAGTGTCAAGATGGTAGTACCAAGAGTGGGAGTTTAGTTAAAAGAGATTACGTTCTGTCAAGAGATTCAAAATTCTAAGTTGTGGGAAGGGACCAGATGAGCTTTAATTGCCTGTCTGTATATTCCATTTTAAATAGAGGCACCATTTAAAGTGGAAATTTGAGTTCTTAGTTGACACAGGGGCAGATAAGTCTAGTATAAACAAGTTACCAGTAGGAGTCACCATTGGGAAGAAGGTCTGTGAGGTTTTAGGGGCAGAGGGAAGACCATTTAAAGCATCTATAGTTGAGAATATAGAAATCAAGGGGAATTCAAGACAATGTTTGGCAGACTTTATCTACCTACCAAATTTAGGATCGAATCTCATGTAATCTCTTGGGAAGAGACTTGCAAGTTCAGTTGGGGTTAGGGATCCTCCCAAGAGATGGGAGGATGGTAGTCCAGGTCATGAGGCTGACCCAGAGAGACATAGAGGAAATAGACCCCAGAGTATGGGCAGAAGAAAGTAAGTGTGGATACTTGAACATCACGCCAAAAAAAAAAAAATAAATGAAAAGAGATACACCCCCTATCCAAGCCAAGCAATACCCAATATCCCCTGAAGGCAGGAGAGGATTAACCCCAGTGATCAAACGACCATTAGAACAAGGTATTCTAGAATCATGCATGTCCCCCCATAACACTCCTATACTAGCCGTAAGAAAAGCAGAAGGGAAATACAGGCTAGTTCAAGACTTAAGGGAAGTAAACAAGAAGACTGTTACCAGACACCCTGTGGTATCCAACCCCTATACCCTTTAAGCCAAATTCCAAGGGAGCATGCCTGGTTCACAGTTATAGATTTAAAAGATGCCTTCTGGGCATGCCCGCTGGCAGAAGAATGTCGTGACTGGTTTGCATTTGAGTGGGAAGATCCTGATAGAAGGAGAAAGCAACAGCTAAGGTGGACACGCCTCCCACAGGGGTTTACAGAATCCCCAAACCTCTTTGGGCAAGCACTAGAGGAACTATTAGGGCAGTTCACTCCTGAGGAAAATGTTCAGATCTTACAGTATGTAGATGACTTATTAGTATCTGGGGAAGAGCGAGACCAGGTCAAAACCACCAGTGTTCGACTCCTAAATTTCCTGGGAGAAAACGGCCTAAAAGTATCCCAAGAAAAACTACAATTTGTAGAATCTGAAGTGACCTACCTAGGTCACACAATTGGAGAAAGGTATAAGTAACTAAGTCCTGAGAGAATCTCAGGTATCCTGTCTATCCCAGCTCCCAAGACCAAGAGAGACGTAAGGAAGCTACTAGGCCTGTTTGGTTATTGTAAGCTGTGGTTAGATCAATACACCAAAAGCGTGAAGTTCATTTATGATAAATTAGTAGACTCTGAGCCTGTAAAGTGGACAGAAGAGGATGAGGAACAGCTACAATAGTTTGAAAGAGAAACTATCCTCGGCACCTGTTCTAAGCCTGCCTGACCTTAAAGAGTTTAACCTGTTCGTGAGCACAGAAGGGGGAATTGCATATGGGGTATTAACTCAGGAATGGGGAAGACATAAAAAGCCAATAGCCTACCTCTCAAAACTACTAGACCCAGTAGCCAGAGGATGGCCAACTTGCCTGCAAGTAATCGTAGCAGCAGCAGCCATCCTGATAGAAGAAGCCCAAAAGTTGACCCTGCAAGGGAAAATTAAAGTCCACAGCCCCCACGATCTCAAAACAGTACTAAGCCAAAAGGCTCAGCAATGGTTGACTGACTCTAGAATATTGAGGTATGAGATCATCTTAATGAACACAGGTGACTTAGAGTTAGTCACCTCCAAATGTCTAAACCCTGCACAATTTCTTGCCGGAGAACCCCTGGCTGATCTAGAACATGATTGTGTTGAACTCATAAATCTGCAGACCATAGTGAGAGAGGATTTAGAAGATGTACCCTTGCCATATGGGAGATGCCTTTTTATAGATGGGTCCTCAAGAGTAGTAGGAGGGAAAAGAGCCTCAGGATATGCTGTCATAGACGGGGAAGACATGAAAGTTGCAGAAAAAGGGAAACTGCCCTCAAACTGGTCAGCCCAATGTTGCAAAGTCTATGCTTTGAAAAGAGGATTAGACCTTTTAGAGGGAGACCAAGGAGCTATTTACACAGACTCGCAATATGCATTTGGGATCATCCATACCTTCAGAAAAATTTGGGAGGAGCGTGGCTACCTAAACTCCAAAGGGAAGAACCTGGTACATGAGAAACTGATAAAACTAGTATTAGAATCCTTACAAAAGCCCGCAGAGATAGCTGTGGTGCATATAAAGGGACATCAGAAAGGACACACCCGTGAAGGAAAGGGAAACTGATTAGCAGATCAGATAGCTAAAGAAGCAGCCTTAGACTCAAGAAATCCATTACAAGCTTTTAAAACAGAAGTAGGACCAAGTAGAGAAAGAAAAGAAGAAGAGTCATGGTTCAGTGAAAGAGAAATTAAAAACAATAAAGGAACTAGGAGAATGGTTAACTCCTGACAGGCGTAAGTTCCTAAATAAAGCCCTAGCTCAAAGAGTGCTAGTAGAGCTACATGAATTGACCCACTGGGGAATCCAAGGTTTGTGCTACCACTTTTTATGGGAAAATTTATGTCTTTGAGTATATGATCTGGCAAGGACGGTCACAAGAGGGTGTGCGATTTGCCTGAAAACTGACCAAAAGGTAATGAGAAAAACAGCACATGGGGGAGGAAAACTGGCTTTGAGACCTTTCCAAAACATACAAGTAGATTTCACTGAAATGCCCTCTGTGCAGAGGTACAAACATTTACTAGTGATCGTAAATCATCTCACTCCCTGGGTGGAGGCTTACCCAACCAGAAAAGAGACCGCGCAGGAAGTTGCAAAAATAATCTTAGAAAACATCGTACCACGATATGAGCTAGTCAATAGCATTGACTCCGACTGAGGTCCACATTTTGTCGCTCAAACTTTACATCAAGTAACAAAAGCCCTGGGGATAAGGTGGAGATTGCACACCCCATGGAATCCTCAAAGCTCTGGAAGAGTGGAGAGGATGAATAGAACTCTTAAAAATGTGTTAACTAAATTAATTGAAGAGACAAAGATGAATTGGCTCAGGTGTTTACCTCTCGCTCTCTTGTGCATCAGAACCAGACCTCGGTCTGACACAGGGGTCTCTCCCTATGAAATGATGTTTGGGCTCCCTTTTTTAATCACCCCTTTCAGTACAGCAGATTATCTGGAACGGGAGGCAGCAACTCAGAAATATTTAGAGGTCATAGGAAAATCCCTAGAAGGCCTCAGAAAGAAGGGGTACCTCCCCCAAACTTCCCCTCTGGACACCAATGCCCACAACATCAGTCCTGGGGATTGGGTGTTGATAAAATCCTGGAACACCACCACTCCATTAACCCCCAAATTCGAAGGACCTTTCCAGGTGCTACTCACCACACACACTGCGGTGCGAAACCAAGAAAAAGGCTGGACCCATGTCACCAGAGTCAAAGGACCAGTGCTACCGCTGGACGCCGGACCAGACCTAACAGTGTCACCCGCCTCCTCTTGTGCATGGACAGTAATTAAGAGACCAGAGGACTTAAAATTAACTTTAAAGGAGACTTGTTAGAGACTGATATACAGTAAGGTGTTAATAACAGTTTCTGAGTTAAAGTGCCATAGAAAAGGTTTAAGTACTTTGTAATTGTTTAATAAGTGTCCTTTAGCCAAAGGAGTTAACTGAAGAATTTTTAATTAGAATATTTTTAAGTATTACGTAGTTTCTAAAGAATAGGAAGATTATCATCAGACATAAGTAAAAGCATGCAAATGCCAAAAGAAGTTATCCCTCAAAAGCCAAAGACTGTAAGTTGATGCGGGCTTAAGCCCGATCAAAGAAATAGAGGAGGGATTTGTTATGAACAAAGTTTCCAGGTGTTCCCCAGAGAGGCAGGCAGGGCCTTCCTAGTTCCCATGGCAACACTGGAATGACTGCTGGCTACCATATTGAAATGTTAATTAGTTAATTGCTCTGTTTGTTTTCTCTAAACTACCCAAAGGTAACCTGCCTTCCCCCCCACCACACTGACATTCTGGGACTAACATGCAAATAAGAAAACCCCCTGGATCATGGGAGTATTTTTTTTGGGATAAAGACACCCCTAAATAAAGAACTAAACACAGTAGAGGGGGATAGATAAATGCCCTAGCCGAGGAAGAGGGAAACACAACCCGTGATCAACTTTTGTCTGTCACCATAACCTAAAAGTGACTAGACAAGGGTGGGGTGGGGCAAGTGAAGATAGAAGAGACAGAGCCCCCTGGTGCTGCCACCAGGGAAGGAGCAGGGACAGCTGTTGTTCTGGACTCCAGCAACAGACTCTGCACTCCACGCCTCCTCACCCTTTGGCCACCGGTTGTGCCACAGGGTAGAAGAAGGGACAGCTGCTGCTCTGGACTTCAGTGACTGACCCTACGGGGGCGAGCTCTGTTCGGGACCCCTGCCCAGCTGATCTTTTTAATGAAGAGCTGAACATTAATAAAGGCATAAGCCCTCTTCATTTCACTTATGACTTCCCTATTCCTCCTCTGGGCTCATCTCTCCTCCTCTGGGCTCATCTCTCAGAAGATTTTAATATCTTTTATCCGATCTGGGCAATTTCTTTTATAATGTCCTTCGACCCCACAGTAAAAACAGGTATTTCTAGAATGCTCCTGAGATTTGGTTTGTACTGGGGCTCTGTTCTTTTCCTTTCTCTTGTCTTTACGACTTTCATGTCTAGGAGTGGTGCTTGGGGGTTTTAGACTCTTTTGGAAATTACTTTCTCACATAGTGGTTACCATAATTTTTGCTTTCACTTTAGCTTTTTCTTCATCTCGCTGGACATAAATCTTTTGAGCCTCCTTTAATAAATCATCTAATTATCTATTATGCCAGTCCTCATTTTTTTCTATCTCAAACTCCATCCTCCATGCTTCAATATCCATGGAAAAAGGCCTGAGGCACACATGAGGCACTGTGGAGCCGGTAAGTATCACCCATCCACAGGCATGGCGAGGGCTTGAGGGGATGGGAACGGGGGGGGGGGGGGTGGGGGGGGGGGGGGCGAGTGTGTGTACGTAGAGTGTGTATGAGACGGGGCCAGCAGCTCAGGAAGCTCTGAGCCCCAAATTGAGCAAAGACCTCCTATTACCACGGTTCTGGCCTCTGCATAAGGAGTCCGACTGGGAAGGGAAGGGGAAGTGAAAGAGGGAAGACCGAGTAAAGATGCATTGAGATGCATCATGCATCTTCTTGATGGCTCTGTCCTATCTTAATCTGAGATATTTACCAAGTATTCATCACCTGGGTGTTCCTCAGATTACCTTGGCAAAGCACCCATCTCCCAGCGGCTATGTCCATTCGTTTGCAAATTAGGTCCTTTTCTCCCTGCTGCCAGCTGCGGTGGTTTTGAAATAATGTGAAGCAACCTTCCCATCCCCGGCTTGAGTGCTTAAAAAAAACTTAAAGGAATATTTCTTACCAATATAACATAGTTCATACATCTATTTCTCACAAGCACAAATTATCTAAAATACGCATAACACACCCCTTGATGCTTTTCCCCCGCCATGTCCTACATCCACTAACCTGTCGCTGGCTCCACCTGTAAGTCAGGATACAACACCTTTCCCTGAGAAAAAAACCTCTGGATATATCCTCCAACCTAACAATTGAACTCTTCCAAAATGATAACAAAGACCTAATGAGACAGTCGAATGACCCTTCAGATGCTGGCCATTACTGTAATACCAGATCAAAAAGTGGTGTAAGGCCAGAAGTAAATCCGGACAGGTTGTTTCCCCTAAGGGAAGTTCCACTAGGTGGGGGGGTAGGAGGATTAACTCCAGCCCAAGGATATAAACACCTGTTGGTCATAGATGACCATCTAACCCACTGGGGTGAAGCGTTCCCCATGAGAAGGAAGTCAGCCCAAACTGACAAAAGTTCTCTCGGAAGAAATTATTCCGAGATACAGGCTAGTAAATATTATTCATTTGGACCGTGGCCCCCAGTTTACATCCACTGTTCTGCAACAAGTCATCAGGGCCCTGGGAATAAAGTGGGAGTTACACACCCCCTGGCACCCTCAGAGTTCAGGGAGGGTCGAGAGGGTGAATCAAACCTTAAAGAATATTTAAACAAAATTGGTCTTAGAAACCCAATGGAATTAAGTCAAATGTTTACCACTAGCCCTATTACAAATAAGAATGAGACCCAGAACAGATCTAGGGGTCTCTCCTTGTGAAATGTTGTTTGGGTTGCCTTTCTTGCTTACCCTATTCAGTATTGGGGAACATCAAGAAGGGGGAACGACAATGCAAAAATATATAGAAACAGTAACAACTACCCTAGAAGAACTAAGGAAAAAGGGCTACATTCCCAAAACTTCCCCACTGAACTGTAAAAAACATGGTATTAACCCAGGAAACTGGATATTGATTAAATCATGGAAAAACCCTCCACTAACTGCTTGCTTTAAAGGCCCCTTCCAGGTGCTGCTTACAACAAACACCCTCCCCCCCCCCACCTTGGGGCAGAAGCAGATGGAAAAACTGAATCTGGGCTACAAGCACCACATTACAACTATGTGACTGAAGAACTGCGCAGGCTCATAAAATTGATAAGACAGTTTAATGCATATGCAACAGGTTAGGGGATAAAATAGACTTGGGAATTTTTGGGGGTGCACATGTCCTTTGGGGGAGCTATCCCACATACTGGCTTTACAACTTTTACAAGTTGTGGAGTTTTTTTCTGCAAATCAGTGGCATTTGTACTGTGAAAAACGCCATTCACTTGTGTTAAAATTTTAGAAGTTTAATAGTAATGAAAATAGCAATGAAAATTAGGATAATAAGAGACAGTAAAAAGTCAAGAGTTATGGACATCTGGGTGCCTTGTACTCTGCCACAAAGCATACCTTGCTAACAAAGCATTACCCCTTATATCTTATCAATTCCTTGAGCTAGTTACAAAAAGTATCTTACATTGCATGGTTTCTATTTTAATATTATGCTATAGGCTAAAAACTATATTTACCACACTACTTAAAAGAGATTAATACAGCATAACTTTCCAACATAACACATATAGTATTCATTTTAACATTTGCAAAGAGTAAATAATATAATATGCATTTTTCGCAATCCCCCCTCTTATTCTTTATAAATCATTTGGCTTGAGCAATATTTCTTGTCGACCTGCATTCTTTAGACTATGCTGGTAATCAAATAAAATGGGATTAAACACAGAAGAAATATCAAAATAGTTGTAACACATAAAAGGAAGAATCCTAATTTCTTCCACCATCCTATCCAAAATACATTACCCCACCCACTAGTTTTAAACATTATTTTCCAATTTTGGACCAATACTGGGGGGTATTTTTCTGATATTTTTGCTTTTCCCAGGATGACATCCCCATTGTCATCTATTTTCAACAATCTGATCTATTAAACTTTCCACAAACACCCCCTTCTTTAGCCAATAAATAGTCTAAAGCCAACCTGTAGAGGAATTTCTGAGAGAAATGGGTCACGATCTGGATGTGCATGATTTATATGTTTAGAGTGAAGGTTGAGCTACCCCAGCCTCGGCCTCAGATGTGGGCCTCGGTGAGGCCTGAAAGCCTGTGGCGCAGTTAAGAATAAATTTGTGGCACAGTCAGAAATTATGTTAAGGTATAACCGAATGTACTGAGCTATCTAGGTGTGAATTAGTATAGGTCTGCAGGGTGAAACTTTAGCCACCTTAAGACAGGAACAAACAATGTTTGCTTGCCAATGAGAGTGTGCTCACGATTGTAAACTATCTAGAAGTGTATAAAAACTACTGTCTGTAAACAATAAACAGAGAACGTCGGATTAACCACATTGGTTTGGATCTGCGTTTGTTCCTGTCCAGCCACCCTTTTATTTTTAGCCCCTGTTTCACCAACCTATTCTGATACAGTACAGTTTATGTTTGGCTTTGCTGACTTGATATTAATTCCAATGCCTGAGCAGCTTTGTTTGTTATCATCTCTATAACTGCTTGGAGTCTTATATTACGATTCAGCATATAATTTGGGGGCAATACAGAGTTAGATTGCTGAGCTGGTTTTACCTTTTTGTTTACTAATTGTTCTTTTACTAAATCTTGGACTGTATCCCTAACATCAAATGTAAAAGAAATCCATCTCTCACCTTTTGGACATTCAATTCCCCGTCTATTGCCACTTTTTCCTAAGTTTCTTGTAATCCAATATTTTTCCCCATTTTGACTGCAGGTACTTAATTTGGATGGGTTATAACAGTGACTGTTGACATGGGTGTGTGTAATGAAAGAGGAACTTTGTTTTCTTTCCATGTAATGCTTTCGGTAGCATTTGTGACAAGATCTTGCCGGTATCCCGAAAGAGAAAAGACAACAAATGAGTGACAGAAAAAGGAATAACAGAGATCTGGTATGGCTTATACCCCCACCTCCTCCGCCTATGGGGTCGCAACCCATAGCAGGTGTATATGATCTTCTCAGTGGCGAGTACAGTGGTCAACCCACGATTGCCCTCTTTTTCCTTTGTTACTTCCTTTTTACTAATTTCTAGGCAAATAGTTTTTGACACTCCTTAACTGTGGTTTCCCCCCATTTCTCAGGTATCTATCATTCAACAGGCACTAATAATTTCCATCCACTAAGCACAGTTATTATTTCAGTTGTTCTTAGTTCTATCTGGATAGAGGATAGATTTAGTACTCCACACTTCCTGCAGCGAGAGCATAGATTTTGTGAACTACAAGACCAATTATTCCCACAATTTAAAAATTTACTTATAACCCAGCTAGCGTGTCCAGCATTGGGATGAATCAAACAGAGTATACAGTATGGCACTGATGGAAATTGTAATTTCCCTTCTTCCCTGTACAAGTCACAGGCTAAGGCCAGAATATAAGAACTATTTGACCAAAACAGTCCTGATTCTCTTGTTTGAAGTGGAAGTATTCCTACCAAAGGAGGTGTCAGAGGTGTCTCAGGGCTTATTCAGGCAGTACTTGAAACCAGTGATGTAAGCTTGGCCTTATCTCCCAATGAGGTGTGATTCTTTGTACATTCTTTGAATCATTTGGGTCTTCCCAAACCATTACCACCCAGTCCCCATTTGAAATTCAATATGATATCACCAGGTTTAGATGTGATAGTCCATTCCTCAGGTTCCTTCACAAGTCTTTTGATTCTACTGGCATGAATCCACTCTCTTTCCCTGGTTCGGATTGCTGCTTCAGTAGTACCTGAAAAGGACTTCTTAATAGCACAGGGACAGTGACAAAAGGAAGACAATACTACATCAACTTTTTCCAAAACTTCCCAGGTTTAGCAAAAAGCTTTTTCCACAGCTGCCTCTTCTTCTTGTATCCAACTGTGCTAACAGCTGCAGTGGCAAATTCATCTTTTTTGGTGAGCCACAATTAGTTAAACAAGAAAGGCCAGGCCGATTTTAACACGAGATGAATTACATCTGTTGCTTTTTACCCTTTGGGCAACATTTAACTGTTTTAACATTACAGACTCATTCCTCAGAACAAAAGCCCCCTTCTCCTCTTGACAGCAAGAAAAAAGAAAA
Source organism: Anomalospiza imberbis (assembly GCF_031753505.1). Classification (NCBI taxonomy): domain Eukaryota; kingdom Metazoa; phylum Chordata; class Aves; order Passeriformes; family Viduidae; genus Anomalospiza; species Anomalospiza imberbis. Next base: position 6,968,940 of record NW_027099315.1, read on the forward strand.
GAAACAGAAAGAAAAAAAGAAATCTTGCTGTAAAAATAACCAACTTTGTGAGGTTTGGAGAGCCAGCGAGAGATTAAGGCTATCTCTGCCTTGATCTTATCTCTAGCGCTGGCCCCTCTTCCTCTTTTTACAGCAGTGCTTTCAACACTGTCCCTCACCATTCCCCCGCTGCTGCCACTGCACCACAGTGGCCCTGGCAAGGGCGGACCCTGCCCTAGTGGGAGGGGGGGGAGGAACTTGCAGACAGCCACCGACACAGGGACCCTGGGGGCAATCCTTGGCTCCCCTTTTGCTCACTTTCTCCCTCTTTCTCTCTTTCTCTCTCTCTCCCTCTCGACCCGCTTGCCGGGTCCGAGGATACCATCTGGGACTCGGGACCTTAGCAGGCTGGGAGCCACCCCCGGTAGCTCCGCCACTGTGCCAGTCCGCTCCTCAGCGGCAAACCCGTGCGATCCATGCCCAGCACCTCTGCTGGCTTGACGAGTACATCCGGCAACCCCACACCTTCTAGGACCCTGACACAACCAAGCCAGTTCCCAACCCCCAGCGGCACCCCATGCAAATGGCACCCTGTAAAGCCTCTGCCGGGTGGGCGAATACTAAGACTTGCCACGCCGTGTGGCACCCATGAATCAGCCCCTGCTGCATACCCCAAGACCTTGCCGCTCGCATGAGAGTGGCCAAACACCTCCTTACCTTGACAACCTTTAACCTGGCGTCCCCAGGTACTCCTGACATTATTTTTCCTTGGTCAACATATCCTCTTTTCCCTTCAAGGAGGGCTTGTTCTGGTAAACCTTCCTGGACCCCAATTTGGCATTGAACAACCTCCAAACAACCATGTGTGAAGACACTTCCCTGCCCTTCATACAGAAACTGCATTCAAACTCCCATCCTCCTCCTGCACCAAGACATCACCATCCCACATTCCAACATCCCAGAGTCTGCCTACCATCCCTCCCCCTTCTTGAACCTCTGCTGGCAGAGGAGAAGGAGAAGGGGGGGGAGGTGCCCAGCCATGGGAGTTGGAGTTCTGGGCAGAGATTTCAGCTGTCCGGGGAGTCCGAGACTTTTAACCCTTTCCTGGAAAATGAAGGCTTTGTAAAATATTACTCCTCCTCGATTTGAAGTAGAAGAGAGACAATCTGGGATCTGAGATGTTAGAAGAAGGAATTTTTTTGGTGGGAGGAGATGATGGAGTAGCTTTTGGCTGGACTTTTCTTGTTAGCCATAGACTGAACCAATTCCTCCTGCAACAAAGACTGCATTTTTAGGGGGATGCAATGGTGAGCCAAGAGACCTGTTTCAGCGACTACCAGCACAGGAATGGAGAGAACAGAGGAAAGCTGAGGAGGGTGTGGTGATGCCCCCTGTCCTCAGGAAGAAGATGATCTCTGTTCTTGAGACCCTCGGCCCCAGGGGAGGAAGAAAATGGGGGGGACTGTGGTCCCAAAATGAGAAGCTGAATTGTTGTTTCTTTTGGTCCTTGGCAAAGCATCCTTAAAGGAGCCCTATGAGCAGTCTGTCCATGCACGGTGGTGAGAGCACTGTGACATGGAAAGGAAAGTGTCAAGGCCAATTGATTTTGTAAAGTCATTTTTGTGGTGGCTTGTAATTGTGTGTTTAGTTCTTTAAATCCTTCCCGGCTGACTCTTGCCAGTCTATCTACCTGACCTGTAAGTTTGTACAACATTTCTCTATTCTGATAGTTTGCTATAGGACCAAGCAAAGACTCTAGGGCCCACCCAAATTTTGCACCACTAGAGGGTTCTTGCCAAGTGTCATCTAGATTTTCATCATTTAGAACTTCTCGTCTTGTTCTTATCTGCAGAAGTTTGTGTTTTCCATTAAATGGGGACTTTTTCCAAAGTGGACACAAAGTAGGGAGGCCCAAAGTAATTTCTTTCACTTTCCCATCTACAGGTGGATGTGTTGTCCAGGTACCATCCCTTGTTGCCCAAACAAATTGTCCTGGACTTCGGATTGTGTGGTAGTCTGTTATTTTACAGTTTGCTCTTGTGTAGTAGGTTTTAAATATTCTTTGTTTTAAGTTTGTAATGGTTCATTCCATGTACCCCATTTGGCTTCCCTAATGGTTCAGTCCTGAGTTGTTTGCCCCAAGATTTTCCCACCAAGTGTATGTCAATACACCTGTCAGCCTCCTTGCAACTCCTTTGTTCCCTTCTGGAATGTTCCCTTTCATCCCCTCCTCGAAGCAAGATTGGGGTGCAGGGTTTGCTCCTTCCCCTTGGTGGCTTCTATTGGATAGCCCTTACGCTGCACTCCTCCCCCAATGCCTTCCTATTGTTAAAAGGTTGTGTCCTCTCCTTATTCCCAACTCTCCTTAAAAGCAGTTTTTTGCCCTCAGTTATTGTCACTTGTCCCTGAATCCTCTGGGCAATAAAACTTCCTTGGAACTCAAACAAGTGATCCCTCTCTATTCCTTCGCCTTGGTTTCTCGCACTGTGTTGCTGCTGTGTTACCCATGCCACAGCCATCTGCTGCAGGGAGCTGCGAGTCCCTGTAAGCACCGCCACCCGGAAGGACTCAGTAGAGATCCGGGGGTGGCCACTCTCGTGACTGCACATTGGTCTTGGAGAGTGAGCTGGCTGGAGAACATCTTCCTTGTGACCACAGCGTGCAGTTACAGGATTGTACTCTTGGTACATTCTATGATCATTTTGTAATTCACTCTACCTTTTTTGTGCTCGATCCCTCTGCAGGCACAACCAATTTGTAAGGCTACTACCAGTGGTGGCATTTGTTTTATCTCTATATCATCAGAAGTGCAATCATAAGTTTTATTATATGCCTACCAACTTAGTTTGTCTGCCTTTATTCTACTACTAGTGGCAGTGTTCATTACTGCTGGATCTGTTTCATTCTCAGAATGTTCCCATTTAATACACCAAGGGGTGTTTGCCATATATTGGAATTTTGAAGTATACTCAGAGACCATGCCCTGTCCCAAGGCTCTATTTGACCTTTCTGATCTTTTGCCTCACACTTCCACACCAGAGTGGTTTCTGTAACATTTCCTGTAATCTTTTTATAGTATGGCAAGTAGCATTGCCATTTCGTGATGCCTCCCGACCATCCTATAGGCAATCCTATTGTGCCATTATTTAAAATACAGTCTTGTTGGGTCATAGGTTTCATCCATTTTCCTATTTCATTCCAGGTTTCCTTGACTACTTCCCTCGACTCCGGTACCTGTTTACATACAATTGTTTTCTTCTTTCGTATTTCAGGCAATTTTGACGTTATGATTCCCCAACTTATTGGGTCTCCCACTGCCTTCCGTATTGGCAGACAGGCAGATATTCTGCCGGCCTTTCGCATTTTGGCAAAGTCTTTAACTAATCCAATCATTATATTCTCAGGCTGAATTGGATTGGAAACCTTTATCACCTGTGTTTCTGCCTGTACCTCCCTCTTCATTCTAGAATGAAAAGTGGTTAATTGATCTTTCTGCATTCCAAATCCCAAAGACCATGAAATAAACATTGGTACTGCCGGAACTCACCCCCGGTTGGGGTGAGCCCGGAAGGTAGAAAAGTCTCTCCTCCCACCCTTGTCTCCAAAGAAAGACTCAGTAGTCTTCGTTCGTCCAGTCTCAAGGTAGTTTATTGTATGTTATCTAAAAGATTTCTCCCTGAGCTGCTGTGGTCCGTTCAGCAGTCAGGCAAGGGCACACTCCAATGCCCAGGGGGCTGGTGCCCTCTTTTATATCATATATTACGTATTAGATGTTTACAGTTTTCCCCCAATGCCCATCACCTATATTGAACAGTGACTTTCTACTCTAAACCAATCTGTGAGTGCCAACATCACCAAGAACATGGAGGTTAGGAAGAAGAAGGAAAAAGGACAGGGCACACCCAAGTCCCTCCATCTTAGAACTTCTGACCCCCATGTACAAAACTCAGACCCCTCTGTACAAGGCCTAAAACCCCCCTGTACAGCACTCAAAAACTCTTCCTCTCACTTTGTGACTACTTCTTCTATAATATCTAAACTTTTGTTATTTCTCGTTCTTCCTGCAAGGTTGGTAAATTGTTCCATGGATCAGGTTCAAAGCCACAGGGGTCTGTGGCTGCATTCCAGGGTCTCAAGTGCTTCTGACCTGGGCCTGGAACATCCAAGAGTATCCAAGGGACATTCTGGGTTTCGATAGGTACAATTACTGGTAACACTCTTGAAACAATTAAACACATTTATCTCCAGCTCTGTTGGTCCCACAGTCTACACAGTTGGCAGTCCAGGAAGGATTTTCTTCACTCGGGTGTAGTGTATCCAGGGGTCCACTCCAGCTACTTTGACTGCTGTAAAGGTGGTCAACAGTACCTCATGGGGTCCAGTCCACCTTTTTTTTAGTGGTTCTTTGTTCCAATTCTTAATGTACACCTCGTCCCCTGGATATATGTCATGAACTGGGTTCTTGAGGCCTATTCCACATGAGGGCGCTTTGAAGCCGTGCTAGAGTTTTTCCGAGATACAGAACATAATTATACACTTCCTGATTTCCCGTGACATGTACATTTGGATTGGGTCCAGGAGATTCGTATGGTTTCCCATACAATATCTCATAAGGACTGACTGACATCCCACTCCTAGGCTTTATCCGAATTCTCAGCAATGCTATTGGTAAAGCCTGTGGCCACTGCAGTTTGGCTTCTTGACATATTTTACTGATTTGCCTTTTTGGTGTCTGATTCATCCTCTCTACCTGTCCATTTGACTGGGGTCTCCATGGTGTGTGAAGATCCCAGGTTATTCCCAGCAACCTGCTTACTTCTCTTACTACTGTGACTATGAAATGTGGGCCCCTATCTGATGATATCCCTAGAGGCACCCTGAATCTGGTAATGATTTCTTGCAGTAACCACTTAACTGTTTCTTTTGCTTGGTTTGTGCAACAGGGAAAGGCTTCTGGCCATCCAGAAAATGTGTCAACTCCCACTAACAGATATTTGTATCCTCAGGTTCTTGGTAATTCTACAAAATCTACCTGCCAATAATCTCCTGGTTCTATTCCTACCCGAATTCTTCGTACTGAGATCAAATTGTGTTTTAGGAACTTTACCAATGTCTCTGCACCCCAATGACATTCGTTATGTTTAATTTGTAGAACCCCTCTCATTACCAAAGGAGAGGTGCCACTATCTGTCCTTGTGTAGTTACATACCACCCTTCTGGATTCTTCTGTGCATTCAGCAAATGTCCCAATTTCTCATCTTCTGCTGAATATTTTGGCTGTGGAGGTAAATTGAATTGAGCTGCATTAAGCTTTAAAGGTACCATTGCCATTGCTGTTTGCACCTTTCGAGCAGCCTGTCAGGCTGTCCAGTCTGCCATTCAATTTCCCTCGCAAATTTTGGAGCTTCCTGATTGATGCGCTTTACAGTGCATAATTGCCACTTGTTCAGATTTTTGTACTGCTCTTAACTGCAGCACTGCATCTTGATGTTTAATGTGCGCCCCTTGAGACGAAAGCAGGGCCCGTTCTTTCCATAGGGCCCTGTGCACATGCACCACTCCAAAAGATTATTTTGGGTCAGTCCATATGTTCTACTTTTTCCTTTCACTCAACTCTAATGCTCTGGTTAAGGCAACCAGTTCTGCCTTCTGGGCGGATGTATTTAGTGGTAATGCTTTTGCCTCTACCACTGTACTGATTGATGTTACCGCATATCCAGCATATCTGATTCCATTCTCCATGAAGCTGCTTCCATCTGTGAATAACTCCCACTCTGGTTGCTCTAGAGGGACGTCTTTCAGGTCTTCTCTTGCTGAATAGATGAACTCTATTACTTCTACACAGTCATGCTCTAATAGGCCTTCTACAGTTGTGGCACCTAGAAACAAAGCTGGATTCAAAAGGTTAGTTGTTTTTAATGTTACATCATCTTGCTCCATTAGGATTACCTGGAATTTCATCATTCGACTTGGGGATAGCCAATGGCCCCCTTTTTGCTCTAAAACAGTGGTTACCATGTGCGGTACATAGACATCTATGTGCCTTCCCATAGCGAGCTTCTTGGCTTCTTGTATCAGGATCACAGTGGCTGCGACTGACCACAGACATGGAGGCCATCCGGCACTGACGTTGTCAAGTTGTTTGGAAAAATAGCTCACCGGCCTTTTCCAACTTCCCAAACATTGGGTCAGGACTCCCAGTGCCAGGCACAGCCTTTCATGTACAAACAGCTGAAAATCTTTAGACAGGTCAGGTCGCCCTTAATGCTGGAGCAGTCGGCAGTGCTTCTTTTAACCTTAGGAAGGCTTCTTTCTGTGGTTTGCCCCAGGTGAATGGCTGCATCTTCTGGGCTTCAAACGGGGGTTTTGCAATTAGTCCATAGTCCATGATCCACAGGTGATACCACCCTGTCATACCAAGGAAGACTCATAGCTCATGCAAGTTCTGGGGTTCTGGAATTGCACAAATAGCTTGAATATGATTAGTACCCTTGTGAGATCTCACATCCCAGGTAAATCACAGTCTGTCGGGCAATTTGTGCTTTTTCTTTAGACACCTTATATCCTCCCATTCCCAGTTGATTTAGGATCTCAGTTGTTATCTTTATACAGGTTGTCTTCTCCTCTGTGGCTATCAATATATCATCAACATACTGTAGCAGCAGGTATTGTTCTCTTGGTACTTGCCCATTTTACAGTCCAAATCTTTAGCTCGTTCACCAGTTGGTTTCCAAATAGGGTCAGACTGTTCTTGAATCCTTGTGGGAGCCATGTCCAGGTGAGCTGGGCTTTTCTTCCATTTTCTTCCGTTCCCTGGACTTTCCCACTCAAAGGCAAACAGTTTCCTACTTTCTTTGTCAAGGGGTATGCAGAAAAAGGCATCTTTTAGATTAATTACGGTAAACCATTTATATATCTATTTCGTGGATGTCAACAATGTGTGGGGATTGGCAACTACTGGATAAATGTCTTTAGTTATTTCATTTATTGCTCTCAAATCCTGCACTAGTCCATACTCACCATTGGGTTTCCTCCCTGGAAATATAGGTGTATTATATTCTGATTCACATTCTTGTAAAATTTGGTATTTCAAGAACTTATCAATCATCTTTACTATTCCCTGCCATGTTTCTGGTTTTATAGGATATTGTTTGACCTCTACTGCTCTACCCCCTTTAATTCAACATGTATTGGTTGTGCCAATTTAGATTTTCCAGGTATATCTGTTTCCCACACTGAAGGAATCACTGCATCTTCTACCTCCCTAGGGATAGAGGGGACCGGTTTTTCTTTTATCATTAAAATTTGTCCCATCTTTTCATTAAAATTTTTCATTTTTTATTAAAATATCCCCGTTCTCAAAGGTTATTACTGCATCAAGTTTCACTAATAAATCTCACCCTAAAAGTGGGATTGGACACTCAGGCACATATAAGAACTGGTGTGTTAAACTTTATTCCCAAAACACAAATCTAGGGGTTGTAGGAATGGCTGATTCTCCTCCTTCCCTGTGGCCTCAACTACTGTTGTTTGTTTCTCCCCAGTTTGCCCTTGCAAGTCATTTAGTACAGAATACGTGGCCCCTGTATCCACCATGAATTTTACTTCTTTATCCCCCAACTGTATAGCTGTGGCAAGCACATTTCTTTCTCTTTCAGGATTTTTCATATAGGAGCAAAGAGGAAAGAAAGAGAAAACAATTTCTATTTCTGCTCTTTGTTTTTCTCATGTGGAATGTGTTTGGAGAATTGTTTACCTGGGGTGATTGCTTGATTGGATTCTGGTGAGGATTGTTTGAGCTTGATGGCCAATCAGATCCATCTGTGTCTGGACTCTCAGAGAGGGTCACGAGTTGTGAGGTCAGTTAGATTTAGTAGTTAGAAAAAGTAGGTTTGTAGTTTGACAAAGTCAACTGCAAAATAGTGTTATATTGCAAAGTCCCATTCATTGGCCACTTTTCACCACCCTCCAAGACATATTCTGGCCACCATGTATTACAATAATCAATTAACTTACCCCTACGTAAATCTTGCCCAAAATTACCCTGTTTCCAATGTGCTAATAAGCACCCCAAAGGAGAAGTATGCGGTATGGGGGCATTGCCACCCAAAATCCCTTTAAGCTTGTCCATGTTACAGCTGCAAAACACCACTGATGCCGAACCTGCAATGCTTTTGTGGTTGTCTAATGGACGGCACCTAGGCAATACCACCAGGAATTCCTTTAACCCAACTGTGTGTAGCTTTTGATGTGTCTTTTTGGCAGGTACCAGACCAGAGTAAAAGCACCTTACCTCTGTCCAGGGGACGTTGTGAATGGCGGGGGGGTCACGGTGCCAATGGGCTCTCCGAGAGTCCCTCGGTGCCGGCTGGAGCGTGATCGGGTCACGGGGTCCTCAGCAGTGCTCACAGGGTCCCATCTGGGGTCACCAAAATGTTAGCGTTCAGGAATACATAATCATGGAATATGATTATATACAGGTGCTTTTATTTGAAGAGCTCTGGGAATCAGGGGTACAGACCCAAATCTGACTCTGACATGGTTTCGAGCTGAATGTGTTCTATATTCTATCATTATATTGAAACGTGGATGAAAACGTAAGACTTTACCATTCTTATAAATATTTCTAGGGATGGTATGTTTATTATAGCGCTGGAAGCATGTGGGGATCATTCTTTTTTAAAGGACATGCATGCTTTTGAGATCTTTTTATTTCTTTTTATCTTTATTAGTTTACATATGCATAGTGTTTTACAATAGGTTCATGCATATTCATTCTACTGATTTCGCATTACACTTACAGCTAGTAACACTTGTAGACAGTTTTTTTATCAGAAAGTACAGAAGGAACTCCTGGGTCACCCTCTCCCATCTGTTTCAAGGTTCGAGGAGCCTCTCTTATCTCTTCAGCTTGGAAATTCGCATTCTTTCTCCTCAGCTGGGGCAGTTTTACTTGTGCTGCAGAGTTACCAGACTAAACAGCATATTTTACCTATGCTAGCAACTTCAAAGCGGCAAATTTCACCTAAATCCAAATGGATTTCTACCCTGTTAAATTTTCAATCTGTTTCATTATAACTTCATATTAATTATTAAACTATATTGTTCTATTGTATACATTGATCTCATCCAAGCAAGGATTTCTCGCAATCCCCCCTCAAACCCCTGAACGTAATTTCTTATGATTCTTGTTACGATTAAACAATAATTATATCTAATTACTAAGCAATGATCACATCTAACAATCATATAATGATTACACAGGTGCAGTTTCACATGATCTAGCAAAGACAAGGCCTAACATTTTCCCAGGGCCTACCCTTAGTATTTTCCCCATGATTTTAGAAACCTTTTACTATCAGGTTGTGCTAGGAAACTCCTCTGCTCCCTTTCTCAGAGGGATCCAACCCCTCCCTGGGACCCCATTCCAGTCACCCCGGGTGTAGAAGAAATTCTGAGAGAAATGGGTCACGATCTGGATGTGCGTGATTTATATGTTTAGAGTGAAGGTTGAGCTACCCCAGCCTCGGCCTCAGATATGGGCCTCAGTGAGGCCTTGAAGCCTATGGCGCAGTTAAGAATAAGTTTGTGGCGCAGTCAGAAATTATGTTAAGGTATAACACAGTGTACTGAGCTATCTAGGTGTGAATTAGTATAGGTCTGCAGTGTGAAACTTTAGCCACCTTAAGACAGGAACAAACAATGTTTGCTTGCCAATGAGAGTGTGCTCATGTTTGTAAAGTATCTGGAAGCGTATAAAAACTACTGTCTATAAACAATAAATGGAGAACGTATGATTAGCCACATTGGTTCGGATCTGCGTTTGTTCCTGTCCAGCTCACCTTTTTATTATTAGTCCTTGCTTTACCCGGGGGATTTTCTCACTCCTTTTATCTCTCGTTTAATCTCTTTACTGGCCGTTTTTCTTGTGAAAAGACAAAACTGCAGCGTGGGAGACTCATCACTCACTTAGCAGGTCTGGGATAACCAGCCTGCCTCTCAGACACACACACATTCATCCCCCTATACTTTCCCCCCTGAAAAGTTACTTACAATCCTTTTTCCTTTCCGGATCATTGTGTAAACTTCATCTTAGGGGGCTAATTACCACGTTTTTGGGAGCCTTTCCCCTTTTCTTTGTTTTATTGTCTCTTTTTGTCCACCGGGTACGAACCTGCGTCTGCCGATCATGCCAGAAGAAACAGAACAAGGCTGCCAAACTTGACAGGGCGTGCCTCCCTCACTTGGAATCCTCTGAGGTTTCGACAGCGAGGTGTTTTATCCTAGTCACAGCACCAATTGTGAAAAACGCCATTCACTTGTTTTAAAATTTTTGAAGTTTAATAGTAATGAAAATAGTAATGATAATTAGGATAATGAGAGACAGTAAAAAGCAAAGAATTATGGATGTCCAGGTGCCTTGCACTCTGCAACAAAGCACGTTTTGCTAACAAAGGTTTAACCCTTAAAAGCAATAGCCTATTGCATATTCATATATCTCATACATTAGTCAAACATTCCTTTCTAACTAAGGGTGTTTGTGCTTAATGTCAGCTTCCTCCCCTCATCTTGTAAATCAGTCATCTAGGGCCCTCGAAGTCTGGGTTTTCCTGATAAGAAGGCAATCATTCTTTTCTTGGGATTTTGGTGTCTTGTTACTATTATCTCTATGTGAAGAATTTCTTGATTATCTTATCCATTCTTTGAGCTAGTTTCAAAAAGTATCTTACATCACATAGTTCCTATTTTAATATTATGCTATATCACAGCCTGGGGTCCCAGGGGTCTGACCAGCCCCCTGGGCAGCCGCTACCGCATGTGTCCCGGATAGAGCTGCGCTGATCAGGCTCAGCCTTTCTGGGTCCCTCAGGCTAGCTCCCAGCTGCAGGCAACTTAGCGAGCAACTCTGGAGTTGATAGTAAAAGGGTTTTAAAATCATGGGGATTTGGGGAGTTAGAAGGCAAATTAAGCTTAGTAGGTCCTGGGAAAATACCCTGGGAAAGTATAGGCCTTGTACTTGCTAGAACTGCACCTGTGTAGTTAGTATATGATAAATGATGGACTTGTTAGATGTGATAATTGTTTAGCAATTAAATATAATTACTGTTTAATCATAAGAACAATCATGGGAAACTGTGGTCAGGGGCTTGGGAAAGATCACGAGAAATTCATGCTTGGATAAAGTCAATGTATACAATGGAACAATATAAGTCTAATAATGAATATGTAAGTTATATAATGATAGAATATAAAATACGTTCAGCTCGAAAGCCATGTTGGAGTCAGATTAGGGTCTGTACCCCATATTCCCAGAGCTCTGAAATAAAAGCTCCTGAATATAATCATATCTCATGATTATGTGTGTTCCTGAATGCTAACATTTTGGCGACCCCCAGATGGGACCCTGCGAGTGCTGCTGAGGACCCCACGACCCGATCATGCTCCAGCTGGCACTGAGGGATTCTCAGGGAGCCCATCGGCGCCGCGACTCTCCGCCACTCACAACATCCCCTGGACAGAGGTAAGGTGCTTTTACTCTCTTCTGGTACCTGCCAATAAGATGCAGCAAAAGCTATGCCTCGTTGGGTTAAAGGAATTCCTGTGGTATTGCCTAGGCACCATCCATTAGACATCGCAAAAGCGTTGCGGGTTCGGCATTCTGTGGTGTCTTGTAGCTGTAATATGGACAAGCTTAAAGGTCTTTTGGGCAGCAATGCCCCCATACCGCGTACTTCTCCTTTGGGGTGCTTATTAGCACATTGGAAACAGGGTAATTTTGGGCAAGACTTACGTAGGGGTAAGTTAATTGATTATTGTAATTCATGGTGGCCAGAATATGTCTTGGAGGGTGGTGAAAAGTGGCCAATGAATGGGACTTTGCAACATAACACTATTTTGCAATTGATGTCGTTTTGTGAGCGTGAAGGAAAATGGGATGAGGTTCCGTATATTGATTTGTTTTTCTATTTACGAGATAAGCCAGAATGACAGGTTGAATGTGGATTGATGGTAGTTAGGGCATTTGCAAGTGATAAGTGTGGGGTTTGTGTGAAGGAGAAACGTTGTTTAGAATGTCTTGTGTTAAAAGAAAGTCTGAGTCAGAGGAACGATACAGATGTTGATTTGCAGGTAGCCCCCACAAGACCAAGAGAACCTAACCCTATCCTGCCTGCTACCCCTACTTCATCACCTGCTTCACCCAATCATATTTTGCCCAGTCCTATTTCACCCACTCAACCCTTCTCTCCCTATCCTCCTCTCCCGCCATCACCTGACCCCTCTTCCCCAGGATATGATCTAAATTTAACTGTGATCCAAAGAAGGGAGGAGGATGAAAGTGAAGAAGATAGCGATAGTGGAGATGAAAGTGAATCTGCGATACCGGTATCTCATAGGACTCTGAGTCGGTCAAAGCCCGCCCTGGTTTTGGCCAGGAAAGATCTGGGTAGACAGAAGCGGACTGTGATTGCCCCCTTATGACAGGGAATAGGAGCGGAGGGGCCATTGTTTGTAAAAATACCCTTTTCCCCTGCAGATTTAGTAATTTGGAAACAATCAGCTGGAACTTACAGGAAAAATCCTGATAAAGTGGCAAGGGTGGTCAAAATGATTATGAAAACTCAGAATCCAGATTGGGATGATATATAAGTAATATTAGATACCCTAATGGATTCTACTGAAAAAGAGATGGTACTTAAAGCAGCCAAGGAAAGGGCAAGGGAGGATATCAGAAACAGGCTTGTAATGGGAACTCTAGATGATAATTTTCCAACCGAGCATCCAGGGTGGGATCCTAATGCACCTGGGCATATGCGGAGGCTGAAGAAATATCAAGAGTGGGTCCAGATAAGGGTTCAGAATGCTGTGCCTAAGACTATAAATTGGTCTAAATTGTATGAGATAAGGCAAGAGAAGAAAGAATCCCTTACTGCGTTTTTGGAAAGACTTAAGGAAGCAGCGAGAAAATACACAGATCTCCAAATAGATGTAGCACAAGTGAAGATTCAGCTTGTTCTCATTTTCCTGGGGCAGTCACAGGATGATATTAGGAGGAAATTGCAAAAACTAGAAGGGGAGGAATTAGGAAATCTGGATAAATTGCTCGAAGTAGCCTGGAAAGTATACAGTAACAGGGAAAAAGAGGCCAGTAAAAGACAACAGCAAAATCTCCTGGCAGTAATACAAGGGAAAGGAAACCCAGGCATCAGAGGGAGGGGTAGGGGTGGCCGTGGACTGGGGAAGGGGGGTGGACTTGGCAGGGGACACAGGGGAACTATTGTGCCAAGACTGGGATTTAACCAGTGTGCTTACTGCAAACAAGAAGGTCACTGGAAGAACGAGTGCTCAAACCAGTTTTACCAGGGCAACCAGCCAAGCCAGGATCAGGATATTTCAAAATTAATGGTGCTGGGGGAATACAGTAGCTGACTAGGAACCGGATATACGAAGGAACCTTTAGTGACCATACAGCTAGGTGATAGAGCAGTACAATTCCTGGTGGATACAGAGGCCACGTATTCTGTATTAAATGATTTGCAAGGACAAATTGGGGACAAACAAACAACAATAGTTGGGGCCACAGGGAAGGAGGAAAATCGGCCATTCCTACAACCCCTAGATTTGTGTTTTGGAAATAAAGTCGTAACGCATGAATTCTTATATATGCCTGAGTGCCCAATTTCCCTTTTAGGGAGAGATTTACTGGCAAAACTTGATGCGGTAATAACCTTTGAGAATGGAGAGCTTTTGATGAAAATACCTGAATCAAAGATGGGACAAATTTTAATGATTAAAGAAAAACCGGTTCCCTCTATTCCTAGGGAAGAATAAGATGCAGAAGATGCAGTAATTCCTTCAGTATGGGAAACAGATATACCTGGAAAATCTAAATTAGAACAACCAATACATGTCAAATTAAAGGAAGGGGCAAGAGCAGTAGAGGTCAAACAGTATCCTATAAAACCAGAAACATGGCAGGGAATAGTAAAGATGATTGATAAGTTCTTGAAATACCAAATTTTACAAGAATGTGAATCAGAATATAATACACCTATATTTCCAGGGAGGAAACCCAATGGTGAGTATAGACTAGTGCAGGATTTGAGAGCAATAAATAAATCTTTTTTATTTAAATCTTATTTATTCCTTTTTATTTAAATCTTATTTATTCTTTCTTCTGCTGAACTGGGCAGAGATGGGGGATGATATAGGGTACCGGAGTGTTGGAAATTTTCCAATGGCCAGAGTTGAGGAGAATACGACCTACAGCCTTACAGAAAAAAAACAAGGGTCTGAGGGCGGAAGAGGGGCTACTTCGGTCCAGTCATCGTGACTAGGCATTTCTTATCTTAGGTGAGTGACTGCCAGGGAGGCCTTGCATGGCCTCTGACTGCTACAACTCCACTATTTGTATTTACTAAAAAGGCGTGCCCTATAGTTCTTTTGAAACAGTGGACAAGGCATGAGAACATTGCTAACACAATGACAATTACAATGAAAATTCACAAAATTCCCTTAACCAAAGATGCAACCCATCCCGTTAATCCCCATTGACCGAAAAGGTCATTGACCCAGTCTGGGTTGCTTTCTACTTTTAAGTCCTTCACAAGTTCCTTCAGTTTCTGGATGTTTGCATGGATGGATTACGAGTGTGAAGAGAGATTGAAGCAACACATCCCTTCAAAATCTTGGCAGCCATGCCCGTGGGCTAGCAGTAGGAAGTTGATCGCTGCTCAATTTTGGAGGGATGCATGTCTCGTGGTTTTTTCTTCCTTTAAAAGATCGCTTAGGGCGGCAGAGGTAGCATTGGCTTGCTTGCTGAGCCAGCACCCTAAGTGATTTATTTCACCAAGAGCTTTAGCTGCAGCTACCCAGGGTAGGAATAGGGAGACTGCAATCTTTTTTGATTTGTTCCAATCATGTAATTTTGGATCGCAATTTTCATCAAATTCCATGTAGGATCTTTTGTGGCGTTTTAATTCCCTTTCTTTTTTCCAATTATGTAATATTTGGAGTGAGGGTGGAAAGTTTTCCAAGGCTACAGGGACCTCCCTGGAGGCAGGAAGGGATCCCAGCCTATACTCAGTCACCACAGATAAAAAACGTTCCTTTGGGTAATACTTTGGGGTGGAGAGAGGATACAGAGATCATCCGAGTGGTGTAATTGCACCAATCCGGATAGTTATAGGCTTTGTTAATGGGTGATATGTCTTTTCTGAAAGTGTTTTTTGTCTGGCCAATTTCTGGCCAATTGTTCTTTGGACGTCTAAAGTAAAATTTGACGCAGTATGTTGCTTTGGAGGACCCCAACAGGTCCAATTCTTGGGGTTCCTCTAGAGCATTGGGCAACATTTTTGTCCACTCATCCCAAGTATCTACCAGATTGGGTCTCTTACCTGTGGTGCGGAGGAGCTCTGAGTTATAGACGGGCCAGTCATCTCCTACGAAGGGAATCCCTACTAAACATGTGGAAAGTGGGTTATCAATGCTTCCCATGGATAAGCACATGTTATCCTGTTTAAATGTTTTCACTAAGGTTGCCCAGACCTTGTGGCTAGGCTGTGGGCTAATCCAGCCGAAGGCATACAGTACAGTGAAGAGCATCCAGGCAGCAGTGAAGACAGCACCAACGGAGATAATTTTCATCTTTGGACAAGGATGGGGCTTCTCATAGGGAATATAAGCAACATTTGTTATCTTTATGGTGGGAGGAGAGGGTTTTCGCCCTTGTTCCTTTCCTCCTTTCCTTCCCCCCCCCCCTTTTTTTTTTTTTTTATTGTTTTTTTCTATATTGGCTAAGGATGGGGGAATGGGCATAAGGTTAGAGGTTTTTGGTAAGAGTTAAGAAGGGAAAGCAATAGGGTTTTTTAGGGTAAACAAGGGTAATAATATGTCATTCAGAGAACAATTTGTGTTCAGGCTGTGTCTGACTTATGGCTTAACTGCT
This sequence comes from Anomalospiza imberbis, assembly GCF_031753505.1. Lineage (NCBI taxonomy): Eukaryota > Metazoa > Chordata > Aves > Passeriformes > Viduidae > Anomalospiza > Anomalospiza imberbis. Next base: position 6,984,865 of record NW_027099315.1, read on the forward strand.
ACAGCAGAATGTTGTTCCACTTTCTGTTTTGTCTGCTGTCGCGTGATGGGATGGTCTTTTCTTCCCTATGTGGACATTCGGCGACGTCTTCATCTCCAGGCAGAACTTGTCTGATTTTGAGGAGGTCTTGTATTTGACTCCGGGGAGTTCTTGTCACTGTTTGTGGGAGTAGTTTTTGCATTGCCTAGATATGGTTTTATGTTTTTTCCTGGGTACCATCTTGGACCAGATGGTAGTAGAACACACGCATACCCTCTACCCCAAGTAATCAACTGGAAAGGCCCAGAAATTTGATGTTTTTCTGGGTCCTTCACTAGCACTGGTGGTTTCTCAGTGAGCTTTGCTTGGGTGGCATTTGCAAAGTAGCGAAGTATTGACAGGTCAGGCTCTGATGTTGTACCATTTAAGAAGCTGATGACATAGAGAGCCTTGCAAAGTCTCTCAACTGGAGATATGATTTTTGTTTCTCTTTGCTGCTGATTGAGGACTCTTTTGAGGGTTTGATGTGTCCTTTCCACGATTGATTGTCCTGTGGGATTTACTGGTATGCCTTTATTGTGTTTTATTCCCCATTCACTGAAGAACTCTCTTAATTTTCAAGAGGTATAGGCAGGTCCATTGTCTGTTTTGATTTGTTTCGGTACTCCCAGGGTAGCAAATGCAAGGAGGAAGTGCTTTATGGTGTGCTGTGTAGTTTCTCCTGGATGAGCTGATGCAAATATTGCTCCAAAAAACGTGTTGATTGATACGTGTACGCATTTTGACCTTCCAAAAGGTGGGAAGTGAGTTACGTCTGTCTGCCACAGCTGGAAGCTGTTCCGTCCTCGGGGATTGACTCCTGTCCCCATAGAGGGTATCTGGTAATTTTGACAGTTCGGGCATGTGGCGACAATAGCTTTTGCTTGATCTTTTGAAAGCCTGAACATTCTGATAAGGGCAGGTACATTTTGATGGTAAAATGCATGTGACAACTTTGCCTGGGCAAAGATGTCAGGGACGTTAGCAGTTTCTATTGCCATGGCCAATGCGTCTGCTTTCCTGTTCCCATCTGTGATGAAACCTGGGAGATCAGTGCGTGACCTCACATGCATTATATGGTAAGGTTGCTTTCTGTAAGAGATTAAGCATGTTAATGCTGAAATCGGTGTAACTTTGGATTGGAAACCTCTTTGAGAAGAGCGTGTTCTGCTCTCATAGCTATACCTGTGACACACGCAGAATCTGTGACCAGATTAAAGGATTCGTCTTTGAATTTCTCAAAGGCTCTGACAACAGCTGCTAACTCTGCAATCTGTGGAGATCCCTCCACTATTTAGATGTTGGATTCCAAATTTTGGGTCCTTCCAAGTCATTACAGATCTGTGGGATGACCCTGAGCTGTCTGTAAAAATGGTTAGAGCTCTGAGTGGTGTTTTACTTTGGACTAATTTTGGGATCACATTAAAGACTGCATTTAAAAGTTTATGTTTTGGGATATGACTGGAAATTTGGCCTGTATAGCTGTCTAGGGCAAATTGGAGGTTTTCATTGGTCTGGAGCAAATGTTCCAGATCCCCAGTGGACAGTGGCAAATATATGCATGTGAACTCACACCCAGCAAGGGAGCGGAGGCGAGTTCTGGCTTTTTTTATTAAATGTCCCATGATTTCCTGGAAGGAGGTAATTGTCTTTGAAGGTTGGTTGTTTGTAAAGATCCATTCCAGTATCAATAAAGGGTCTCGGAGTTGAAGATCCCATTGGAAAATCAGTCCATAGAACCGGGGTGCTTTTCCGAGAATGACGAACTGGAAATGCAGCTTGTGCTCGATGCGATGGGCTTAGCGTGAAGACAGGGCTTCTTGGACCTTGGTAATGGTGTCTCGGGCTTCTGTTGTGAGCATGCGTGGATAGTCTAGGTCTTCATTACCACGGGGAAGTTTGAACAGGGGAGAAAGGTCTTCTGTTGTAATTCCTAGCAGGGGACGTACCCAGTTGATGGATCCGCAGACTGTGTAAGTCTTTCAGGGTTTTTGGGTCGTCTCGTATGGCAAGCTGCTGGGGTACAATTGTCCTTTCCCAGATCAGGAATCCAAGATAAGTCCCTGGGTTGGTGTATTGTATTTTGTCCTCATGGATCTCGAACCCTGCTTTTTCTATGGTTTCAATTGTCCCTTTAACTGCTTTTTTTAACTAACTTTTTTCTGATGTGCAGACCAGGATATCATCCGTATAGTGGTAGATGATTGCATCTGGATATAGGTTCCGAAAAGGAGACAGGATGTGAGCAACGTACCACTGACATATAGTAGGCGAGACTTTTAGTCCTTGGGGAAGATACAACCAATGGTATCTTCTGAGTGGAGCCTCTCTGTTAAGAGAGGGAATGGAGAAAGCAAACCGTGGAGCATCCTGGGGGTGCAACGGAATGCTGAAGAAACAGTCCTTAATGTCTATGATGGCAAGTGTCCAGTCTCGAGGCAGCATCGATTGTGAAGGCAGGCCAAGCTGGAGGGGGCCCATGTCCTCGATGACCTCATTGATTTTGCAAAGGTCGTGGAGGAGCCTCCACCTGTCCGTCCCAGGTTTTTGCAGTACGAAGACTGGAGAATTCCAAGGGCTGGTGGTCTCGACGATGTGACCTTTGGCGAGCTGTTCTTCCGCAAGGGCTTGTAGTGCGCGCAGTTTTACTTTAGAGAGGGGCCACTGGTCAATCCAGATTGGGTCTTGGTGTTTCCAGGTGAGATGAGGGGTATCTGGTAGTGCGCATTCCTCAGTGGCCCCAGTCAGAAGTCTTGACTGGGAATACGTAGGGAAGCACCCCATTGGGATAGGACGTCCCTGCCCCAAAGGGTGATGGGGGCTCTTACCACAAATGGGCGGATGGTTGCCAGCTTGCCTTCAAGCCCTTCGACGAGGATGTTGTGCTGTCTTCACATGGACACTGTGGTTCCACCAATCCTTGAAATTATGCCTGCTATCGGTTGTAGCTCCCAGTGTGCTGGTCATTCTGAGCGAGCGATGATGGTCACGTCCGCACCGGTGTCCAGCATCCCTGGTAGGTGGATCTTTTCTCCTCTGTAGGATAGACTGCACTTGATGGTAGGCTTATTTCGTCCCACAGCTTGCGCCCACATTGCTGTAGGGTTGAGAGTAAGCTGTTGCCTGTGATTCTTTGGGAGTAGAAAGGCTTGTGTGATCGGAGTTCCCTTTGAAAGAAAAAATGGTAAGTCCGTGCAGCACAGCTGGACAGAGATTTCTTGTCCCAGGTGCACTATTTGTACCTCTGGAACAACAAAGATTTCCTCTGGGCCATGGAGAGTGTCCCCTATAATTAAAATGTCAAAAGGACCACCTTTTGGCCCATGGTTGCCTGTGGGAACATGATAAACATCCTTATTATTAAAGTCAATGGACAAAGCAGTTACCAACTGGTGCCGTGTTCCCATTTGTATCGCTCCATGTGTTGGTTCCTCTCCAGGTGGCCTGGAATCTGCTGGGATGACGTGTATCTAGATCTGGATGTCTTTTGATTTGTTGTCTTTACGTGGGGCCTGGCTGCGCTCTGCTGGAAGTTTCCCAAATGCTGCTGGTAGCGCTGCTGGTTCTGGGGCCTTTGGTAGGTATTACGGGGATTTCAGGTAGGTGACCTGTTTGGACAGTCCTTTATAAAATGTCCAAATTCCCCACAGTGATGGCAGCGGGCCTGGTCTTTGGAAGTTACTACTGCATATGCACCAGAAACTCCTTCTGTAATACCCTTAGCAACTGCTTGGGCCACTGTGTTTTCAGTGGACAGAGGACGTGCACAGCTTTCCACCATTTGCTCTGTGGTGGGTTCTGTATCCAAGGGTAAAGCCCTCAGAATTGTTTTACATTGTTTGTTTGCATTTGACAAGGCAAGCTTGCACAACAGTTCTTTTCTTGCTTCTGTGCTCTCTATCTGTTTCTCCAGAGCATCTTTTATTCTGTCTACAAACTTGATAAAGCTTTCATCTACTCCTTGTTTAATACTAGAGAAGTGTTGGGTAGGGATAGAGTCATCTGGGGTAAGAAGCAAGGAGGTTTTTGCTGCAATAGCCAAGTCTTGTAGTGCTGCCTTAGGTAAGGTGTCAGCTTGGTCTGAGGGTTTCTGTATATCCCCTTCTTTAGCCAGCTGTTTGACTGCAAAATCTGGCCTATTTGCATCTTGAGAATAGGTGTCTGATAATGTTTTTAATTGCCTTTTCCACTGTCTTTCCCATAGCATATATTCTGCCGGGGAAAGAAGGCAGTTGGCAATGTTTTTAAGGTCGTGAGGACAAGGATATGCGAGGAAAAATGCGCTTCGAGGAAGGGGGGGCGGAGGGATGGGCGGGCTCCACGAACCCCGCAGGTGCAGAGAGGGTGGGTGGGGCTGGGCTTGCGATTTCCCGGTTCCCCGTTCCAGGAAGGGGTAAAACGGCTGAGAGAGGGCTGTTATCTGGCAAATTAGCATTTGAAGGGACAGTGCCTGCTGGTAATGGAGATAAGAATGGAATTTCCTCAGCAGGGGAAATCTGCAGAGGAATTGAGCTCTGTGTGTTGTCTTTTTGACAGCTTTAGTGATAGAAAGAAACAGAGGCAAGAATTTAGTTACAGAAAAGTTTTCATTAGTTTGGAAAGCATATATTCTTGTCCCTACTGTGTCCCAAAAAGAGTCTGAACCGATCATGTTTGTGTTAGTGTCTGGAAACTGGGAAAGGATCCATGTTATAAATTTTTTCAAGTTAGTTTTTGAAAGATTGCCTTTAGAGAAAGAAAAGCTGTTGGCAGTTAGGATTTCTAGGAGTTGTAAATATAAATCTCTCTCGTTCTAGGATCGTTTTAATTTGCTACTTTTTGATCCCATTACTGTATAGTCCCCTTTTCCCCTCCAGCAGTGAAAAGGTGAAAAAAAAGAAAAAAAAAAAAAAAAAAAAAAAAAAAACAACAAAAGGGGACCCAAGATAAAAGTGCACAGAAAGGCTTCCTGAGGAGCTTGTCCCAGATGTTGATATTCAGGTTCGTTGGACACCTCTTCCAGATAACTTCTTCTATAACGGAGAAGTTACCCTCAGAG